>NC_079195.1:163651089-163960862 GCF_029499605.1 Hyla sarda | reverse complement strand
ATACCATTTTGGAAACTAAACCCCTCAAGGCACGTAACAAGGGATCCAGTGAGCCTTAACACCCCACAGGTGTTTGACGACTTTTCGTTAAAGTCGGATGTGTAACTGAAAAAAAAATTTTTTCACTGAAGTGCAGTTTTTCTACAAAGGGTAATGGGAGGAAATGCCCCCCAAAATTTGTCACCCCATCTCTTCTGAGTATATAAATACCCCATGTTAGGACGTAAAATGCTCTGCGAGCTAACTACAATGCTCGTAAGAGAAGGAGTCACATTTAGCTTTTGGAAAGCAAATTTTGCTGAAATGGTGTTTGGGGGGCATGTCGCATTTAGGAAGCACCTAGGGTGCCAGAACAGCAAAGAAAAAAAAACAAAAAAAAAAACACATGGCATACTATTTTGGAAACTACACCCCTCAAGGAACGTAACAAGGGGTACAGTGAGCCTTAACACCTCACAGGTATTTCACGACTTTTTGTGAAAGTTGGATGTGTAAATGAAAAAAATTATTTTTTCACTAAAATGCTGTGTTTTCCCCAAATGTTAAATTTTTACAAGGGGTAATAGGAGAAAATGACCACCAAAATTTGTAACCCCATTTCTTCTGAGTATGGAAATACCCCATGTGTGGACGTCAAGGGCTCTGCTGGCGCACTACAATGCTCAGAAGAGGAGGAGCGCCATTGAGCTTTTTGAAAGAGAATTTGTTTGGAATGGAAGTCGGGGGCCATGTGCGTTTACAAAGCCCCTTGTGGTGCCAGAACAGTCGACCCCCCCCACATGTAACCCCATTTTGGATACTACACCCCTCACAGAATCTAATAAGGGGTGCAGCGAGTATTTACACTCCACTGGCATTTGACAGATCTTTGGAACAGTGGGCTGTGCAAATGAAAAATAAAATTTTTCATTTTCACGGATCACTGTTCCAAAAATCTGTCAGACACATGTGGGGCGTAAATGCTCACTGTACCCCTTATTAGATTCTGTGAGGGGTGTAGTATCCAAAATGGGGTCACATGTGGGGGGGGGGTCCATTGTTCTGGCACTATGGGGGCTTTGTAAACACACGTGGCCTTCAATTCCGGACACATTTTCTCTTCAAAATCCCAATGGCGCGCCTTCTCTTCTGAGCATTGTAGTGCACCTGCAGAGCACTTTACATCCACATATGGGGTATGTTCTTACTCAGAAGAAATGGGGTTACAAATTTTGGAGGTCTTTTTTCCTATTTTCCCTTGTGAAAATGAAAAATTTAGGCTAACACCAGCATTTTAGGGAAAAATTTTTTTTTCCTCATTTTCCCATTCAACTATTTTGTCAAACACCTGTGGAGCATAAATGCTCACTATACCCCTTGTTACATTCCGTGAGGGGTATAGTTTCCAAAATGGGGTCACATGTGGGTATTTATTTTTTTGTGCTTATGGCAGAACCGCTGTAAAATCAGCCACTCCTCTGCAAATCACCAATTTAGGCCTCAAATGTACATAGTGCGCTCTCACTCCTGAGCCTTGTTGTGCGTCCGCAGAAAATTTTACGCCCACATTTGGGGTATTTCCGTACTCAGGAGAAATTGCGTTACAAATTTTGGGGGTCTTTTTTTGCTTTTACCGCTTGTCAAAATAAAAAGTATGGGGCAAAACCAGCATGTTAGTTTAAAAAATAAAAACATTTTTACACTAACAGGCTGGTGTAAACCCCAACTTTTCCTTTTCATAAGGGGTAAAAGGAAAAAAGCCCCCCAAATTTGTAGTGCAATTTCTCCCGAGTTCGGAAATACCCCATATGTGACCCTAAACTGTTTCCTTGAAATTCGACAGGGCTCTGAAGTGAGAGAGCGCCATGCGCATTTGAGGACTTCATGGGGATTGCATAGGGATGGACATAGGGGTTTTCTACGCCAGTGATTCCCAAGCAAGGTGCCTCCAGCTGTTTGCAACAGCTGGAGGGTCCGTTTTGGAAACACTGCCGTACGATACGTTTTTCTTTTCTATTGGGGGGCAGGGGGGGGGGGGGCAGTGTAAGGGGGTGTATATGTAGTGTTTTACTCTTTATTTTGTGTTAGTGTAGTGTAGTGTAGTGTTTTTAGGGTACATTCACACTGGCGGGCATTTACAGTGAGTTTAACTCTAGGAGTTTGTGCTGCGGCGAAATATTTGCTGCAGCCCAAACTTGAAGCAGAAAACTAACTGTAAACCTGCCTGTGTGAATGTACCCTGTACGTTCACATGGGGGGGGGTAAACCTCCAGCTGTTTCAAAACTACAACTCCCAGCATGTACTGACAGACCGTGCATGCTGGGAGTTGTACTTTTGCAACAGCTGGAGGCACACTGGTTGGAAAACCTTCAGTTACCTAACTCAGTATTTTCCAACCAGTGTGCCTCCAGCTTTTGCAAATCTACAACTCCCAGCATGTACTGATCACCGAAGGGCATGCTGGGAGATGTAATTATGCAACAGCTGGAGGTACACAACTACAACTCCCAGCATGCCGAGACAACTGTTTGCTGTTTGAGCATGCTGGGATTTGCAGTTTTGCAACAGCTGGAGAGCTATAGTTTATAGAGACCACTGCACAGTGATCTCCAAACTGTGGACCTCCAGATGTTGCAAAACTACAAATCCCAGCATGCTCAGACAGCAAACTGCTATGTGGGCATGCTGGGAGTTGTAGTTTTGCAAGATCTGGAGAGCGACAGTATAGAGATCATTGTGCAGTGGTCTCAAACTGTTGCTCTCCAACTGTTGCAAAACTACAAATCCCAGCATGCCTAAACAGCTCTCTGGGCATGCTGGGAGTTGTAGTTTTGCAACATCTGGAGGGCTACAGTTTAGAGACCACTCTATAGTGGTCTCAGACTGTAGCCCTCCAGATGTTGCTAAGCAACTCACCGGCTTCCGTAGGATCCACGGAGCTGCGTCGCCGTCCTCTTCTTCCGTCGATCGTCGCCCGCTGCTGCCGTCGTCGATGGGTGAGTGGACTTCGGCGCCGGTCCTGTGTCGTTTCCCCATTCTGCCCCGCCTATTGTGGGTGGGCAGGACGGGGAAACCGAAAGTAAAGCCCCCTGCCCCCGATCTGCTATTGGTCATCGCATCTTGATGATCAATAGCAGGGATAGGAGGGGTGGCACACCTGCCACCTCACTCCTATCGCTTCAGGGGGATCGTGGGTGTCTTGGACACCCGCGATCCCCCTTCTATTCGGGGTCATCGGGTCACCATAGACCCGAATCGGCGCAAATCGCAAGTGTGAATTCACTTGGAATTTGCGTCGATCGCCAACATGGGGGAGTCTGATACCCCCCTGGGCATTTGCGTTGGGTGCCTGCTGATCGATATCAGCAGGCACCCCGGTCCGGTCCCCGCCCGGCGCGCGGTGGGGACAGAAATTCCCACGGGCATATGGATACGTCCTGGGTCCTTAAGTACCAGAAAGCCAGGGCGTATCCATACGCCCTAGGTCCTTAACCCCTTAAGGACTCAGGGTTTTTCCGTTTTTGCACTTTCGTTTTTTCCTCCTTACCTTTTAAAAATCATAACCCTTTCAATTTTCCACCTAAAAATCCATATTATGGCTTATTTTTTGCTTCGCCAATTCTACTTTGCAGTGACATTAGTCATCTTACCCAAAAATGCACGGCGAAACGAAAAAAAAAAAATCATTGTGCGACAAAATCGAAAAAAAATACGCCATTTTGTAACTTTTGGGGGCTTCCGTTTCTACGCAGTGCATATTTCGGTAAAAATTACACCTTATCATTATTCTGTATGTCCATACGGTTAAAATGATACCCTACTTATAGGTTTGATTTTGTCGCACTTCTGGAAAAAATCATAACTACATGCAGGAAAATTTATACGTTTAAAAATGTCATCTTCTGACCCCTATAACTTTTTTATTTTTCCACGTACAGGGCGGTATGAGGACTCATTTTTTGCGCCGTGATCTGAAGTTTTTATCGGTATGATTTTTGTTTTGATCGGACTTTTTGATCACTTTTTATTCATTTTTTTTATTGTATAAAAAGTGACCAAAATACGCTTTTTTGGACTTTTGATTTTTTTTGCGCGTACGCCATTGACCGTGCGTTTTAATTAATGATATATTTTTATAGTTCGGACATTTACGCACGCGGCGATACCACATATGTTTATTATTTTTTTTTTACACTGTTTTATTTTTTTTATGGGAAAAGGGGACTTTTATTAGGGAAGGGGTTAAACTTTTATTAGGGAAGGGTTTAAATGACCTTTATTAACACATTTTTTTTTTACATTTTTTTGCAGTGTTATAGGTCCCATAGGGACCTATAACACTGCACACACTGATCTCCTATGCTGATCACTTGCGTGTATTAACACGCCTGTGATCAGCATTATCGGCGCTTGACTGCTTCTGCCTGGATCTCAGGCACGGAGCAGTCATTCGTCGATCGGACACCGAGGAGGCAGGTAAGGGCCCTCCCGGTGTCCGGTCAGCTGTTCGAGATGCCGCGATTTCACTGCGGCGGCCCCGAACAGCCCGACTGAGCAGCCGGGTCACTTTCAGTTTCACTTTAGAAGCGGCGGTCAGCTTTGACCGCCGCTTCTAAAGGGTTAATACCGCACATCGCCGCGATCGGCGATGTGTGGTATTAGCCGCGGGTCCCGGCCGTTGATGAGCGCTGGGACCGACGCGATATGATGCAGGATCGCGGCGCGATCCCGCTTCATATCGCGGGAGCCGGCGCAGGACGTAAATATACGTCCTGGGTCGTTAAGGGGTTAAAGGGGTATTCCAGGAAAAAAACATTTGTTTTTTAAATCAACTGGCTACAGAAAGTTAAACAGATTTGTAAATTGCTTCTATTAAAAAATCTTAATCCTTTCAATAATTATCAGCTGCTGAAGTTGAGTTGTTGTTTTCTGTCTGGCAACAGTGCTCTCTGCTGACATCTCTGCTTGTCTCGGGAACTGCACAGAGTAGAATAGGTTTACTATGGGGATTTTCTTCAAAATTGGGCGGTTCCCGAGACACTTGTCATCAGAGAGCACTTAGGCAGAAAAGAACAACTCAACTTCAGAAGCTCATAAGTACTGAAAGGATGAAGATTTTATAATAGAAGTAATTTACAAATCTGTTAAACTTTCTGGAGCCAGTTGATATATAAAAAAAGTTTTTTTCCTGGATAACGCCTTTAAGGACCCGGGCACTTTTTGCTCATCTGACCACTGTCACTTTAAGCATTAAAGGACAACTGCAGCGCAATATACACTTATCTACAAGATAGGGGATAAGTGTTTGATCGCGGGGGGTCCGACCGCTAGGACCCCCCACGATCTCCTGTACGGGGCCTCGGCTGTCCCGTGCAGGGGGTGTGCCTGCCGCAGCATGACGTTGTGGCCGGCACGCCTCCTCCACGCATCTCTATCGGAGAGGCGGGGAGGCAGCGTTTGTGCCTCCCCGGCTCCCCCATAGAACTGTATATGGACGGGGAGGAGACGGGGCGTCACCGTTGACCTCTAGGTAGACGCTACGTGCCTTAGCGCTCACTATGAGCGTTTATGGTGGCGCCCCGTTAGGGAGATCTCGGGGGGTCCCAGCGGTCGGACCCTCCCCGCGATCAAACACTTATACCCTATTTTGTAGATAGGGGATAAGTGTATATTGCGCTGCAGTTGTCCTTTAATAACTCTGGGATGCTTTTACTTTTCATTCTGGTTGCGATATAGTTTTTCGTGACATTTTCTACTTTATTGTTACGATTCGGCAGGCTGGATGTGGATCCTCTGTGTCAGAGAGGGATTGGCGTGGACCGTGTCGGTGGACCGGTTCTAGGTTGCTACTGGTCTTCACCAGAGCCCGCCGCAAAGCGGGATGGTCTTGCTGCGGCGGTAGCAACCAGGTCGTATCCACCGGCAATGGCTCAACCTCGCTGACTGCTGAGAAGGCGTGAGACAGAAGGACTAGACAGAGGCAAGGTCAGACGTAGCAGAAGGTCGGGGCAGGCGGCAAGGTTCGTAGTCAATGGAGATAGCAAGAGGTCAGGAACACAGTTATGGCAAACACAGTAAACGCTTTCTCAAGGCACAATGGCAACAAGATCTGGCAAGGAAGTGAAGGGGAAGTGAGGTTATATGAGCAGGGAGCAGGTGGAGGCTAATTAGCCTGATTGGGCCAGGCACCAATCATTGGTGCACTGGCCCTTTAAATCTAAAAGAGCTGGCAAGCGCGCGCCCTAAGGAGCGGAGCCGCGCGCGCCAGGACGTGACAGCCGGGGACCGGGACAGGTGAGTGACTTGGGATGCGATTCGCGAGCAGGCGCGTCCCGCCATGCGAATCGCATCCCCGCCGGCAATGTCAGTGCAGCGCTCCCGGTCAGCGGGTCTGACCGGGGCGCTGCAGAGAGAGGAACGCCGCGAGCACTCCGGGGAGGAGCAGGGACCCGGAGCGCTCAGCGTAACATTTATGTTAGTGGTAAATTTTCGTTGATACTTGCATAATTTCTTGGTGAAAAATTCCAAAATTTTACGAAAAAATTTTAAATTTTGCATTTTTATTTACTTTGAAGCTCTCTGCTTATAAGGAAAATAGACATATCAAATAAATTATATATTGATTCACATATAAAATATGTCTACTTTATGTTTGCATCATAGAGTTGACAAGTTTTTAACTTTTGGAAGATACCAGAGGGCTTCAAAGTTCAGCAGCAATTTTCAAATTTTTCACAACATTTTCAAAATCGGAATTTTTCAGGGACCAGTTCAGTTTTGAAGTGGATTTGAAGGGCCTTCATATTAAAAATACCCGCATTATAAAAACTGCACTCCTCAAAGTATTCAAAATGACATTCTGAAAGTTTGTTAACCCTTTTGGTGTTTCACAGGAATAGCAGCAAAGTGAAGGAGATAATTCAAATCAAAATTTTTTACACTCGCATGCTCTTGCAGACTCAGTTTTTAAAATTTGTAACCCAATTTCTCTCGAGTAAGGAAATACCTCATATGTGTATGTAAAGTGCTCTGTGGGTGAACTAGAGGGCTTAGAAGGGAAGGAGCGACAATGGTATTTTGGACAGGTAATTTTGCTGAAATGGTTTTTGGGGGGCATGTCACATTTAGGAAGCCTCTATGGTGCCAGAACAACAAAAAAAACAAACAAACAAAAAAAAGAAATGGCATATTATTTTGGAAACTACGCCCCTCAAGGAACGTAACAAGGTGTACAGTGAGCCTTAACACCCCACAGGTGTTTGACAACTTTTCATTAACCCCTTTAAGGACCACGGGTTTTTCCGTTTTTGCACTTTAGTTTTTTCCTCCACACCTTTTAAAAATCATAACCCTTTCAATTTTGCACCTAAAAATCCATATGATGGCTTATTTTTCGTGCCACCAATTCTACTTTGCAGTGAAATCAGTCATTTTACCCCAAAATCTACGGTGAAACGGAAAAAATAATCATTGTGCAATGAAATTGAAGAAAAAACGCCATTTTGTAACTTTTGGGGGCTTCCGTTTCTACGGAGTACATTTTTCGGTAAAAATTATACCTTATCTTTATTCTGTAGGTCCATACGATTAAAATGATACCCTACTTATATAGGTTTGATTTTGTTGTACTTCTGAAAAAAACCATAACTACATGCAGAAAAATTTACACGTTTAAAATTGTCCTCTTCTGACCCCTATTACTTTTTTATTTTTCCCCATATAGGGCGGTATGAGGGCTCATTTTTTGCGCAGTGATCTGCAGTTTTTAGAGGTACCATTTTTGGATTGATCAGACCTTTTGATAGCTTTTTATTCATTTTTTTATGATATAAAAAGCGACCAAAAATACGCTTTTTGGAATTTGGAATTTTTTTGCGCGTACGCCATTGACCGTGCGGTTTAATTAATGATATATTTTTATAGTTCGGACATTTATGGACGTTGCGATACCACATATGTTTATATTTATTTTTATTTACATGGTGTTTTTTTAATGGGAAAAGGGGGGGTGATTTGAACTTTTATTAAGGAAAGGGTTAAATCACATTTCTTAACTTTTTTTTACACTGCACACACTGATTGCCAGCACTGTTCACTGCAAAGCCATAGCTTTGCAATGATCAGCGTTATCGGCGGTCGATTACTCAAGCATGAATCTCAGGCTTGGAGCAATCAATCGCCGAGGGGACACGCCGGAGGCAGGTAAGAAGACCTCCGCTCATGTCACAGCTGATCGGGACACTGCATTTTCACTGCGGTGGTCCCGATCAGCCCCGCTGAGCAGCCGGGCAGCTTTCACTTTTATTTTAAGGGTTAATAGTGCGTGGCACCGTGATTAGCCCCGGTTCCCCGCATCAGATTCATGACCCTGCGTTATATCGCGGGAGCCGGCCAAGGACGTAAATATACGTCCTTGGTCGTTAGGGGGTTAAAGATGGATTTGTAAATTATTATTTTTTTCACAAAAATTCAGTTTTTTCCCCAATTTTTACAAGCGGTAATAGGAGAAAATGTCCCGCAAAATTTTTGACCTCCATCTCTTCTGAACATAGAAATACCCCACGTGTGGACTTCAAGTGCACTGTGGGCGCACAACAATGCTCAGAAGAGAAGGAGTCACATTTGGCTTTTGGAAAGCAAATTTTGGATGGGATGCTGCATTTAGGAAGCCCCTGTGGTGTCAGAACAGTAAAATACCCCCCCCCCCATATGGCATACAATTTTGGAAACTACACCCCTCAAGGAACGTAACAAGGGTACAGTGAGCCTTAAAGCATACCCGTCAGATCCAACAAACATTTTTTTTTATATATCACTCAGTACCTAATCCTAACCATGCACATCTATCTAATTTGTATGTGTCTAGCACCTTCATTTATTTTGTTATTACACTTTTAATTAAGCTCCCTTGTCTGAATTCCTCTCAAAGGGAGGAGGCGTGGCCTCACTGTGAAAGTCTCCGCCCCTCCCTCAGTATGTTGTCTGCTCACATCTCCCCTAGCATTAGCAAAACTACAACTGACTTTCACAGTATCTAGACCCTTGAGAGTTTAACAGGTACATAATAGTACACCACTTAGATGTAGGTTAGTGGTATGCACTTATGAGGGGCAAAAAATGCGCTACAGTATGCTTAAAAAAGTATTTGTGCACACAGTAACTGTGTACTACACCCAAAATGGCACTCTCTCTCTCAATCTCACTCCCTTCCCTATCAGTGCTTCTAGGCAGGATTTGTGCTTGAGCTGAATCGCTGCTGTTCTTCTGTGCACAACGCTGTAGACAATGCCTGGGAGGTGAATCGCTGCTGGAAAAAGCTTTTCTGTGTAACACACAGCTCTTTCTGTCTCTATATATCTCTCTGCAGTGAAAGGATGAAGTGACTGGCCGCAATATGGTTGCCGATTATATAGGGCTGTGACATCACAGGGGTGACTGGCTGCTGATAGGCTGCATCCTGCATGTGATTCAGGGTCACACTGCCTACCCTTGTTCCCGCCTTCCCGGGATTTCTTGCCCCATGTCCTCACATGTGGATCCGCCATTTTAGATGCCCTGGAGCCTGGACCGCACTAAATGGAGTTTAATTAAGCGATTCACGTGATAGAATTGTGGCGATATTTGCATTTGCTGCAAATCAAATTGTTCCTTAAATTTGTAACAAATTTGAATTCGGCAGATTCCAGTTGCTCATCTCTAATTACATCTACTAGCAACTCCCACACATGTAAAAATAAAGAATTCCTGACCTGCCAAACTGCCTCAGTTATTTATATAATCACATGCCCTTGTTAGAAACAGTACATAGGGAGAACATCACATTTACCGTATAAAATCATTTCTGAGCATCTTTTTAATATTGAAATAGAGTTCGATAAGCATTCACTATCAAGTCATTCTAAAATTAAACAAAATTTGCTGGGTTACACTATGTAAAAATTTTTTGTATGATGTATTATATACTATTTTATATATATTTTTATTGTGGCAAACTGTGTATTTCTCATCTCAATTACCTTTAAATATTGGATTTAAAGATAAATATTTGTTATTCTTTTCAACTATGAGGATGACTGATTCCCTATATTTAAGTATATGCAATAGGAAGCTAATATGTCGTATTATGTTATTTCTTATCTTATTTTTCCAATTTTTTTTTTATTTTATTTACTCCATGACTGATTTTCTTTTGGAGCAGAAAACAATTGGTGACCCAGAAAATCCACATCTGTAATTTGAATGGGAATTGGATTCCCATAATCCTTATAAAAAGCCAAGGATAGGACACTATTACCATATGTAGCAAGCGATAAGTATATTGCAGTAAAAAAAATCTGATCTCAAAGGTTAGCATTTTTTGCCTAACAGCTGCAAGTAGATCACTGGAAGGATACCACAAGTTACAGCAATACTGGACATTGCCTGTATGGATGCACTGACCAGGACCGTCGCTACAGGACAGGCAAACCAAGCAATTGCTTGGGGCCCCGAGCTGGCTGGGGGCCCCCAAGCACAGCCAGTGCTTACCCGTCCTGTAGCGATTAACAATCCTGCTCTTGGAGTTTGTGCTCCGGTCCCCATGCACCCAGTCAAACAAGAGGGCACCCGAATGTCTGACATTTTTTTTTTAAACAAACAAATTTCTTCTCACCTCACCACAATCACGCTCCCCTCACCCCGCTGCACTTGGTATCTTCCCTCAGCCCGGACTCCTCTCTCAGCCTTCAGCCGTCTGAGCAGGAGGAGGGGGAGGGGGGAGGAGAGAGCTGTGAGGAAAGGAGACCGCAGAGGCTGTACAACATGGGGCCTGACTACAGCCAAAGGCTGTCTGGGCATGCTGGGAGTTGTAGTTTTGCAACCTCTGTAGGCATCCTGGTTGGGAAACACTGGTCTATTCTCTCTCTGTGTGTATGAAGCATGTATAATATGTAATGTGTACAGTGTGTGTGTATGATGCATGTACAGTATGTAATGTGTACAGTATGTTGTGTGTGTATGAAGCATGTATAGTATGTAATGTGTACAGTATGTGTGTGTGTATGATGCATGTACAGTATGTAATGTGTACAGTGCCTGGGTATGAAGCATGTATAGTATGTAATGTGTACAGTATGTGTATGTGTATGATGCATGTACAGTATGTAATGTGTACAGTGTGTGTGTGTGTATGAAGCATGTATAGTATGTAATGTGTACAGTATGTGTGTGTATGATGCATGTACAGTAAGTAATGTGTACAGTGTCTGTGTATGAAGCATGTATAGTATGTAATGTGTACAGTGTCTGTGTATGAAGCATGTATAGTATGTAATGTGTACAGTATGTGTGTGTATGATGCATGTACAGTATGTAATGTGTACAGTATGTGTGTGTATGATGTATGTACAGTATGTAATGTGTACAGTATGTGTGTGTATGATGCATGTACAGTATGTCATGCGTACAGTGTATATATGATGCATGTACAGTATGTAATTTGTACTGTATGTGTGTGTATGAAGCATGCACAGTATGCAATGTGTACAGTATGTATGTATGATGCATGTACAGTATGTAATGTGTACAGTATGTGTGATGCACGTACAGTATATAATGTGTACAGTATGTGTGTGTATATGATGCATGTACAGTATGTAATGTGTACAGCATGTATGTGTATGATGCACGTACAGTATGTAATGTGTACAGTGTGTGTGTGTATGAAGCATGTACAGTATGTAATGTGTACTGTATGTGTGCGTATAAAGCATGTACAGTATGTAATGTGTGCAGTGTGTATGAAGCATGTACAGTATGTAATGTGTACAGTATGTGTGTGTATGATGCATGTACCGTATGTAATGTGTACAGTATGTGTGTGTATGATGTATGTATAGTATCTAATGTGTACAGTATGTGTGTGATGCATTTACAGTATGTAATGTGTACAGTATGTGTGTGTATGATTCATGTACAGTATGTAATGTGTACAGTATGTGTGTATGATGAATTTACAGTATGTAATGTGTACAGTATGTGTGTGTATGATTCATGTACAGTATGTAATGTGTACAGTATGTGTGTGTGTGATGCATGTAGAGTATGCAATGTGTACAGTATGTGTGTGTGTGATGCATGTACAGTATGCAATGTGTACAGTATGTGTGTGTATGATGCATGTACAGTATGTAATGTGTACAGTATGTGTATGATGCATGTACAGTATGTAATGTGTACAGTATGTGTGTGTATGATGCATGTACAGTATGTAATGTGTACAGTATGTGTGTGTATGATGCATGTACAGTATGTAATGTGTACAGTATGTGTATGATGCAATTACAGTATATAATGTGTACAGTGTGTGTGTATGATGCATGTACAGTATGTAATGTGTACAGTGTGTGTGTATGATGCATGTACAGTATGTAATGTGTACAGTGTGTGTGTATGATGCATGTACAGTATGTAATGTGTACAGTGTGTGTGTATGATGCATGTACAGTGTGTGTGTATGATGCATGTACAGTATGTAATGTGTACAGTTTGTGTGTATGATGCATGTACAGTATGTAATGTGTACAGTGTGTTGTGTGTGTATGAAGCATGTACAGTATGTAATGTGTACAGTGTGTTGTGTGTGTATGAAGCATGTATGTACAGTATGTGATGTGTAAAGTGTGTTGTGTGTGTATGAAGCATGCATGTACAGTATGTAATGTGTACAGTATGTTGTTTGTATGATGCATGTACAGTATGTAATGTGTACAGTATCTGTGTGTATGAAGCATGCATGTACAGTATGTAATGTGTACAGTGTGTGTGTGTGTATGATGTATGTACAGTATGTAATGTAAGTACAACAGCAAATAAAAATTTTTGTATCAATATATCAGAATAATACTTATTACACGAAGGACTCGCCGAAACGTGCGTTGGGGTGGCGTTGCTCCAGCAGACCCTGTTAGGAACTGGATGTTACAGTTTGGTATGCCTATTGTCTTCACTGTGTGCATTGTACTGTATGATAATTAGAGCATTGTTGTGCCTATATATGTGCTGTTAATGCACACATGTGTGACCATGCACCATGTTACTTTTCCTTATATAACTTGTTAATGTGGATCTGTCTGTGAGCAACGCCTTTGTCTTTCCACTTTGTGGATGCTTCTCCCTATCTGTGATTTTAAATTAATTAATTTTTAATGTATATTTAATAAAGTTATATAATTTTTACATTATAAGTGTCTCCATTCTCTTTTTCTGCTATGACAGTATGTAATGTGTACAGTGTGTGTGTATGATGCATGTACAGTATGTAATGTGTACAGTATGTGTGTGTATGATGCACGTACAGTATGTAATGTGTACAGTGTGTTGTGTATGAAGCATGCATGTACAGTATGTAATGTGTACAGTATCTGTGTGTATGAAGCATGCATGTATAGTATGTAATGTATACAGTATGGTGTGTGTGTATGATCATGCATGTACAGTATGTAATGTGTACAGTGTGTTGTGTGTGTGTATATATATAATGCATGCAGTGGCAGATCCAGGGGGGGGGGAAACGGGGCAATTGCCCCGTCCCATGCGTGCGTCCATTGGAAAGCAACGCGGAGGAGCGGAGCAGCAAACAGGACTTGCGCTGGCCAGCATGGTAAGTGACCAGCTGCACATCAGCTTCAGTGCTCCGACCACCGCTCCTCCAGTCCCGGGACTTACTGCTTTGGTGGCCGGACAAAAAGAGCAGTGGTCAGAACACTGAAGTAGGGCAGTAAACAGGCATACAGCCTCCAACCATACACTGTATGACTGGATGCTGTATGTCTGTGGGGGAACATACTACACCTAATGTGGGGGGACTATACTGCACCTAATGTGGGGTAAACTATACTGCCAACCTAATGTGGAGAACTATACTGCCAACCTAATGTGGGGTAAACTATACTGCACCTAATGTGAGGAACTATACTGCACCTAATGTGGGGGAACTATACTGCACCTAATGTGGGGAGCTATACTGCACCTAATGTGGAGAACTATACTGCACCTAATGTGGGGAACTATACTGCACCTAAAGTGGAGAACTATACTGCACCTAATGTGGGGAGAACTATACTGCACCTAATGTGGGGAGAACTATACTGCACCTAATGTGTGGAGAACTATACTGCACCTAATGTGGGGGACTATACTGCACATAATGTGGGGAGAACTATACTGCACCTAATGTGGGGGAACTGTACTGCACCTAATGTGGGGAGAACTATACTGCACCTAATGTGGGGAGAACTATACTGCACCTAATGTGGGGAGAACTATACTGCACCTAATGTGGGAACTATACTGCACCTAATGTGGAGAACTATACTGCACCTAATGTGGGGGAACTACAGCCTAATGTGGGGGAACTATACTGCACCTAATGTGGGGAACTGTACTGCACCTAATGTGGGGGAACTATACTGCACCTAATGTGGGGGAACACTGCTAGCCTAATGTGGGGAGAACTCTGCTGCACCTAATGTGGGGGGAACTCTGCTGCACCTAAAGTAGGGGGAGCTGTGCCGCACCTAACGTGGGGGGAACTGTGCCACACCTAACGTGGGGGGAACTGTGCCGCACCTAACGTGGGGGGAACTGTGCCGCACCTAACGTGGGGGGAACTGTGCCGCACCTAACATGGGGGGAACTGTGCCGCACCTAACATGGGGGGAACTGTGCTGCACATAATGTGGGGGCCTCATATCGCCGTTCGCTCACGTGCGGCTCCCAGCATTCGAGGGCCGGCGTTTCTACGTCCTGACGCCGGCCCTAGAGCGTGACGTGCGTGAACATCAAGGGGGGGGGGGGGGGGCCTCCATGTCCATTTTGCTTGGGGCCCCCAAATTCCTTCAAACGGCCCTGGCACTGACTGAGAGACTGACAAGGGAACTAATCTCTACACTGCCGCACTCCTCTGCTGTTACCACTCTATGAGGTAACAGGAAACCGTCCTTGGATCGACTGGAACACAGCCGCAGTTAATACATCTGGGTAAGTGCTGAGCGGAGCAGGAGACAACAACCGGCATGTTATTTTCTGAAAGCACGTCAGAACTTTATGTGGATACATCGAAGTGTTTGTTACGCTAATATTGGATACAAATGAGCTACAGCTGCCCTACATTACATTGCATACATACTTTGATGCATTTGTTTTTTGTTTTTTTTGGTAAACATTTATTTTTATTCCTATCTCTATATTATTCCTATTCTATTTTATATTGCAAAAGTGCACTTTAAATATTACATCATTTTATATATGTTTCATTAGAGATAAACCTTAATTATTTAATTTATTTTTGTGACTAATTATCTTAGAATAAATAAGTATACTACATGTTATTAAGTCTAGAGGAGCCTTTCCAATTTTTGTTTGTTCTATTCAAGGTATTTAGAGGGGGCACTGGACTGGGAGTAGACACTCGGCTAGTTAAGTGGGTTAGCCACTAGTTAACAAATTTTAGTCAGATTTTCTTTACTATAATTGTTGCAAAATTGTCGCAACTACGACTACGTGTTTTTTCGTGCGACAATTTGCATTACAGTCATGGAAGCCTGGGGCTTCCGTGATCATGACGTCATGCCACGCCCCCTCCATTCATGTCTATGGGAGTAGGCGTGATGGCTAGTACACAGCCATCACGCCTCCTCCCATAGACACAGGCATAGGGGATAACATGCCTAGCAATAAAGTGTACCCCTTTAAGGATTGTCTTTATTAACCCCTTAAGGACTCAGTGTTTTTCTGTTTTTGCATTTTAATTTTTTCTTCATCACCTTCTAAAAATCCTAACGCTTTCAATTTTGCACATATAATTCCATATTATGGCTTATTTTTTGCACCACCAATTCTACTTTGCAGTGACATTAGTCATTTTACCCAAAAATCCACGGCGAAACGGAAAAATTTTTTATTGTGCGACAAACTTGAAGAAAAAATTTAATTTTGTAACTTTTGGGGGCTTCCGTTTCTACGCAGTGCATTTTTCGGTAAAAATAACACCTTACCTTTATTCTGTAGGTCCATACGGTTAAAATGATACCCTACATATATAGGTTGGATATTGTCGTACTTCGGAAAAAAATCATAACTACATGCAGGAAAATTTATATGTTAAAAATTCTCATCTTCTAACCCCTATAACTTTTTTATTTTTTTCCGCGTATGGGCCGGTATGAGGACAAATTTTTTGCGCCGTGTTCTGAAGATTTATCGGTACCATTTTTGTATTGATCGGACTTTTTGATCGCTTTTTATTCATTTTTTCATGATATAAAAAGTGACCAAAAATACGCTATTTTGGACTTTGGAATTTTTTTGCGCGTGCGCCATTGACCGTGCGATTTAATTAACGATATATTTCTATAGTTCGGACATTTCCGTACGCAGCGATACCACATGTTTATTTTTATTTACACTTTTTTTTAATGGGAAAAGGGGGGTGATTCAAACTTTTATTAGGGAAGTGGTTAATTTTTTTTTCACTTTTTTTTTTGCAGTGCTATAGCTCCCATAGGGACCTATAACACTGCACACATTGATCTCTTATGCTGATCCCTGCAAAGCCATAGCTTTGCATGGATCAGCAAGATAGGGGCTCGATTGCTCAAGCCTGTAGCTCAGGCTTGGAGCAATCAATCCCCGATCGGACGCCGCGGAGACAGGTAAGGAGACCTCCACTTGCCTTCTAGCTGATCGGAACATCGCGATTTTATCGCGATGTCCCAATCAGCCCAACTGAGCTGCCGGGAAGCGTTTACTTTCACTTACAGATGCGGTGGTCAACTTTGATCGCCGCGTCTGAAGGGTTAATAGCGCACGGCACTACGATTGGTGCCGCGCGCTGTTAGCCCAGGGTCCTGGCTATGAATGGCAGCCGGGACCGACCCAGTGTGATGCGGGGTCACGGCGTGATCCTGTTTTAAAAACCGGGACCGGGCTTAGGGCGTACAGGTACGCCCTGAGTCCTTAAGAGGTTAAAGGGGTACTCCACTAGAAAACATTTTCTTTTTAAATCAACTGGTGCCAGAAAATTTAACAGATTTGTAAATTACTTCTATTAAAAAAATCTTAATCCATCCAGCACTTTTCAGCTGCTTTATGCTCCACAGGAAGTTATTTTCTTTTTGAATTCCCTTTCTGTCTGACCACAGTGCTCTCCACTGACACCTCTGTCCATGTCAGGAACTGTCCAGAGCGGGAGAGGTTTGCTATGGGGATTTGATTGTACTCTGGATAGTTCCCGACATGGACACAGGTGTCAGCAGAGAGCAGCATAAAAAAAATAAAAAAAAAGGTTTTCCAGCGGAGTACCCCTTCAAAATCTCATGTGACCAGGCCACCTTTTTCATGTTTAACATTCTCTACTTTTAGTATTATTATCCCATCTTTTAACTAATTACCTCTTTACTGGAAACACTTGAGGACATTCAGTCTTTCAGACTACTATATTTTATTGCACAATTGGATATTGGTGCAAAGTTAAGTTAACCTTGGTGTTTAATGAAAATTCTTCAAAGTTGGATGGAAAAATGAAAAAACTATTTTTTTCACTTAAATACTGGTTACCCTAAATTTTTCATTTTCACAAGGGAAAATAGGAAAAAAGCTCCCAAAATTTGTAACCCCATTTCTTCTGAGTAAGAACATACCCCAAATGTGGATGTAAAGTGCTCTGCCCCCATAGTGCCAGAACAATGGACCCCCCCACATGTGACCCCATTTTGTAAACTACACCCCTCACGTAATGTAATAAGGGGTACAGTGAGCGTTCCAAAAATCTGTCAGACATTTGTGGGGCGTAAATGCCCCACAAATGTCTGACAGATTTTTGGAACAGTGGTCTGTGAAAATGAAAAATTGTATTTTTCATTTGCACAGCCCACTGTTCCAAAGATCTGTCATATGCCAGTGGGGTGTAAATACTCACTGCACCCCTTATTAATTTCTGTGAGGGGTGTAGTTTCCAAAATGGGGTCACATGTGGGGGGTCCATTGTAAAGGGGACTTTGTAAATGCACATGGCCCCTGACTTCCATTCCAAACAAATTCTCTCTCTAAAAGCTCAATGGCGGTCCTTCTTTTCTGAGCATTGTAGTGCGCCAGCAGAGCACTTGACGTCCACACATGGGGTATTTCCATCCTCAGAAAAAATGTTTTTTTTCCTTCATTTATACATCCAACTTTAACATAAAGTCATCAAACACCTGTGAGGTGTTAAGGCTCACTGTACCCCTTGTTACATTCCTTGAGGGGTGTAGTTTCAAAAATAGTATGCCATGTGTTTTTTTTTTTTTTTTGCTGTTCTGGTCACCATAGGGGCTTCCTAAATGCGACATGACCCCCAAAAACCATTTCAGCAAAATTTGCTTTCCAAAAGCCAAATGTGACTCCTTCTCTTCTGAGAATTGTTGTTTGCCTGCAGAGCCTTTTTGGTCCTAACATGGGGTATTTCCATACTCAGATGAGATGGGGTTACAAATTTTGTGGGGCATTTTCTTCCATTACCCCTTGTAAAAATTCAAAAACTGGGTCTACAAGAACATGTGAGTGTAAAAAATGAAGATTTAGAATTTTCTCCTTCAGGGTTAACACGCTTACTGAATGTCATTTTGAATACTTTGAGGGGTGCAGTTTTTATAACGGGTAATTTGTGGGGTATTTCTAATATGAAAACTGAACTGGTCCCTGAGAAATTCAGATTTTGAAAATTTTGTGAAAAATTGGAAAATTGATGCTAAACTTTGAAGCCCTCTGATTTCTTCCAAAAGTAAAAACATGTCAACTTTATGATGCAATCATAAAGAAGACATATTGTATATAGAGGTGCACCGAAATGGAAATTTCAGAACCGAAACGAAACCAAAATAAAAAAAAATGTCCGGCCGAAACCGATACCGAAAATGACTTCTCCCCGTCTTCTGGTAAAATGCAGCGCTCCGCTCATTAGATTAGATTCCCCCACATTAGATTGCCAGCTCCCCCACATTAGGTCGGGAGTTCCCCCACATTAGGTCGGGAGTTCCCCCACATTAGTAGGCAGCTCCCCCACAATAGTAGGCAGCTCCCCCAAAATAGTAGGCAGCTCCACCGCAACAGTAGGCAGGTTCCCAAATTAGGTCAGCATTTCCCCCACAATAGTAGGCAGGTTCCCCACAATAGTAGGCAGCTCCCCCCAACAATAGTAGGCAGTTCCCACACAATATTAGGCAGCTCCCCCCAACAATATTAGGCAGCTCCCCCCACATTTTTAGGCAGCTCCTCCCACATTTTTAGGCAGCTCCCCCCCACATTAGGTCAGCAGTTCCCCCACAATAGTAGGCAGGTTCCCCACAATAGTAGGCAGGTTCCCCACAATAGTAGGCAGCTCCCCCACATTAGGTCAGCATTTCCCCCACAATAGTAGGCAGCTCCCCCCCAACAATAGTAGGCAGTTCCCACACAATATTAGGCAGCTTCCCCCAACAATATTAGGCAGCTCCCCCCACATTTGTAGGCAGCTCCCCCCCACATTAGGTCAGCAGTTCCCCCACAATAGTAGGCAGGGTCCCCACAATAGTAGGCAGGTTCCCCACAATAGTAGGCAGTTCCCCCACAATATTAGGCAGCTCCCCCCACATTTGTAGGCAGCTCCCCCCCCCCCACAATATTAGGCAGCTCCCCCCAACAATATTAGGCAGCTCCCCCCAACAATATTAGGCAGCTCCCCCCAACAATATCAGGCAGCTCCCCCCAACAATATTAGGCAGCCCCCCCCCACAATATTAGGCAGCTCCCCCCCCACAATATCAGGCAGCTCCCCCCAACAATATTAGGCAGCTCCCCCCCACAATATTAGGCAGCTCCTCCCCCCCCAATATTAGGCAGCTCTCCCCACATTTGTAGGCAGCTCCCCCCCCACATTAGGTCAGAAGTTCCCCCCCACCCCACAGACATACAGCTTCCAGCCATATACAGTGTATGGCTGGAGGCTGTATGTCTGTACTGCTGCCCCCACAGTGTTCCGGTCACCGCTCCTCCGGCCCGGGGTCACATCTACTGCTATGGCCTATGGACCATAGCAGTAGGTGCCGGGACCGGGGGAGCGGTTACCGGAACACTGAAGAAGATGACACGGTCACTTACCAGGCCCCGGCCGGCGTGCGTTCTCCCGCGACGATCCTGCGGTCCTCCTGCGTCTCTATGGTTGTACGCACGGGACGTCGTGCATACGACCATAGAGGCGGAGAAGCGAAGGACCGAAGGAGGATCGCAGGAGGACGCCGGGGAATTGTGAGTGACCGCCGGACATCCTTATGTCCTGAAAAGATTTTTCGGGACACAGGGATGTCCGGGATAGGATTAGGAATACTTCTTTTTATGTGCCCGGGCCGGCTCCTGTGTGTGGCTGCAGGCGGGGGCCGACCAGAGCATATAAAAACTAATACTGTGTACTAAAAACCAGGGGGCCTCCAGCTGTTGTGAAACTACAACTCCCAGCATGCCCGGACAGACTTTGCCGGTCCGGGCATGCTGGGAGTTGTAGTTTCACAACAGCTGGAGGCCCCCTGGTTTTTAGTACACAGTATTAGTTTTTATATGCACTGGCCGGCCCCCGCCTGCAGCCACACACAGGAGCCGGCCCGGGCACATAAAAAGAAGTATTCCTAATCCTATCCCGGAGAGCGCAACCCCCCCCCCCCCACCCCAGATGTTGCGGCCGCCCCCCCCCCCCTGCACCCCCCACGAGTGCCTCTGCCATTGGCAGTGTTTGTAACTTGTGCTGTGGGCGGGCAGGGGAGGTGGTCATTATCGGCACTTTTTTAGTTGTTTCGACATTTTGCCGAAATAGCTATTTTCGGCCGATATGTATCGGCCGCCGATATATCGGTGCATCCCTAATTGTATATGTCAATCAATAGATCATTTATTTGGAATGTCTATTTTCCTTACAATCAGAGAGCTTCAAAGTAAAAAAAAATGCAAAATGTTCAATTGTTCATAACATTTTGGAATTTTTCACCAGGAAATTATGCAAGTATCGACAAAAATTTACCACTAACATAGTTACATAGTTAGTACGGTCGAAAAAAGACATATGTCCATCAAGTTCAACCAGGGAATTAAGGGGTAGGGGTGTGGCGCGATATTGGGGAAGGGATGGGATTTTATATTTCTTCAGTAGAATATGTCACGAAAAAACAATCTTGTAATCAGAATGAAAAGTAAAAGCATCCCAGAGTTATTAATGCTTAAAGTGACAGTGGTCAGATGTGCAAAAAACGCTCTGGTCCTTAAGGTGAAAATGGGCTTGGTCCTTTCAGGGGTTACATTTTGAAGGCTAATTACCTTCCCTGTACTTGGTAGTATTAACGTGTAACAATTTAACTGACACTATTAAAAGGTAATTTTTTTTAACCATGATTCTCTCAGTGATAGGTAGGTGCTTAATTCACATCATGGCCCTCATAGAGTGTAGTTTTATTTGTGGGGGGTTTTCTCATTATTTACAAATTTTCCCTACATTTAGCTTGTTGTGTTTTTTTTTGTTTTTTTTTACAAATGCTCTGAACTGGTGGGAACTTTGATGAGATTTTATAAAACTGTTCAGGACAAACCCCATTTTCAGCGACCACGCTTCTTCTTTCTGGTGAAGTGTTAGTAGATTTTTGGGGAATTTTTTATAGAATTATTTGAGAATTTTGTGGCACAAAACCAGTAGCTCAGGAGTGAAATGTGGCTTTATATATTCCTTTATGTATCTCCAGTTGTTGGCAACTCATAATTTTGTTGTGCCAAAGAGGCACTAGGGAGGTGATAACTTTCTACTACAGTAGAGTTTGGGAGTCACTGTCTGTTACCACTAGGGTTAGAACCATATCTTTAGGTCAAAATTTTAATAGACTTGTCTTTTTAATACTGTATCCATAGCCCCAAACATATTACAGAAGAGTGATGTTTTGTGAGGTTTTCCCATCTGAATGCCTTTTTTTTCTCACTCTATTGGCTTTTTATACAGGTAAAAACTGAATGGATTGCAGGGAAACTCCACAAATTTCCACATAAAAATCCACGCTCATTTCAATGGGAGATGTTAAATGAAAATAGTTTTCTGAAAACTTTCATTTTTCCATATAGTAAAATAAGTGAAATGGCATTTTTCCACAGGGTTCTGCTGTGAAGCTTCCACAGATATTCAATAAGAGCTTTAACCTCTTTGTGATCACCTGAGCTCATTAACTGTGAGCGATGGCTGCCCATCAGCAGCCGGGTGATGCAGTAAATGACCAACATTTGCGGTGGATTCTGTACTGATTTTGATGTGATTTTTTAAGCAGTTTTTCCTGTGTGAACATGCCTAGGAAAACATGGAATGCAGAACTGTACAAAGCAACAGGACAACATTTAGGTGTACATTTTCTGGACCTATTTCTAACAACTATAGACAGCTGGAAACAAAGGTTATGCTTCCTGTGCCTATACCCGAACCATCAAATATGTCAGTCCACGCTTTTCAGTTTTATATGGGTCAAATGTTGCCACTGTATTCTTTGGTTGGTTACTTTGGTCAGGGGACCTCGGAGAAATTGATAAGTACTATCTACTTTCAAAAAATGTACTAAGGTTGAGAAAGTATGGATACCCTCCTCTGGTTCTCTTCCCCTCTCTTGGTTGTCGCCCTTGCTTGGACCTATGTCCTTTACACATACTGTCTGGGCTTCTTCTAACAGAGGCTTTGGGTTATCCTCCCCTAGATCGCCCTTGAAAAAATTTAAATGTTATGGATCTTGGAGAATGTGAGGAGGAAAAAATTGTGAGCTGGGTCATGAAGGGGTTAAACACAGCCTGTGTGAACATGCCCTTGGAAAACCTGGACTGCAGAAGTTTGTGAAGCAACTAGACAACATTAAGGGATACGTTTAAAAAAAATTTAAATTAAGAATTTAATGTTAGAAAACTAAACATATAAAGGTATCTGTTTGTCCCTTTAATTCTTACTGTTCTTTATGTGTAGTTACCTTGATAATAGATTACATTAATCAGCAGCATCTTAAAGTCAGGAAGTTGCTTGAATACTTTTGTGATAAGTTGGTTTGTTTTGGTAGAAACCCAACTATTAATTTGTTTCAGGCTCATATTTTTTTCTCTCTTCAATTGTGTCCCTTTGGATCCATAAAATCTTTCTGATAGCCTGGTAAATTCTTCTTTTAAAGAAATATCTAGGAAGAGACATTATGCATAAATGCTATTGTTTTCTAACAAAAAGAACAATAAAAGACCACAAAATATCTAATGAAACATTTGCCAAAACTTGAATTTAATTATACCCACTTTCCTTTTTATGACTAGGTACTGGTGTTTGTGTCACGATGCCGGCTGGCAGGTAGTGGATCCTCTGTGCCAGAGAGGGATTGGCGTGGACCGTGCTAGTGGACCGGTTCTAAGCCACTACTGGTTTTCACCAGAGCCCGCCGCAAAGCGGGATGGTCTTGCTGCGGCGGTAGTGACCAGGTCGTATCCACTAGCAACGGCTCACCTCTCTGGCTGCTGAAGATAGGCGCGGTACAAGGGAGTAGGCAAAAGCAAGGTCGGACGTAGCAGAAGGTCGGGGCAGGCAGCAAGGATCGTAGTCAGGGGCAACGGCAGAAGGTCTGGAAACACAGGCAAGGAACACACAAGGAACGCTTTCACTGGCACTAAGGCAACAAGATCCGGCGAGGGAGTGAAGGGGAAGTGAGGTGATATAGGGAAGTGCACAGGTGTAAACACTAATTGGAACCACTGCGCCAATCAGCGGCGCAGTGGCCCTTTAAATCGCAGAGACCCGGCACGCGCGCGCCCTAGGGAGCGGGGCCGCGCGCGCCGGGACAGAACAGACGGAGAGCGAGTTAGGTAGGGGAGCCGGGGTGCGCATCGCGAGCGGGCGCTACCCGCATCGCGAATCGCATCCCGGCTGGCAGCGGAATCGCAGCGCCCCGGGTCAGAGGACGTGACCGGAGCGCTGCCGCGGGGAGAGTGAAGCGAGCGCTCCGGGGAGGAGCGGGGACCCGGAGCGCTCGGCGTAACAGTACCCCCCCCCTTGGGTCTCCCCCTCTTCTTAGAGCCTGAGAACCTGAGGAGCAGACTTTTGTCTAGGATGTTGTCCTCAGGTTCCCAGGATCTCTCTTCAGGACCACAACCCTCCCAGTCCACTAAAAAAAAAATTCTCCCTCTGACCTTTTTGGCAGCTAAAATTTCTTTGACCGAGAAGATGTCCGAGGAGCCGGAAACAGGAGTGGGAGGAACAGACTTGGGAGAAAAACGGTTGAGGATGAGTGGTTTGAGAAGAGAGACGTGAAAGGCATTAGGGATACGAAGAGAGGGAGGAAGAAGAAGTTTATAAGAAACAGGATTAATTTGACACAAAACTTTGAAAGGACCAAGATAGCGTGGTCCCAACTTGTAGCTAGGGACACGGAAGCGGACATATTTAGCGGAGAGCCATACCTTGTCTCCAGGGGAAAAAACGGGGGGAGCTCTTCTTTTCTTATCCGCGAACTTCTTCATGCGTGATGAAGCCTGTAAGAGAGAATTTTGGGTCTCTCTCCATATGGTGGAAAGGTCACGAGAAATTTCATCCACAGCGGGCAGACCAGAGGGCAAGGGAGTACGGAGGGGGGGAAGAGGGTGACGGCCGTACACCACGAAAAATGGGGATTTGGAGGAAGACTCGGAGACCCTGAAGTTATACGAGAATTCGGCCCATGGGAGGAGATCTGCCCAGTCATCCTGGCGGGAGGAAACAAAATGTCGCAAATAATCACCCAAGATCTGGTTAATCCTTTCTACTTGTCCATTGGACTGGGGATGATATGCAGAAGAAAAATTTAATTTAATCTTGAGTTGTTTACAGAGAGCCCTCCAGAATTTAGACACGAATTGGACGCCTCTATCCGAGACAATCTGCGTAGGCAATCCGTGAAGACGAAAAATGTGTACAAAAAATTGTTTAGCCAACTGAGGCGCAGAAGGAAGACCAGGAAGAGGGATGAAATGTGCCATTTTGGAGAATCGATCAACGACCACCCAAATAACAGTGTTGCCACGGGAAGGGGGTAAATCAGTAATAAAATCCATACCAATCAGAGACCAAGGCTGTTCGGGGACAGGCAGAGGATGAAGAAAACCAGCGGGCTTCTGGCGAGGAGTCTTATCCCGGGCACAGATAGTGCAGGCTCGCACAAAGTCCACAACATCCGTCTCCAGAGTCGGCCACCAATAGAAGCGGGAGATGAGTTGCACAGATTTCTTGATACCCGCATGACCTGCGAGATGGGAGGAGTGACCCCATTTGAGGATTCCGAGGCGTTGGCGAGGAGAAACAAAGGTCTTTCCTGGAGGAGTCTGCCTGATGGAGGCAGGAGAAGTGGAGATCAGGCAGTCAGGTGGAATGATGTGTTGCGGAGAGAGTTCAACTTCTGAGGCATCCGAGGAACGAGAGAGAGCATCGGCCCTAATGTTCTTATCGGCAGGACGAAAGTGAATCTCAAAATTAAATCGGGCAAAGAACAGAGACCACCGGGCCTGGCGAGGATTCAGCCGTTGGGCAGACTGGAGGTAGGAGAGGTTCTTGTGGTCGGTGTAGATAATAACAGGAGAACTTGATCCCTCCAGCAGATGCCTCCATTCCTCAAGTGCTAATTTAATGGCTAGAAGCTCTCGATCCCCGATGGAGTAGTTCCTCTCCGCTGGAGAGAAGGTCCTAGAGAAAAAACCACAAGTGACAGCATGCCCGGAAGAATTTTTTTGTAGAAGAACAGCTCCAGCTCCCACTGAGGAGGCATCAACCTCCAATAGGAAGGGTTTGGAAGGGTCAGGTCTGGAGAGGACGGGAGCCGAAGAAAAGGCAGACTTGAGTCGTTTAAAGGCGTCTTCTGCTTGAGGAGGCCAGGACTTGGGATCAGCATTTTTTTTGGTTAAAGCCACGATAGGAGCCACAATGGTAGAAAAATGTGGAATAAATTGCCTGTAATAATTGGCGAACCCCAAAAAGCGTTGGATGGCACGGAGTCCGGAGGGGCGTGGCCAATCTAAGACGGCAGAGAGTTTGTCTGGATCCATCTGTAGTCCCAGGCCAGAGACCAAATATCCTAGAAAAGGAAGAGATTGGCATTCAAACAGACATTTCTCAATTTTGGCATAGAGTTGGTTGTCACAAAGTCTCTGAAGAACCATACGGACATGCTGGCGGTGTTCTTCTAGATTGGCAGAAAAAATTAGGATATCGTCCAGATATACAACAACACAGGAGTATAACAGATCACGAAAAATTTCATTGACAAAGTCTTGGAAGACGGCAGGGGCGTTGCACAGTCCAAAGGGCATGACCAGATACTCAAAGTGTCCATCTCTGGTGTTAAATGCCGTTTTCCACTCGTCCCCCTCTCTGATGCGGATGAGGTTATAGGCGCCTCTTAAGTCCAATTTAGTGAAGATGTGGGCACCTTGGAGGCGATCAAAGAGTTCAGAGATGAGGGGTAAGGGGTAGCGGTTCTTAACCGTGATTTTATTAAGACCGCGGTAGTCAATGCAAGGACGTAGGGAGCCATCCTTTTTGGACACAAAGAAAAATCCGGCTCCGGCAGGAGAGGAGGATTTACGGATAAAGCCCTTTTTTAGATTCTCCTGGACGTATTCGGACATGGCAAGAGTCTCTGGGGCAGAGAGAGGATAAATTCTGCCCCGGGGTGGAGTAGTGCCCGGGAGGAGGTCGATAGGGCAATCATAAGGCCTGTGAGGAGGTAGAGTCTCAGCTTGTTTTTTGCAGAAAACATCCGCGAAGTCCATATAGGCCTTAGGGAGACCGGTTACTGGAGGAACCACAGAGTTACGGCAAGGGTTACTGGGAACCGGTTTTAGACAGTTCTTGGAACAAGAGGACCCCCAACTCTTGATCTCCCCAGTGGACCAATCCAGGGTAGGGGAATGAAGTTGAAGCCAGGGAAGTCCAAGAAGAATTTCCGAGGTGCAATTGGGGAGGACCAAAAGTTCAATCCTCTCATGATGAGATCCGATGCTCATAAGAAGGGGCTCCGTGCGGAAACGTATGGTACAGTCCAATCTTTCATTATTTACACAATTGATGTAGAGGGGTCTGGCGAGACTGGTCACCGGGATGTTGAACCTGTTGACGAGAGAGGCCAAAATAAAATTTCCTGCAGATCCAGAGTTCAAGAAGGCCACTGTAGAGAAGGAGAAGGCAGAGGCAGACATCCGCACAGGCACAGTAAGACGTGGAGAAGCTGAGTAGACATCAAGGACTGTCTCACCTTTGTGCGGAGTCAGCGTACGTCTTTCCAGGCGGGGAGGACGGATAGGACAATCTCTCAGGAAGTGTTCGGTACTAGCACAGTACAGGCAGAGGTTCTCCATACGGCGTCGTGTCCTCTCTTGAGGTGTCAGGCGAGACCGGTCGACCTGCATAGCCTCCACGGCGGGAGGCACAGGAACAGATTGCAGGGGACCAGAGGAGAGAGGAGCCGAGGAGAAGAAACGCCTCGTGCGAACAGAGTCCATATCTTGGCGGAGTTCCTGACGCCTTTCGGAAAAACGCATGTCAATGCGAGTGGCTAGGTGAATAAGTTCATGTAGATTAGCAGGAATTTCTCGTGCGGCCAGAACATCTTTAATGTTGCTGGATAGGCCTTTTTTGAAGGTCGCGCAGAGGGCCTCATTATTCCAGGACAATTCTGAAGCAAGAGTACGGAATTGTACGGCATACTCGCCAACGGAAGAATTACCCTGGACCAGGTTCAACAGGGCAGTCTCAGCAGAAGAGGCTCGGGCAGGTTCCTCAAAGACACTTCGGATTTCCGAGAAGAAGGAGTGTACAGAGGCAGTGACGGGGTCATTGCGGTCCCAGAGCGGTGTGGCCCATGACAGGGCTTTTCCGGACAGAAGGCTGACTACGAAAGCCACCTTAGACCTTTCAGTGGGAAACAGGTCCGACATCATCTCCAGATGCAGGGAACATTGGGAAAGAAAGCCACGGCAAAACTTAGAGTCCCCATCAAATTTATCCGGCAAGGATAAGCGTATCCCAGGGGCGGCCACTCGCTGCGGAGGAGGTGCAGGAGCTGGCGGAGGAGATGACTGCTGAAGCTGTGGTAGTAACTGTTGTAGCATAACGGTCAGTTGAGACAGCTGTTGGCCTTGTTGCGCTATCTGTTGTGACTGCTGGGCGACCACCGTGGTGAGGTCAGCGACAACTGGCAGAGGAACTTCAGCGGGATCCATGGCCGGATCTACTGTCACGATGCCGGCTGGCAGGTAGTGGATCCTCTGTGCCAGAGAGGGATTGGCGTGGACCGTGCTAGTGGACCGGTTCTAAGCCACTACTGGTTTTCACCAGAGCCCGCCGCAAAGCGGGATGGTCTTGCTGCGGCGGTAGTGACCAGGTCGTATCCACTAGCAACGGCTCACCTCTCTGGCTGCTGAAGATAGGCGCGGTACAAGGGAGTAGGCAAAAGCAAGGTCGGACGTAGCAGAAGGTCGGGGCAGGCAGCAAGGATCGTAGTCAGGGGCAACGGCAGAAGGTCTGGAAACACAGGCAAGGAACACATAAGGAACGCTTTCACTGGCACTAAGGCAACAAGATCCGGCGAGGGAGTGAAGGGGAAGTGAGGTGATATAGGGAAGTGCACAGGTGTAAACACTAATTGGAACCACTGCGCCAATCAGCGGCGCAGTGGCCCTTTAAATCGCAGAGACCCGGCGCGCGCGCGCCCTAGGGAGCGGGGCCGCGCGCGCCGGGACAGAACAGACGGAGAGCGAGTTAGGTAGGGGAGCCGGGGTGCGCATCGCGAGCGGGCGCTACCCGCATCGCGAATCGCATCCCGGCTGGCAGCGGAATCGCAGCGCCCCGGGTCAGAGGACGTGACCGGAGCGCTGCCGCGGGGAGAGTGAAGCGAGCGCTCCGGGGAGGAGCGGGGACCCGGAGCGCTCGGCGTAACAGTACCCCCCCCCTTGGGTCTCCCCCTCTTCTTAGAGCCTGAGAACCTGAGGAGCAGACTTTTGTCTAGGATGTTGTCCTCAGGTTCCCAGGATCTCTCTTCAGGACCACAACCCTCCCAGTCCACTAAAAAAAAATTTCTCCCTCTGACCTTTTTGGCAGCTAAAATTTCTTTGACCGAGAAGATGTCCGAGGAGCCGGAAACAGGAGTGGGAGGAACAGACTTGGGAGAAAAACGGTTGAGGATGAGTGGTTTGAGAAGAGAGACGTGAAAGGCATTAGGGATACGAAGAGAGGGAGGAAGAAGAAGTTTATAAGAGACAGGATTAATTTGACACAAAACTTTGAAAGGACCAAGATAGCGTGGTCCCAACTTGTAGCTAGGGACACGGAAGCGGACATATTTAGCGGAGAGCCATACCTTGTCTCCAGGGGAAAAAACGGGGGGAGCTCTTCTTTTCTTATCCGCGAACTTCTTCATGCGTGATGAAGCCTGTAAGAGAGAATTTTGGGTCTCTCTCCATATGGTGGAAAGGTCACGAGAAATTTCATCCACAGCGGGCAGACCAGAGGGCAAGGGAGTAGGGAGGGGGGGAAGAGGGTGACGGCCGTACACCACGAAAAATGGGGATTTGGAGGAAGACTCGGAGACCCTGAAGTTATACGAGAATTCGGCCCATGGGAGGAGATCTGCCCAGTCATCCTGGCGGGAGGAAACAAAATGTCGCAAATAATCACCCAAGATCTGGTTAATCCTTTCTACTTGTCCATTGGACTGGGGATGATATGCAGAAGAAAAATTTAATTTAATCTTGAGTTGTTTACAGAGAGCCCTCCAGAATTTAGACACGAATTGGACGCCTCTATCCGAGACAATCTGCGTAGGCAATCCGTGAAGACGAAAAATGTGTACAAAAAATTGTTTAGCCAACTGAGGCGCAGAAGGAAGACCAGGAAGAGGGATGAAATGTGCCATTTTGGAGAATCGATCAACGACCACCCAAATAACAGTGTTGCCACGGGAAGGGGGTAAATCAGTAATAAAATCCATACCAATCAGAGACCAAGGCTGTTCGGGGACAGGCAGAGGATGAAGAAAACCAGCGGGCTTCTGGCGAGGAGTCTTATCCCGGGCACAGATAGTGCAGGCTCGCACAAAGTCCACAACATCCGTCTCCAGAGTCGGCCACCAATAGAAGCGGGAGATGAGTTGCACAGATTTCTTGATACCCGCATGACCTGCGAGATGGGAGGAGTGACCCCATTTGAGGATTCCGAGGCGTTGGCGAGGAGAAACAAAGGTCTTTCCTGGAGGAGTCTGCCTGATGGAGGCAGGAGAAGTGGAGATCAGGCAGTCAGGTGGAATGATGTGTTGCGGAGAGAGTTCAACTTCTGAGGCATCCGAGGAACGAGAGAGAGCATCGGCCCTAATGTTCTTATCGGCAGGACGAAAGTGAATCTCAAAATTAAATCGGGCAAAGAACAGAGACCACCGGGCCTGGCGAGGATTCAGCCGTTGGGCAGACTGGAGGTAGGAGAGGTTCTTGTGGTCGGTGTAGATAATAACAGGAGAACTTGATCCCTCCAGCAGATGCCTCCATTCCTCAAGTGCTAATTTAATGGCTAGAAGCTCTCGATCCCCGATGGAGTAGTTCCTCTCCGCTGGAGAGAAGGTCCTAGAGAAAAAACCACAAGTGACAGCATGCCCGGAAGAATTTTTTTGTAGAAGAACAGCTCCAGCTCCCACTGAGGAGGCATCAACCTCCAATAGGAAGGGTTTGGAAGGGTCAGGTCTGGAGAGGACGGGAGCCGAAGAAAAGGCAGACTTGAGTCGTTTAAAGGCGTCTTCTGCTTGAGGAGGCCAGGACTTGGGATCAGCATTTTTTTTGGTTAAAGCCACGATAGGAGCCACAATGGTAGAAAAATGTGGAATAAATTGCCTGTAATAATTGGCGAACCCCAAAAAGCGTTGGATGGCACGGAGTCCGGAGGGGCGTGGCCAATCTAAGACGGCAGAGAGTTTGTCTGGATCCATCTGTAGTCCCAGGCCAGAGACCAAATATCCTAGAAAAGGAAGAGATTGGCATTCAAACAGACATTTCTCAATTTTGGCATAGAGTTGGTTGTCACGAAGTCTCTGAAGAACCATACGGACATGCTGGCGGTGTTCTTCTAGATTGGCAGAAAAAATTAGGATATCGTCCAGATATACAACAACACAGGAGTATAACAGATCACGAAAAATTTCATTGACAAAGTCTTGGAAGACGGCAGGGGCGTTGCACAGTCCAAAGGGCATGACCAGATACTCAAAGTGTCCATCTCTGGTGTTAAATGCCGTTTTCCACTCGTCCCCCTCTCTGATGCGGATGAGGTTATAGGCGCCTCTTAAGTCCAATTTAGTGAAGATGTGGGCACCTTGGAGGCGATCAAAGAGTTCAGAGATGAGGGGTAAGGGGTAGCGGTTCTTAACCGTGATTTTATTAAGACCGCGGTAGTCAATGCAAGGACGTAGGGAGCCATCCTTTTTGGACACAAAGAAAAATCCGGCTCCGGCAGGAGAGGAGGATTTACGGATAAAGCCCTTTTTTAGATTCTCCTGGACGTATTCGGACATGGCAAGAGTCTCTGGGGCAGAGAGAGGATAAATTCTGCCCCGGGGTGGAGTAGTGCCCGGGAGGAGGTCGATAGGGCAATCATAAGGCCTGTGAGGAGGTAGAGTCTCAGCTTGTTTTTTGCAGAAAACATCCGCGAAGTCCATATAGGCCTTAGGGAGACCGGTTACTGGAGGAACCACAGAGTTACGGCAAGGGTTACTGGGAACCGGTTTTAGACAGTTCTTGGAACAAGAGGACCCCCAACTCTTGATCTCCCCAGTGGACCAATCCAGGGTAGGGGAATGAAGTTGAAGCCAGGGAAGTCCAAGAAGAATTTCCGAGGTGCAATTGGGGAGGACCAAAAGTTCAATCCTCTCATGATGAGATCCGATGCTCATAAGAAGGGGCTCCGTGCGGAAACGTATGGTACAGTCCAATCTTTCATTATTTACACAATTGATGTAGAGGGGTCTGGCGAGACTGGTCACCGGGATGTTGAACCTGTTGACGAGAGAGGCCAAAATAAAATTTCCTGCAGATCCAGAGTCCAAGAAGGCCACTGTAGAGAAGGAGAAGGCAGAGGCAGACATCCGCACAGGCACAGTAAGACGTGGAGAAGCTGAGTAGACATCAAGGACTGTCTCACCTTTGTGCGGAGTCAGCGTACGTCTTTCCAGGCGGGGAGGACGGATAGGACAATCTCTCAGGAAGTGTTCGGTACTAGCACAGTACAGGCAGAGGTTCTCCATACGGCGTCGTGTCCTCTCTTGAGGTGTCAGGCGAGACCGGTCGACCTGCATAGCCTCCACGGCGGGAGGCACAGGAACAGATTGCAGGGGACCAGAGGAGAGAGGAGCCGAGGAGAAGAAACGCCTCGTGCGAACAGAGTCCATATCTTGGCGGAGTTCCTGACGCCTTTCGGAAAAACGCATGTCAATGCGAGTGGCTAGGTGAATAAGTTCATGTAGATTAGCAGGAATTTCTCGTGCGGCCAGAACATCTTTAATGTTGCTGGATAGGCCTTTTTTGAAGGTCGCGCAGAGGGCCTCATTATTCCAGGACAATTCTGAAGCAAGAGTACGGAATTGTACGGCATACTCGCCAACGGAAGAATTACCCTGGACCAGGTTCAACAGGGCAGTCTCAGCAGAAGAGGCTCGGGCAGGTTCCTCAAAGACACTTCGGATTTCCGAGAAGAAGGAGTGTACAGAGGCAGTGACGGGGTCATTGCGGTCCCAGAGCGGTGTGGCCCATGACAGGGCTTTTCCGGACAGAAGGCTGACTACGAAAGCCACCTTAGACCTTTCAGTGGGAAACAGGTCCGACATCATCTCCAGATGCAGGGAACATTGGGAAAGAAAGCCACGGCAAAACTTAGAGTCCCCATCAAATTTATCCGGCAAGGATAAGCGTATCCCAGGGGCGGCCACTCGCTGCGGAGGAGGTGCAGGAGCTGGCGGAGGAGATGACTGCTGAAGCTGTGGTAGTAACTGTTGTAGCATAACGGTCAGTTGAGACAGCTGTTGGCCTTGTTGCGCTATCTGTTGTGACTGCTGGGCGACCACCGTGGTGAGGTCAGCGACAACTGGCAGAGGAACTTCAGCGGGATCCATGGCCGGATCTACTGTCACGATGCCGGCTGGCAGGTAGTGGATCCTCTGTGCCAGAGAGGGATTGGCGTGGACCGTGCTAGTGGACCGGTTCTAAGCCACTACTGGTTTTCACCAGAGCCCGCCGCAAAGCGGGATGGTCTTGCTGCGGCGGTAGTGACCAGGTCGTATCCACTAGCAACGGCTCACCTCTCTGGCTGCTGAAGATAGGCGCGGTACAAGGGAGTAGGCAAAAGCAAGGTCGGACGTAGCAGAAGGTCGGGGCAGGCAGCAAGGATCGTAGTCAGGGGCAACGGCAGAAGGTCTGGAAACACAGGCAAGGAACACACAAGGAACGCTTTCACTGGCACTAAGGCAACAAGATCCGGCGAGGGAGTGAAGGGGAAGTGAGGTGATATAGGGAAGTGCACAGGTGTAAACACTAATTGGAACCACTGCGCCAATCAGCGGCGCAGTGGCCCTTTAAATCGCAGAGACCCGGCGCGCGCGCGCCCTAGGGAGCGGGGCCGCGCGCGCCGGGACAGAACAGACGGAGAGCGAGTTAGGTAGGGGAGCCGGGGTGCGCATCGCGAGCGGGCGCTACCCGCATCGCGAATCGCATCCCGGCTGGCAGCGGAATCGCAGCGCCCCGGGTCAGAGGACGTGACCGGAGCGCTGCCGCGGGGAGAGTGAAGCGAGCGCTCCGGGGAGGAGCGGGTACCCGGAGCGCTCGGCGTAACAGTTTGTAGGCTATTGTAAAGGTAGAGTTCATTGCCCCATCGACCCACATGTATATTTGTACACATTCTCACATTTTTGTAAATATTTTATGATATCTTTTCATGTGACAACACTGGAGAAATGACACTCTGCTACAATGTAAAGTTTTTAGTGCATAGCTTGTACAATATAACCCTTTGTTGTAAGCTTCGTCATTATTTTATTAATTATATTTCACACTTGATTAGCTTCCATCTAAAGTATATAATTCTTTTTTATTTTAGTTTGTAATGTTACTTACCCCTTGTGTTTCATTTCTCACCTTTACTGAAGAAAATTTCATTTGCACTAACAAAGGAATTATACTTGGTTAAGTTCCAGAGGGCATCATGCACACACTTAGTGTCTTTCATACCACCATAAATTATTTGCAGCATATCGTCTCTTGTTTTCCCAGAAGCTCCTAGATGCAAAACATCACTGATTTATAAAAAAAAACATATACTTTTTCTTGTTAAGAAATAATTATTTAGATAACATCCTGGGAAATGTAAAAGACAGAGAAATGTGCAACACATTACACACATAATGACAAAGGGTACCTACTTAATTTAATTTTTTATTCTTTAATGAAGTCAACAGGCAAATTATAGCAAAAGCAGCACAAAAGCCGCATACTATATGCCCTGAAAATCAGATTTTTTTCAAGCTGTTTAATACCGTATAACATCTAAATACTGTAAATTTTAGCTGTAGTGACCAGTGTCAGGCAGCTGCTGCCAAGGCAAATAAAATCATGGGGGTGCATCAATAGGGGCATAGATGCCCATGACAAGGAAATAATTCTACCGCTGTACAAATCCCTAGTCAGACCACACATTGAATACTGTGTACAGTACTGGGCACCAGTGTACAAGAAAGATATAGTGGAGCTGGAGAGGGTTTAAAGACGGGCAACCAGGGTAATATGGGGAATGGGAGGACTACAGTACCCAAAAAGATTATCAGAATTGGGGTTATTTAGTTTAGAAAAAAGAAGGCTAAGGGGAGACCTAATAACTATGTATAAATATATTAGGGGGCCATACAGAGATCTCGCCCATGATCTATTTATACCCAGGACTGTATCTATAACAAGGGGGCATCCTCTACGTTTAGAGGAAAGAAGGTTTCTACACCAGCACAGACGGGTGTTCTTTACTGGAAGAGCAGTGAGACTGTGGAATTCTCTGCTTGAGGAGGTGGTCATGGTGAACTCTGTAAAAGAGTTGAAAAAGGGTCTGGATGCATTTTTGGAGAATAATAACATTGCTGGTTATGTATACTAGATTTATAGGGACAGAACATTGATTCAGGGATTTATTCTGACTGCTATATTTGGAGTCGGGAAGGAATTTTTACCTCTAGTATGAGGGTTTTTTGCCTTCCTCTGGATCAACTCAGTAGGGACTCATTAGGGTTATAGGTTGAACTTGGTGGACTCAGGTCTTTTTTCAACCTTATGAATTATGTTACTGCTTAAAGGGATTTTATTTTTATTTCCTGCCTGGGTTGCAAAATTAAAAATAACAAACCTTAGCCCCCGATGCACTCCTGTCGGGGGGATCAGTCTCCTGTCCTTGATTATCAGCCTCCCATTATGGAAGTCAATTAAACTTAGCATTTTAATGCATTTAATCAGCGTGAACATACTTTAAAGTTTTTGCTCAGGACACTACGTCAACCTTGATCTGTCCCTGATCCTGGAACTACTACATTTTACTGGCGCTTACAACATTGCTTTACGATTTAAGTCCTGTCTAATAAGACAGTAAGACAACATGGCTTCTTATAAAAAATCCACCAGAGTTTATAAAAGCAGGCAACCTCTGCCAGACTTACCTAACATCAGCTGTGATAGTCCCAAAGCAATGCTTAATGGAGCAATCACAATATTCGGCTCTTCATCAAGTGATGACAGTGTTTTGTACAGAGCCAATGTAAATCTAGTTAGTTCTCTTGAAACATCCTCAAGGGCATTATGAGGATTTGTACATTCTGGCCACATAGTGGAACAATTAAATGCTGGAGTTGGTAATGTTTCCTCCTGTAATAGAGTTTCTGTCGTAACTTCATTATTTGTGGTTTGGTTACTTTTGGTGTCATATTGGTTTTCAGTGTGGCTTCTCGCTGGGACCTCATTTTTTTCTTTTTTAATTTCTTCTTCTGTTATCGTATTTTCCAAATTATTTTCAATGGGAGGCTGTATTAAAGGTTCTGCTGCTTCATGAAAATTTTCATTCTCATTCATTAGAACTTTGTTTATACTCTCTTCGAATCTCTGTGCGTCTCTGATGTCCTCCTGTATTACAGTTGAGGTCCCTTGATTAATCTCTGTTGAATTTTGTTCAGGGCCATTAACAAATTCCTGCATTATAAACAAACATAAGGTTTCATAAAGCATGGTACAGGTGCACTGCAAGGAAATTTTTATTTTAAGAACTACAGGTATATGGGTACATATTAGAGGTTCCTATAGTTTATTTAAAAGTATATTTCTAATATATGCTGTGCTTATGCAATTCCACTTTTGTCTCCCTCTCTTCTTTGAGGTGTAGCAGTATAACTTCTGAGACTAGGGCAGAGGCAGAGGTATTGTATTGCAATCACTGCATGCAGTGTAAGCATGCCACATATAGTGACCAATAGCCACACAATGTTGCTGATATAGCTTGGCCTGCATTTGATTATCGTGATGCTGTACCCACTCCCTGTCTGGGAAATTTAACTTTCAAGATGGGAAAAGTTGGATATGGAGCACCAGGAGCGAGGGAAAAATATTATTTTTCCTCCTTCTGGAATACACACCTTTCAGTTCTTGAGCTGCAAAATTACACAAAACCAGCCGTTTTTAGGCTCCAAAAATTCTCAAACAGCAAAACGTAACTGCACAGAGTTGGGGCCTTTTTTTAACTGTTTATCTGCCAAAAATACTGCTGTATATAAGCATATATTTTGGCAATTCATTTGGGATATAATATGGATCTCAAATGGCCAAATTTTTTCCCCTTGGTTGTTTGCTTCACTATATACCTCTGACTTTTGACACCTCCTCTCCATCTCTCATGGCTCATGAAGAAGTACATGTAACTATACAAGTAGAGCTTAATTCCTTAAGGACTCAGGTTTCCATTTTTGCACTTTTGTTTTCTCCTCCTCACATTTTAAAAATCATAACTCAGACCCATGTGAGGGCTTGTTTTATGCGCTACCACTTTTACTTGGTAATAACAAAAAATGTACGGCAAAAAAAAAAATTGTGGATCAAAAATAAATAAATAAACATTTTGTAATTTTTGGGGGCTTCCATTTCTACACAGTGCACTTTTTGGTAAAAATGACACCTTATATATTCTGTAGTTCCATACGATTACAATGAGATTTAACTTATTTAAGTTTGATTTTGTTTTACTACTGTTAAAAAATTATAACTTTTTGCACCGAAATTAGTATGTTTAAAAATGTCCTTTTTTTTTTCATACTGGGCGGTATCGGGGCTCATTTTTTGTGCCGTGATCTCAAGTATTTATTGGAATCACTTTTGTTTTGATGGGACTTTTTGATCTCTTATCATTTTTTTTATGGTATACAAAGTGACCAAAAATACACAAATTTGATCGACGCGTCTAAGGGATTAATGACGGACATCACTGCGATCGGTAATGTCCATTATTAGCCACAGGTCCCGGGACCGACCTGCTATGACGCGGGGTCAGCTCGTGACCCCGCGTCATAGCAGGGGAGCGGGTGCAGTCCTTAACAGGTTAAATGTATTTTGTGTAAATAGTTAGAAGACTCTATTCCAATGATCTTGATAAAAACCTTATTCGTAAATATAATCAGGTTTATGATAGAGGAACTTCAGAGCTTTTCTTTATAAAAAAAAACGGATGTTTATTGTATTCTTTTTTTTATTTGTTTTATTGAAGAATAAAAAAACTCTTTGACAGTACAGCTAATACAAAAGTATACACATGTGTAAAGAAAACGATGATACAAATAGTAAAAATATGAGAGGGCAAATCAAGAAAAATCACACAAGTCCATTCCGTAAATGGGTTTGGTCACCAGAATTGGTACATGTCAAAGAAAACCAAAGTAAACCATACAATAACCAAAGACATGCTAGGGTGACAAAAATAAACATAAAATCAGTGAACATATTCCATCTCAACACTAAAGCAGGTAAAGCACACAGCTTACGGATAAGTATTGGACTCCACACTTCCGCAGATCAATCGATGTCTAGAAACATTTAAAAGAAATCAATGGCAGCCTCACGAACCGGGCAGGGAGAACCCACCCAATGTGTTATAAGAACATTGAGTCAGGGGAGAGGAACACCAAGGTCCCCATACCCGATCAAATTTATCAGAACATTTCCTATGTTTATATACAACATGAGAAAAAGGCACAACATTAATCAACTTTTTCCACCTAGAAAGAATCGGAGGTCTCGGGTTCTCCCTAGCCATGAACAGTGTCTCCCGAAGGAAAGTGCGAGTATGGTGAGGCCAGATCTCCTCACCTAAGATCCCAAAGAGACAAATCAATGCTTCCATAGGGGGAGAAGGGTTAACAATAGTGGAGAGCAATTGCAGTACACCAGTCCAAAAGGATGCAACATATGGGCATGCCCAGATAAGATGCCAAAAGTCAGCCCTAAAAGCATAACTGTTAGGATTCGGCAGGCTGGAGGTGGATCCTCTGTGTCAGAGAGGGATTGGCGTGGACCGTACCGGTGGACCGGTTCTAAGTTGCTACTGGTATTCACCAGTCCAATGCAGTCCAATGCTCATAAGCAGGGGTTCTGTGCGGTAACGCACAGTGCAGTCCAATTTTTCTCCGTTGACAGAAGAAATGTAGAGGGGCTTGACGAGACTGGTTACTGGGATGCTGAACCTATTAACAAAAGAGGCCAAAATAAAATTTACTGCAGAACCAGAGTCCAAGAAGGCCACAGCTGAGAAGGAGGAGTTGGCAGAAGGAGAAATCCGCACAGGCACAGTGAGACGTGGAGAAGCAAAGTTCACACCAAGGGACGCCACTCCCATGTGAACAGGGTGCGTGCGTGCGCTTCCCAGACCGGAGGACAAATAGGGCAGTCCACTAGGAAATGTTCAGTACTAGCGCAGTACAGGCATAAGTTTTTATCTCTGCGACGAGACCACTCTTCATGGGTCAGGCGAAACCGATCCACTTGCATAGCCTCCTCGGCGGGAGGCGCAGGGGTAGATTGCAAAGGATACTGGGAGAGAGGTGCCCTGAGATCAAGGTCCTTTTCCTGGCGGAGCTCCTGGTGTCTTTCAGAAAAACGCTTGTCGATGCGGGTGGCCAAAAGGATAAGTTCAGACAGGTTAGCTGGAATTTGTCGTGCGGCCAGTATATCTTTGATGTTGCTGGATAAGCCTTTCTTGTAGGTCGCGCAGAGGGCCTCATTGTTCCAGGCTAGCTCTGAGGCGAGGGTACGAAACTCGATGGCGTATTCGCCTACGGAAGAAGTTCCTTGGACTAGGTTCAGCAAAGCAGTCTCGGCAGAGGAGGCCCGGGCTGGCTCCTCGAAGACACTATGGACTTCAGCGAAGAAGGACTGGACAGTGGCTGTGGCAGGATCATTGCGGTCCCAGAGCGGTGTGGCCCAAGACAAGGGCTTTCCAGACAGAAGACTAACTACGAAAGCCACCTTAGACCGTTCTGTAGGAAATTGGTCCGACAACATCTCCAAATGTAGGGAACATTGAGACAGGAAACCACGGCAGAGTTTAGAGTCCCCATCAAATTTGTCCGGCAGGGACAAGCGGAGGCTAGGAGTGGGCACTCGCTGCAGAGGAGGTGCAGGAGCTGGCGGAGGAGATGGTTGCTGTAGCTGTGGCAGAAGTTGCTGTAGCATGGCGGTAAACTGCGACAGCTGCTGTCCTTGTTGGGCGATCTGTTGGGATTGCTGGGCGACCACCGTGGATAGGTCAGCGAGACTTGGCAGCAGCACCTCAGCGGGATCCATGGCCGGATCTACTGTTAGGATTCGGCAGGCTGGAGGTGGATCCTCTGTGTCAGAGAGGGATTGGCGTGGACCGTATCGGTAGACCGGTTCTAAGTTGCTACTGGTATTCACCAGAGCCCGCCGCAAAGCGGGATGGTCTTGCTGCGGCGGTAGCAACCAGGTCGTATCCACCGGTAACGGCTCAACCTCTCTGACTGCTGAGACAGGCGCGGTACAGAAGGACAAGGCAAGAGCAAGGTCGGACGTAGCAGAAGGTCAGGGCAGGCAGCAAGGGTTGTAGTCAGTCAGGGGCAACAGCAGAAGGTCTGGAACACAGGCTTGGGACATACACAAAACGCTTTCACTGGCACAAGGCAACAAGATCCGGCAATGCAAGGAAGGGGAAGTGAGGTTATAAAGGCGTGGAGCAGGTGGGAGTAAATTACACTGATTGGGCCAGGCACCAATTAGTGGTGCACTGGCCCTTTAAATGTTAGAGAGCTGGCGCGCGCGAGCCCTAGAAAGCGGAGCCGTGCGCGCCAGGACGTAACAGCCGGGGAACGGGACAGGTGAGCAGATTGGGATGCGATCCGCGAGCGGGCGCGTCCCGCTATGCGAATCGCATCCCCGCCGGCAGTGTCAGTGCAGCGCTCCCGGTCAGCGGGTCTGACCGGGGCGCTGCAGAGCGGAGAATGCCGCGAGCGCTCCGGAGAGGAGCAGGGACCCGGAGCGCTCGGCGTAACAATAACATCTGTGGCAAGCGTCCGAGACAGAACCTCCCATTATATGGAATCTACTAGGAGTAATATAGCTATAGTGGATGATGTAGAGTTGAATTAATTTATTATTGGCAGCAGGGGATACAAAAGTTTGACAGAAGCATATCTCCTCCAACTCATCTTTAGAGAGTGTGGGCAAATGAGACTGCCTATATTGTTCAGCAGGTAAAGGCTCCCAGGAAATCTTGGCTTGGATTACATGAGTATATTGGATGGACACGAGACCCCGCGGACCCTACGACTTCAGGACCCCGATCAGAGGATATGCAGAGATAGGTGGCCTAACAACAGGGTATTGACCATTAAAGGGGTACTCCGGTACTTACACATCTTATCCCCTATCCAAAGGATAGGGGATAAGATGACTGATCGCGGGAGTCCCGCAGCTGGGGACGTCCGCGATCATGCACACGGCACCCCGTTAGTAATCAGTCCCCGGAGCGTTTTCGCTCCGGGTCTGATTAAGGTCGACCGCAGGGCTGGCGGCGTGTGATGTCACGCCCCTGCCCCCGTGTGACATCACGCTCCACCCCTCAATGCAAGCCTATGGGAGGGGGCATGATAGCTATCACCTGGCTGATGACTCTGGTCTTCACCAGAGCCCGCTGCAAAGCAGGACAGATTTGCTGAGGCAGGCGACACCCAGGTTGCTACCCCCTACACAGCTCGACCACACAGGTAACTGGGCAAGGCGAGGTACAGTAGGATGAGACAGAGGCGTTTCAACGTAGCAGAAGGTCAAAGCAGGCGGCAAAGGTTTAGAGTCAATAAACGTAGCAGGAGGGTCTGGAAACACGGGTAGGCAAAACAGACTATGGGAACGGCCTTCCAAGCGTTCGGGCACACCAGTGACTCTTATATTGTGGAATTGCAGCCAGTTCTCTAAATCATTTTTCTGTTTTGCTTGCTCCATTTGAACCTTAAGAACAGTAAGTGCCTCTGGCACAGGGGCCACAGTGTCCTCAAGCGTGGAGACTCTATTCTCAGTCTCTCTGTCACTCTGTCCCTGAGGTTATGGAGATCCTGTTTGAGGAGGCAGGCATCTATCTTTATCTCCTCCATCTTGCCTGTTGGGGATGTTTTACAGATTTGGATGGCATGGAGGAGGGTGTCACTAACCTCCTTCTAGGTTTACACTGGCTCCTCAGTGCTAACCCTCTATCAGGGATCTGTGCTGCGCAAGGAAGGAGGAGGTGGCCGCACCACACCATGGCCGGCACCATTTTGTTTTTCAGTGTGGGCATACTCTTTCAGCTTGTCTGTGGCCGACCACTCCGGTCCACGGCCCGAATCTTTTCTCCCTGGCATCTCCCGTGACTGGGAAAGTGTGTGGGGTGTCCGGTAAGCCAGGATGTGCCCAGTTTAGAAGCAAATCCCCATAGCAAACCTCTTCTAAACTGGGCTTTTCCCGAGACACGTGTCATCAGAGAACACTTAGACAGAAAAGAACAACCTTAACTTCAGAAGCTCATAAGTACTGAAAGGATTAAGATTTTTTAATAGAAGTAATTTACAAATCTGTTTATCTTTCTGGAGCCAGTTGATATATATAAAAAAGTTTTTTCCTGGAATACCGCTTTAACAAGGAAGATATGAGATTTTCAATATGGTGATTGAAATTTCTCATATTCTTGAAATATTCTTTAGCTAAGCTTTCTACACAAATGACTTACACAGGGCAGTCGATTTTGTACCATGATTTATTTATTTATGTAATGTCAGCCATTTTCTAAGAAGAATACAATAAATATCTGATTGGGGGTGTGGCTTGGAGCTGGAGATGAGCAGATGCACAAGCTAAGTGCTCCCGCTCAAAGGCCGCTGTAATAATATCCTGACTGCACATCCTGGCTTACCGAACACCCCACACAATTTCCCAGTCACTGGAGATGCCAGGGAGCAAAGATTCGGGGCATGGACCGGAGCAGTCGGCAACAGACAAGCTGAAAGAGTATGCCCACACTGAAAAACAAAATGGTGCCAGCCATGGTGTGGCGCGGCCGCCTCCTCCTTCCTTGCGCAGCACAGATCCCTGATAGAGGGTTAGCACTGAGGAGCCAGGGGCAACACCAGCATGTCAGTGTAAAAATGTTTTCTTTTTACACTAACAGGCTGGTGTAGATCCCAACTTTACTTTTTCATAAGGGGTAAAAGGAGAAAAAGCCCTCAAAATTTATATTGCAATTTCTCCCTAGTACGGAAATACCCCATATGTGGCCCTAAACTGTTTCCTTGAAATACGACAGGGCTCCAAAGTGAGAGAGAGCCATGCGCATTTGAGAACTAAATTAGGGATTGCATAGGGGTGGACATAGCGGTATTCTACGCCAGTGATTCCCAAACAGGGTGCCTCCAGCTGTTGCTAAACTCCCAGCATGCCTGGACAGTCAGTCAGTGGCTGTCTGGAAATGCTGGGAGTTGTTGTTTTGCAACAGCTGGAGGCTCCGTTTTTGAAACACTGCCGTACAATACATTTTTCCTTTTTATTGGAGGGACAGTGTAAGGGGGTGTATATGTAGTGTTTTACCCTTTATTATGTGTTAGTGTAGTGTAGTGTAGTGTTTTTAGGGTACATTCACACTGGCGGCGGTGTACAGTAGAAACTTACTGTAAACCTGCCCGTGTGAATGTACCCTGTACGTTCACATGGGGGATGGGGGGGGGGGGGGGCAAACCTCCAGCTGTTTCAAAACTACAACTCCCAGCATGCACTGACAAACAGTGCATGATGGGGGTTGTACTTTTGCAACAGCTGGAGGCACACTGGTTGGAAAACCTTCAGTTAGGTTCTGTTACCTAACTCAGTATTTACCAGCCAGTGTGCCTCAAGCTGTTGCAAAACTACAACTCCCAGCACGTACTGATCGCCGAAGGGCATGCTGGGAGATGTAGTTTTGCAACAGCTGGAGGTACACAACTACAACTCCCAGCATGCCGAGACAGCTGTTTGCTGTTTGGGCATGCTGGGATTTGCAGTTTTGCAACATCTGTAGGGCTACAATTTAGAGATCTCCAAACTGTGGATCTCCAGCTGTTGCAAAACTACAGATCCCAGCATGCCCAGACAGCAAACTGCTGTTTAGGCATGCTAGGAGTTGCAGTTTTGCAACATCTGGAGGGCCACAGTTAGAGATCACTGCCAGTGATCTCCAAACTGGGGCCCTCCAGCTGTTGCAAAACTACAAATCCCTGCATGCCCAAACAGCTGTCTGGGCATGCTGGGAGTTGTAGTTTTGCAACATCTGAAGGGTTACAGTTTAGAGACCACCGTATAGTGGTCTCAAACTGTACCCTCCAGATGTTGCTAGGCAACTTACCAGCTTCCGTTGGATCCAGGGAGCCTGCCGCACGACATCGCTGGACTCCGATCTCCTCCACCGATGGTCACCTCGCCCGCGGGGTAAGTGGACATCAGCGCCGGTCCTCTGTCAGTTCTCCATTCTGCCCCGCCTATTGTGGGTGGGCAGAACGGGGAAACCGAAAGTAAAGCCCCCCACCCCCGATCTGCTATTAGTGGTAACGTCTAGACCACCAATAGCAGGGATAGGAGGGGTGGCGCCCCTGCCACCTCACTCCTATCAGTTCAGGGGGATCGTGGGTGTCTTGGACAACCGCGATCCCCATTATATTCCGGGTCACCATAGACCCGTATTACCCGGAATAGCCGCAAATCGCAAGTGTGAATTCCCCTGGGCATTTGCGCTGGGTGCCTGCTGATAGATATCAGCAGTCACCCCCGTCCGGTCCCCGCCAGGCACGCGGCAGGGACCGAAATTCCCACTGGCGTACAGGTACGCCCTTGGTCCTTAAGTACCAGGGAGCAAAGGCATACCTGTACGCCCTTGGTCCTTAACCCCTTAAGGACCAGGCCATTTTACACCTTAGGACCAGAGCGTTTTTTGAACATCTGACCACTGTCACTTTAAGCATTAATAACTCTAAGATGCTTTTACCTATCATTCTGATTCCAAGATTGTTTTTTCGTGACATATTCTACTTTATGTTATTGGTAAAATTTTGTCGATACTTGCATCGTTTCTTAGTGAAAAATTCCAAAATTTTATGAAAAAATTGAAAATTTTGCATTTTTCTAACTTTGAAGCTCTCTGCTTGTAAGGAAAATGGATATTCCAAATAATTTTTTTTATTCACATATACAATATGTCCACTTTATGTTTGCATCATAAAATTTACGATTTTTTACTTTTGGAAGACACCAGAGTACTTCAAAGTTCAGCAGCAATTTTCCAATTTTTCACAAAATTTCCAAAATCACAATTTTTCAGGGACCAGTTCAGGTTTGAAGTGGATTTGAAGGGTCTTCATATTAGAAATACCCCACAAATGACCCCATTATAAAAACTGCACCCCCCAAAGTATTCAAAATGACATTCAGTCAGCGTTTTAACCCTTTAGGTGTTTCACAGGAATAGCAGCAAAGTGAAGGAGAAAATTCACAATCTTAATTTTTTACACTTGCATGTTCTTGTAGACCCAATTTTTGAATTTTTACAAGGGGTAAAAGGAGAAAATGTATACTTATATTTGTAGCCCAATTTCTCTCGAGTAAGCACATACCTCATATGTCTATGTAAAGTGTTCGGTGGGCGCAGTAGAGGGCTCAGAAGCGAAGGAGCGACGAGGGGATTTTGGAGAGTACGTTTTTCTGAAATGGTTTTTGGGGGGCATGTTGCATTTAGGAAGCCTCTATGGTGCCAGAACAGGAAAAAATACCCACATGGCATACCATTTTGGAAACTAGACCCCTTGAGGAACGTAACAAGGAATAAAGTGAGCCTTAATACCCCACAGGTGTTTCACGACTTTTGCATATGTAAAAAAATGTTTAAAAAATGTCACTAAAATGTGTGTTTCCACCCAAATTTCACATGTATGCAAGGGTTAATAGCAGAAAATATCCCCCAAAATTTGTAACCCCATCTCTTCTGAGTATGGAGGTACCCCATAAGTTGACCTGAAGTGCACTATGGGCGAACTACAATGCTCAGAAGAAAAGGAGTCATATTTGCCTTTTTGCGAGCAAATTTTGCTCGGGGGCATGTCGCATTTAGGAAGCCCCTATGGTGCCAGGACAGCAAAAAATACCCACATGGCATACCATTTTGGAAACTAGACCCCTTGAGGAACGTAACAAGGAATAAAGTGAGCCTTAATACCCCACAGGGGTTTCACGACTTTTGCATACGTAAAAAAAATAATAATTTTTTCACTAAAATGTGTGTTTCCCCCCCAAATTTCACATTTTTGCAAGGGTTAATAGCAGAAAATACCCCCCAAAATTTGTAACTCCATCTCTTCTGAGTATGGAGGTACCCCATAAATTGACCTGAAGCGCACTACGGGCAAACTACAATGCTCAGAAGAGAGGGAGTCATATTTGGCTTTTTGAGAGCAAATTTTGCTCGGGGGGCTTGTCGCATTTAGGAAGCCCCAATGGTGCCAGAACAGCAAAATAACCCCCACATGGCATACCATTTTGGAAACTAGACCCCTTGAGGACAAGGGGTACAGTGAGCATTTACCCCCCACTGGTGTCTGTCAGATCTTTGGAACAGTGGGCTGTACAAAATTTTTAATTTGCGCAGCCCACTGTTCCAAAGATCTGTCAGACACCAGTGGGGTGTAAATTCTCACTGCACCCCTCATTACATTCCGTGAGGGGTGTAGTTTCCGAAATGGGGTCACATGTGAGGTTTTTTTTTTTTTGCGTTTGTCAAAACCGCTGTAACTATCAGCCACCCCTGTGCAAATCACCTCAAATGTACATGGTGCACTCTCCCTTCTGGGCCTTGTTGTGCGCCCCCAGAGCACTTTGCACCCACATATGGGGTATCTCCGTAGTCGGTAGAAATTGCATTACAAATTTTGGGGGGCGTTTTTCCCTTTTACCTCTTGTCAAAATGAAAAGTATGGGGCAACACCAGCATGTTAGTGTAAAAAAATTTTTTTTTTACACTAACATGCTGGTGTAGACCCCCAACTTCACCTTTTCATGAGGGGTAAAAGGAGAAAAAGCCCCCCAAAATTTGTTAAGAAATTTCTCCCGAGTACGGCGATACCCCATATGTGGCCCTAAACTGTTGCCTTGAAATACGACAGGGCTCCAAAGTGAGAGCGCCATGCGCATTTGAGGCCTAAATTAGGGACTTGCATAGGGGTGGACATAGGGGTATTCTACGCCAGTGATTCCCAAACAGGGTGCCTCCAGCTGTTGCAAAACTCCCAGCATGCCTGGACAGTCAACGGCTGTCCGGCAATACTGGGAGTTGTTGTTTTGCAACAGCTGGAGGCTCCATTTTGGAAACAGTGGCGTACCAGACGCTTTCATTTTTATTGGGGAGGGGAGGGGGGCTGTGTAGGGGTATGTGTATATGTAGTGTTTTTTTACTTTTTATTTTATTTTGTGTTAGTGTAGTGTAGTGTTTTTAGGGTACAGTCACATGGGCGGGGGATTACAGCGAGTTTGAGCTGCCGCGCAAAATTTGCTGCATCGCAAACTTGCAGCCTGATACTCACTGTAAGCCCCCTGCCCATGTGAATGTATCCTGTACATTCACAGTGGGGGGGGGGGGGGGGACCTCCAGCTGTTGCAAAACTACAACTCCCAGCATGCACAGTCCATCAGTGCATGCTGATAGTTATAGTTTTGCAACAGCTGGAGGCACACGGGTTGGGAAACACTGAGTTAGGGAACAGACAATGTTTCCCAACCAGTGTGCCTCCTGTTGTTGCAAAACCACAACTCCCAGCATTCTCAGGCATGCTGGGAGTAGTAGTTCGGCAACATCTTTAGAGCCAGATGTTGCCGAACTACAACTCCCAGCATGCTTGGAGTTGTAGTTTTGCAACATCTGGAGGACTAGTTTGCAGACCACTAATACAGCGGTTCCCAATCTGTGCCCTTCCAGATGTTGCAAAACTACAACTCCCAGTATGCCAAAACTGTCCAGGCATGCTGGGAGTTGTAGTTCTGCAACATCTGAAGGGCCATATGTTACAGAACTACAACTCCCAGCATGCCTGGACAGTAAGGGCATGCTGAGGATGTGTAGTTTTGCAACATCTGGAAGGGCACAGTGGTCTCCAAACTGTGGACCTCCAGATGTTGCAAAACTGAAACTCCCAGCATGCCCAGATGCCAAGGGCTGTCTGGGCATGCTGGGAGTTGTAGTTTACAGGGTCACATTACAGCAAAGCATGTCGCTTTACGGCGACGTGCATTGCTGTAAAGGGCCCGGCCGCGGCTGAAGATCAACTCACCTGTCGCCGCCGCCGCCGTCTCCGCCGCCGGGATCCGGGTCTTCAGGGACGAGGTAAGTACCGGGGCTGGTCCCCAGCACTCCCCCGTCCCCCGCCGCGTCCTCTGGTTGTCCTCCCGTCCTCTCCGGACTTCAAGGGGCCAAGCAGGACGGGAGGAAGTAACCGCCCCCCCCCCTGCGATTGGTCGGTTAGTTAACCGACGGATCGCAGGGGATCGGAGGAGGTGGCCGGCTTGCCACCTCGCTCCTAGGCTCCAGCATGGTCCTGGCTGTCTGTGACAGCCGGGATCATGCGAAATTACCGGGCGGTCGAGTCCCAGAGATCCGATCAGCCCGGTATCGCCGCAGATCGCAAGGGCGATTTCCCTTGCGATTTGCGGCGATCGCCGACATGGGGGGCCTACATGGCCCCCCTCGGCGTTTGCCCTGGATGCCTGCTGAAGGATTTCAGCAGGCATCCAGTTCCGATCTCTGCCCGGCGAGCGGCAGAGACCGGAAAATGCCATGACGTTGTGGAACGTCATTGGTCCTTAAAGCCCAGGGTGCCATGACGTTCCACAACGTCATTGGTCCTTAAGAGGTTAAGGGGTTAAAATCCTTCTATTTTGACGACCTATAACTTTTTCATTTTTTGTATAAGCGGCGGTATGAGGGCTAATTTTTTGCACCATGATCTGTACTTTTTATTGATATTTGTGTGTATAAAACTTTTTATGCATTTTTTTTATATATTTTTTTCTCTCTCTATATATATACACACACACACACATATATATATATATGAAGTATTTTCTCACAGAAAAGGATTGCAGTAACCCATACACGTTTATTCCCTTTGTGTGTATTGGAACTAAACAAAAAAAAGGGAGGGAAAAAAAGCAAATTGGCCAAATTGACATCACACCAAACTCCAAAAATGGTCTGGACAAAATTATTGGCACCCTTAACTTAATATTTGGTTGCACACCCTTTGGAAAAAATAACTGAAATCAGTCGCTTCCTATAACCATCAATAAGCTTCTCAGCCAGAATGTTGGACCACTCTTCCTTTGCAAACTGCTCCAGGTCTCTCTTAGGCTAGGTTTCCACTTGGTTTTTTTTTTGTACACCTAAAAAAACGCCAGCAAAAATGCCAGAAAAACTGCCACAGGTTTTTCCTGCGTTTTGGCAGTTTTTCTGGCGTTTTTTCTGGCGTTTTCCCTGGTGTGTGGAAACAGCCAAACTTGTCCCGTTGCAGTTTTCTCACTGTCTTCAGGTACCACTCTGTGGGTCGGATGCTGAGCGCCCGGTCCACAGAGTGTAAGGAGATGAGGAGTGATGTACAGCACCACTACTCACCTCCCCGCAGTATAGTATACAGAAGGGCATAGTGTACCCGTGTATACTATACAGGACTGACAGGACTCCCTGCTCCTATAGCCCCTTTGGGCGGTATAAAGAATATACAGCTATATATAGATAGCTGTATATAGTGTATACAGAACAGGAGGTTCCCTTACCTCCCTCGTTTCTGTCACTGCCACTCCGTGTAGCTCCGCCCCTAGTCATGACGTAATTAAGGGCGGAGCTACAGACATTCAGGCTAGTCTGAAGCTCTGTTCACATTGTCTGTTTTTGATAATGGGAACAGACCCTTCTGCCAGTGTCTACTCAGACAGGGATACTCCAGCTGTTGCTAAACTACAACTCCCAGCATGCCCAGACAGCCAAAGGCTGTCTGGGCATGCTTGGAGTTGTAGTTTTGCACCAATTGGAGGCTCACTGTTTAGGTAGACATTGCATTATGGGCGCTCTCCCCTGCAGAGAGTGCAAAAAATGTCCTAACCTATTTTTTTGTTTTTTTTTCTTCTCATTTCAGATCCGTGTATGCAGAGGATTACGACGGATTCGATGGATGAACTTTTTTTTTTTTTATTTTAATAAAATGGTTAACGAGGGCTGTGGGGGAGTTTTTTCTTAAATAAAATATTTTTTCCAATGTGTTGTGTCTTTTTTTAATTGAATATTCAGGCTTAGTTATGGAGGCTGTCTAATAGACGGAATCCATGATTAAGCCGGGGCTTAGTGTTAGCCCCAAAAACAGCTGGCGCTAACCCCCAATTATTACCCTGGTACCCACCACCACAGGGGTGCCGGGAAGAGCCGTTACCAACAGGCCCGGAGTGTCAAAAGTGGTGTTCCTGGGCCTAGGCGGTAACAGGCTGGCGTTATTTAGGCTGGGGAGGGCCAGTAACAATGGTCCTCGCCCACCCTGGTAATGTCAGGCTGTTGTTGCTTTGTTGGTATCGTGCTGATACTGAATATACAGGGAACCCTATGCGTCTTTTTTTTCATAAATAAAAAAAAAAAAACGCATAGGGTTCCCCCTATTTTCAGTATCAGCCACATTCCAACCAAGCAGCAACAGCCTGACGTTACCAGGGTGGGCGAGGACCATTGTTACTGGCCCTCCCCAGCCTGAATAACGCCAGCCTGTTACCGCCTAGGCCCAGGAGCGCCATTTTTGACGCTCCGGGCCTGTTGGTACCGGCTCTTCCCGGCACCCCTGTGGCGGTGGGTACCGGGGTAATAATTGGGGGTTAGCGCTAGCTGTTTTTGGGGCTAACGCTAAGCCCCGGCTTATTCATGGATTCTGTCTATTAGACAGCCTCCATAACTAAGCCTGAATATTCAATAAAAAAGAAAACACAACACATTGGAAAAATTATTTTATTTTAAAAAATACTCCCCCACAGCCCTCGTTAACCAATTTATTAAAATATAAAAAATCCTGTTCATCCGTCATAATCCATCGAATCCGTCGTAATCCTCTGCATACACGGATCTGAAACGAGAAGAAAGGAAAAAACACAAAAAAAATAGGTTAGGACATTTTTTGTGCTCTCTGCAGGTGAGAGCGCCCATAATGCAATGTCTACCTAAACAGTGAGCCTCCAATTGGTGCAAAACTACAACTCCCAGCATGCCCAGACAGCTGTCTGGGCATGCTGGGAGTTGTAGTTTAGCAACAGCTGGAGTCTCCCTGTCTGGGTAGACACTGGCAGAAGGGTCTGTTCCCATTATCCAATACAGACAATGTTAACAGAGCCTTATACCCTTGCCAGCCTGGATCGCGTCTGCAGCTCCGCCCCCTAATGACGTCATCACTAGGGGACGGAGCTACGGGGACCCGGGGACTGGACGGAGGTAAGGGGACTTCTCCATCTTCTGTATACACTATATACAGCTATCTATAGATAGCTGTATATAGTGTATACCGCCCAAAGGGTTAACCTACACTGTCCAGCAGTGTAAGTTAACTCTTTCCTTGCTGGGCTGGTGCATAGCGCACAGCTCAGCAAGGGGTTAAGTGAGCCAGCAATGTGTATACTGTATACACATTGCAGGCTCACTGTAAGTTGTTGCTGGGCAGTATGTATACGATGTATATCTATCTACTGCTCAGGATCAGCTGATCTCCCGTCTCTGTAGCCTTGAGAACAGCTGATCCCGACAGTCACTTCAGGAGGATCGCAGCGGGTGTCAGGAGAAGTGACATCCGCTGGGATCTGTCCCTTACTGCAGGTACTAATACTCCCAACATGGAGCACACTCTGCTCCATGCTGGGAGCTGTAGTACCTGCATTAATAGACAGATCGCAGCGAGTGTCACTCCCCTTGACACCCGCTGTGATTCTCCTGTATAAAGTATAGATGCAGCAGCTGCTCTTCTATGGTCCCCTGCACTGCCGTAGATATACACATATTCCTATTTCCCACAGTTTCTGATTGGCCAGAACCATCTGACCAATCACAGCTCTCTGTGGGAAATATGAATATGTGTATATATACAGCAGTGCAGGGGACCATAGAAGAGCGGCTGCCGCATCTATACATTATACAGGAGGATTGCAAGGGACCCCTGCGATCTTTCAATTAGTACAGGTAACTACTATTCCTATCATGTAACAGTGTGTTCCATGCTGGGAGTAGTAGTACTACCTAAAAAATCTAAAAAAAAAGTAAAACATACACACACACTACATTTTTATTATTGTCGGCTACATTTTTAGTGCCCTACCCGCGCACATAAATTGATCCCTGTTTAAAAATTAATAAAAAATTTGTTATAAAAAAGATAAATTTCATTAAATACAATTTTTTCCATCACTACTGTATCTTTTTCATTATTATTTTTTAATGGTACCCTACTAAATTTTAATAAAAAAGGTATCTCCAACACTTTTTTGGATCGCCAAAGTCCAAAAGAGAATAAAAACCGTCTGAAAAAACGCCAAATTTAAAACCCACATGGCGTTTTTCTTCGCGTTTCTTCACTCCCATAGACTTCTATGGGAGAAAAACGCCAAGATTTTCCCGAAAAAACGCCAAAGTCTCGACAAGAGGTCGTTTTTTAAAAACTGGCAAGGAGCCCAAAAACGCCAAAAGGATTAAAAAAACGCCAAACTGAAAAACGCCAAGTGGATTTGGCATTTTGCAGTTTACTATTGACTTACAGCTAACATCTGGCCGCAGCGTTTTTTCACAAAAAAAAAAACGCCATGCGGCAGAATGGGCGCTTTTATTGGCGTTTTTGTAAAAAAAAAAAAAACATGTGGAAACCTAGCCTTATTGGAACAGCAATTTTAAGATCTCTCCACAGGTGTTCAAGGGGATTTAGATCTGGACTCATTGCTGGGCACTTCAGAACTCTCCAGCGCTTTGTTGCCATCCATTTCTTGGTGCTTTTTGACGTATGTTTGGGGTCTGTGGGGGAGATTTATCAAAACCTGTGCAAAGGAAAAGTTGCCCAGTTGCCCGTAGCAACCAATCAGATTGCTTCTTTCACTTTGCAGAGACCTTGTTAAAAGGGAAAGAAGCAATCTGATTGGTTGCTATGGGCAACTGGGCAACTTTTCTTTGCACAGGTTTTGATAAATCTCCCCCTTTGTCCTGCTGGAAGACCCAAGATCTCGGACGCAAAACCAGCTTTCTGACACTGGGCTGTACAGTGCGACCCCAAATTATCAGATTTCATGATGCCTTGCACACATTCAAGGTACCAAGTCCCAGAGGTAGCAAAACAACCCCAAAACATAATTTAGGGTACGTTCACAAACGCAGATTACAGCGTATTTTACGCTGCATATCTGCTGGTGAAGGCCCGCTCAATGCTGGCTTTACATGTGCCTGCTCGTAGTGGCAATATGCCGCTACCAGTAGACACACTGCGATGTGCGAGTCACAGTATACTCGCACATCACGGGAGCTCTCTGCCTAGCTCAGAGCAGGGAGAGCGGCCGCGATGTGCGAGTACGCCGCCCACATTGCTGCACGGTGTCTGCTCGTAGCGGCGTATTGCACATGAAAAGACAGCATAGAGCGGGCCTTCAACAGCGGATCCGCAGCTAAATATGCTGCGAAATTCCACGCATGTGAACGTACCCTAAATCTCCACCATATTTCACTGTAGGTACTGTGTTCTTTTCATTGTAGTAAGAACAAATATTCACACACACTGTTTAACTGCAAAACTTCTTTCTTCTTTATATGAATAATTCTTAAAAAAAATAAAACAAGGCAAGGAAAGCAGAAAATAATCAACCAGTGTGGATATAAATGGTCTGCAGAGAGTATAATGGAGAAATAGCCGACTTCTTTAGACTTCAATATGCAGCTCCACTGCTAAGCTTCTCCGGCCATCTCCATTCACACGAAGGACAGGTGAGAACAATAGCAATGTTTGAGGCAACACCTCGTTTGTCAAGCATAGTGCATATTCCCATCACCAACATACATAGTATCAAACTCTCGCGAGATTTTAGCTCTACAAAAATACAAAACATACAAGAATTACAATACTATTAAAAACAATGTATATGGATCATCATAGAAAATATCCTAGTAGCATCTTGCTAAAAAACATTCAAATTACAACTCTCATTAATCCCATGAGGCTGCAATGTACACAATTTCTGTATCCAACGCACCTCACTCTTCAGTAAATTCATCTTAGGGTATGTTCACACTGAGGAATTGGGGCGGAAATCACGCTGAAGATTTCCACCCCAAAATACAGTTTTTTTTCCGCTCATAGGGGGAGATTTATCAAAACCTGTGCAAAGGAAAAGTTGTCCAGTTGCCCATAGCAACCAATCAGCTCGCTTCTTTCATTTTTAACAAGGCCTCTGCAAAATGAAAGAAGGGATCTGATTGGTTGCTATGGACAACAGGATAACTTTTCCTTTGCATAGGATTTGATAAATCTCCCCCGGAATTTGTGCGGAATTCCGGGCGGAAATGCAGGTTTCATGGGGATCAATACTCCTCTTTCAAATACTCCTCTTTTTTTTTCATGCAGAAATTCCACATGGATTCCGCGTGGAAATGCTTCTGACTGAAAAAAAAAAACATTGATCTCTATGGGAGAATGACGCTGATTCCGCCTGAAAGAAAGAACATGTTCTTTCTTCAAGCGGAACAGACTTCCTCGTCAGAATCTGCTTGAGGAAATTCCTCAGTGTGAACTAAGGGGCAGAAATTCTGTACAACTCTATGGGGTTTTCACTGCTGAATGATTTGGAGAGGAAAAAGCGAGCAGAATTACTCATGGAAATTCCTCTCCAATTCCTCAGTGTGAACATACCCTTAATCTGTTCCTTATTGTCTCTTTCAACATTCTCCAGTACTTGCCACCTTAAGGCTAGGTTCAGACTACGGAATCTCTGGGCAGAAAATTTCCGCCCGGAGATTCCGAGTTCCGCCTACATGACTGAATTAGTCGGCGCTAGGATCGAGCGGACACTGCAGTCTCCTATAGACTGCTATGTGTTCTGCTAGGATTTCTGCCTGAAGGAAGAGCAACCCCTTTCTTCAGGCGTAAATTTTCTAGTGGATTTTTCTTCCGGATTTTCGGCTTCACAAATTCCGAACTATTCACTACACTATGCATTATAGTAAGCGGAATTTCTGCCGGAAATTTCAAAGCGGAAATTCCGGCGGAAATTCCGTAGTCTGAACCTAGCCTTTTTCGTTAATATTGTGTCTAGAGATGAGCGAATCGAACTTGAATTTGTTACGAATTTCATGAAAAATTTGATTCGCAACAAATACGAATATTGCCGCGATTCTATCGCACGAATCGCTTCATTAAACTCCATTTTACAGCGTTCCAGGCTATTGTAGAGCTAAGATGGTGGATCCACATGTGAGTACATGGGGCAGGGGATTACGGGAGGGCGGGAAACAGCGGCGGGAATGAAGGTAGGCTGGCTGACCCAGAACCACATGTGAGATGCAGCCTATCAGTGTTCACTGACCCCTGTGATGTCACGGCCCCTATATAATCGGCGGCCATCTTGCCTCACTTCATTTCATCTATGCACTCGGGGGGGTGTGTGTCCACAGCTTTACACTGCAACTGCTAGTCACATCAGCATTAGGGAAAGACAGGAGTGCAGAGTGCTGTGCTGTTACACTGAGAAGGATCATTGATAGCTAAACCTCCTATTCACGTTATTGAGCATTGCAGCAGAGAGGGGCAGATAGCTGTCAGCTGCCTCATACAGATCTCCAAGCTGCCTGAACTTTATCAACCATCTTATCTCCTAATTTTTCAGCTCTGAGTTTTTTTTTCTCCACAAATCTTCTGCTGCTCAGAATTGTGTGACAGAGTGCAATTTAGGGTTTAATTTTGGTGGTGCTGCACTGTTGGGTCCTGCTGTTGTTCAGAAATAAGTCATATTAGTGTGGACTTTAGTGCTTTTTTACAATTTTTCACCTGTTACTCTGTCTCTGTGCTAAATTCAGTGTTATACCACACGTTATACACCTGCCGGTGTATTAAAGAAAATAAGTTTTTTCCTTAGTAAAAATGCGCTTAACAGTGGCCTTATCATTGCAAAGGGCCTAAATACAAGCAAATAGCATACCATATACTACCTTTTTTTCTGTCTCTGTGCTAAATTAACCCCTTAAGGACTGAGCCCATTTTCACCTTAAGGACTCGGCCATTTTTTTGCAAATCTGACCACTGTCACTTTAAACATTAATAACTCTGGGATGCTTTTAGTTATCATTCTGATTCTGAGATTGTTTGTTTGTTTTTTTGTGACATATTCTTCTTTAACATAGTGGTAAAATTTTGTGGTAACTTGCATCCTTTCTTGGTGAAAAATCCCCAAAGTTGATGAAAAATTTGAAAATTTTGCATTTTTTTTAACTTTGAAGCTCTCTGCTTGTAAGGAAAATGGATATTCCAAATATTTTTTTTTTATTCACATATACAATATGTCTACTTTATGTTTGCATCATAAAATTGATGAGTTTTTACTTTTGGAAGACACCAGAGGGCTTCAAAGTTCCGCAGCAATTTTCCAATTTTTCACAAAATTTTAAAACTCTCTTTTTTTCAGGGACCAGTTCAGGTTTGAAGTGGATTTGTAGGGTCTTCATATTAGCAATACCCCATAAATGACCCCATTATAAAAACTGCACCCCCCAAAGTATTCAAAATGACATTCATTAAGCGTTTTAACCCTTTAGGGGTTTCACAGGAATAGCAGCAAAGTGAAGGAGAAAATTCACAATCTTCAATTTTTATACTCGCATGTTCTTGTAGACCCAAATTTTGCATTTTTGCAAGGAGTAAAAAGGAGAACATTTTTACTTGTATTTGAAACCCAATTTCTCTCGAGTAAGCACATACCTCATATGTCTGTTGATTGTTCGGCGGGCGCAGTAGAGGGCTCAGAAGGGAAGGAGCGTCAAATGGTTTTTGGGGGGCATGTCACCTTTAGGAAGCTCCTATGGTGCCAGAACAGCAAAAAACCCCACATGGCATACCATTTTGGAAACTAGACCCCTCGGGGAACGTAACAAGGGGTAATGTGAACCTTAATACCCCACAGGTGATTCACGACTTTTACATATGTAAAAAAAAAAATTTTTTTACCTAAAATGCTTGGTTTCCCAAAAGTTTTACATTTTTAAAAAGGGTAATAGCAGAAAATACCCCCCTAAAACTTGAAGCCCAATTTCTTCCGATTCAGAAAACACCCCATATGGGGGTGAGAAATGCTCTGCTGGCGCACTACAGGTCTCAAAAGAGAAGGAGTCACATTTGGCTTTTTTGAAGGAAATTTTGCTCTGGGGGCATGCCGCATTTAGGAAGCCCCTATGGTGCCAGGACCGCAAAAAAAACACACATGGCATACTATATTGGAAACTAGAGCCATCGGGGAATGTAACAAGGGGTTAAGTGAACCTTAATACCCCACAGGCGTTTCACGACTATTGCATATGTAAAAAAAAACAAACATTTTTTTACCTAAAATGCTTCTTTTCCCAAAAATTTTACATTTTTAAAAAGGGTAAAAGCAGAAAATACCCCCCAAAATTTTAACACGATTTCTCCCGAGTACGGCGATACCCCATATGTGACCCTAAACTGTTGCCTTGAAATACGACAGGGCTCCAAAGTGAGAGCGCCATGCGCATGTGAGGCCTAAATTAGGGATTGCATAGGGGTAGACATAGGGGAATGCTATGCCAGTGATTCCCAAACAGGGTGCCTCCAGTTGTTGTAAAACTCCCAGCATGCCTGGACAGTCAGTGGCTGTCTCGCAATACTGGGAGTAGTTGTTTTGCAACAGCTGGAGGCTCCGTTTTGGAAACCGTGGAGTACCAGACGTTTTTCATTTTTATTGGGGAGGGGGGCTGTGTAGGGGTATGTGTATATGTAGTGTTTTTTACTTTTTATTTTATTTTTTGTGGTAGTGTAGTGTTTTTAGGGTACAGTCGCACAGGCGGGGGTTCACAGTAGTTTCTCGCTGGAAGTTTGAGCTGTTGCAGAAAATTTGCCGCAGCTCAAACTTGCAGCCCGATACTTACTGTAAGCCTCCGCCCATGTGAGTGTACCCTGTACATTCACATGGGGGGGGGGGGGGGAGGGGGACAACTTCAGCTGTTGCAAAACTACAACTCTCAGCAGTCACCAACAGCCAACGGGCATGCTGGGAGTTGTAGTTATGCAACCAGCAGATGCACCACTACAACTTCCAGCATGCACTTTAGCTGTTTGTGCAAGCTGGGAGTTGTATTTATAAAACAGCAGAATTTATACTTTTCCATAGAAAAAATGTGCCTCCAGCTGTTGCAAAACCATAAGTCCCAGCATGCCCATAAGGGAATGCTGGGAGTTGTGGTGGTCTGCCTCCTGCTGTTGCATAACTACAGCTCCCAGCATGCCCTTTTTGCATGCTGGGAGCTGTTGCTAAGCAACAGCAGGAGGCTGTCACTCACCTCCTGCTGCTGCTCCGTCGCAGGACAGTCCCTCGCCGCCGCCGTCGCTCCTGGGGCCCCGATCCCAACATGGACGCCGGGGATCGGGGTCCCCAGCACCCGGGGTCGTCTTCCGGAAGAGGGGCGGTGCGGGAGTGACACCCGCAGCAGGCGCCCTGGTTGGTCGGCCGGTAATCCGCCCGACGAATCAGGGCGATCGTGAGGTGGCACCAGTGCCACCTCACCCCTGCAGGCTCTGGCTGTTCGAGGCCGTCAGACGGCCCCGATCAGCCAGTAATTCCGGGTCACTGGAGACCCGATTGACCCGGAATCGCCGCAGATCGCTGGACTGAATTGTCCATCGCCGACATGGGGGGGCATAATGACCCCCCTGGGCGATATGCCGGGATGCCTGCTGAACGATTTCAGCAGGTATCCGGCTCCGGTCCCCAACCGGCTAGTGGTGGGGACCGGAATTCCCACGGGCGTATGGATACGCCCTGCGTCCTTAAGGACTCTGAATGCAGGGCGTATCCATACGCCCTGCATCCTTAAGAGGTTAAGTGTTATACCACACGTTATATACCTGCCGGTGTATTAAAGAAAAAAAGGTTTTCCTGCGTAAAAATACGCTTAACAGTGGCCTTATCATTGCAAAGGGCCTACATACAAGCAAATAGCGTACTATTTAGTACCTGTATTTCAGTTTTATACCACACGTTATCCACCTGCCGGTGTATTAAAGAAAAAAAAGGTTTTCCTGCGTAAAAATACGCTTTTTCAGTGGCCTTATCATTGCAAAGGGCATAAATTCAAGCAAATAGTGTACCATATACCACCTTTTTTTTCTGTCTCTGTGCTAAATTAAGTGTTATACCACACATTATACACCTGCCAGTGTATTAAAGAAAAAAAAAAGTTTTTCCTGCGTACAAATACGCTTAACAGTGCGCTCATCATTGCAAAGGGCATACATACAACCAAGTAGTGTACTATTTAGTACCTGTATTTCTATCTCGGTGCTAAATTCAGTGCTATTCCACACATTAGTATACACTGGCTGGTGTATACAACAAAAGAGTTTTTTTCTGCGTATAAATACGCTTAACAGTGCACTCATCAGTGCAAAGGGCATACATACAACAAAGGAGTGTACTATTTAGTAACTGTTATTCTGTCTAGGGCCTATATACTTTGAAAGGACAGCCGTAAGTAATCGCCTGCTGCTGTTCTATACCCTCATAAACGCACTAAGTATGTCAGGCAGGGAAGTGCCAGGACGTGCGCAGAGAAGGGGCAGAGGTCTACATACGTCAGAGTTGGCAGACTTGGGGCGAGTAGCAGCAGGAGTCGCAGCAATAGGCCTGAGCTCCCGTTAACACCCAGCGGTCGTGTCGTTGACCCATCTCTCCTCGTCAATTGGTTTGCACACTCATCCCCATCATCACAAGCGACATCTGACAACCCCAGTCAAGAGTCGGTGGGTTCCTCAGACACAACCCTCAGTTGGCATGGCCCGGGAGCAGTCCCTGTAATCCCATTGCCTTTGTCCTATGCTGTTCCCTCTCCCAAAGAAGTATCTCATGCTTTGGGTTCAGCTCCACTATTTAGGACGATGTAATAGAGGACAGTCAGCAACTACTGCCCAGTTAAGAAGGGGAGGAGACATGTTCCACTTGCTCCGCAAGGCGGCCAAGTAGTGATGCGGAGAGTGACGTGGGAGGCGGTGTTTCAATTGCTCAGGGTCCTGACGCAGACACTGTTGTGGAACACGAGGACGACATCAGTGACGTGCACACATCTTTTGATGATGATGAAGCTGATCGCAATTAGGAGCCGGGTGCAGAAGCCAGTGCTTCATCATCATCAGGAGAAGAGATTTGCTCTTTGCCAACCGTGCTACCGCCTTGCTGCCTCATAGACAATCAGCGTGGTGGTGGCAGTAGTGGAAATTCAGGAGCCAAACGTGCCAGGGGGAGACCACCTGCTTCGCGGCAAGCTACCATTCAGGGAGGTAGTGGAACAGGGGTTCCTGGAGACGGCGCCAATAGCAGTGAAATCGTGCGAATCGTGTGGTTGTTCTTCATAAAGAATCCGGAGGACCTTAGCGTAGTCACATGCTAAATCTGTGGGCAGAAAGTGAAGCGTGGCCAGGGTCCCAATCTCGGCACCACGGCCCTGCGTCAACACATGATCCGCCACCATAAAGCGGCCTGGGATAACCGTGGCTCCGAGGTAGTGGTCCAGCCTGCCGCATCACCCAGTGGCCATCCGCTCTCTCCGTCATCCAGCCAAGGCTCCACCACCTCAGCCGAAGGGAGCATTGCATCAAACCATCCTTCCTGCGCTCCTGCTTCCTCCGCTCGTAGTCAGCCATTCCGCCAACAATCGATCGGCGAAGCCATGTCCAAGAGACTCACTGCGCCCACTCATCCAACGGCGCAGAAGTTGAATGTGCTCCTGTCCAAGTTGCTGGTGTTGCAGTCCCTCCCTTTCCAACTGGTGGACTCTGCAGCTTTCAGGGAATTGATGGCTTGTGCCGAGCCGAGGTGGAGAGTCCCAAGCTGTCAATTCTTTGCGAAGAAGGCAGTACCAGCCCTGCATAAGGTGAGAAGGTGAGCCAGTCCTTGAGCCTGTCGGTGTGTTCGAAAGTGCACGGCAGCGCCGATGTGTGGAGCTGTAACTACGGGCAGGGACAATACATGTCTTTTATGGCCCACTGGGTATATGTTGTTCCTGCACAGCCACAGCAGCAACTTGGACAGGTCACACCACTTCCTCCTCCACGCTCTCGCTCCCAGGCAGTTGGTCCTTTTACAGTGTGCGCCTCCTCCTCCCCCGTGTCCTCGGCCTCCACTGCACATCCAAATCTCGGTGGCCCTTCATCGTACCACGTGTGTAGGGCACAGCGGTGTCAAGCCGTCCTTCACATGGTTTGCCTTGGCGAACGGAGTCACACAGGGGAGGAACTGCTGAAGTTCATTAGGGAAGAAATCCGAGTATGGCTTACTCCACGAAATCTGGAAATGGGAACCATGGTGACCGACAATGGGAAGAACATTGTGGCCGCGCTGCGACAAGGAAGTGTGAACCATTCGCCCTGCATGGCACACGTGTTGAATCTGGTTGTCAAGAAGTTCATCAAGTCTTCACCCCATTTGCAAGACGTCCTGACAATGGCAAGGAAACTGTGCATGCACTTCAGCCACTCGTACACTTCCAAGCACACTTTGCTTGAGCTGCAGCGTCAGAACGGTATCCCACAACATAGTCTCATTTGTGACGTTGCCACACGTTGGAATTCCACCCTCCATATTTTGGAAAGACTATACGAACAAAGAAAAGCCATCACGGATTTTTTGATGATACAAGCAGATAGGAGTACTCCCCTGTGTAACTTCAATGTGAACGAGTGGCAGCTCATACGTGACACTTGCCGTTTGCTGAGGCCCTTTGAGGAAGCCACATTTTTTGTTAGTCGCTCGAATTACGCCATGAACGACGTAATTCCACTCCTACATTTACTCCAAAAAATTATTGAAAACATGGCTGGTCACGGCAATGGAGATGTTGCGCCTACATCAGAAGGCTACATGAGTCCTGTGGGGGATGAACTGGAGGAGGATGATGAGGGGCAGAGCGGAGCACAGTTTACGGTGGATGAGATGGCCAGTGTTTCTGGTCATTGGACAAGAGGGGAGGAGCAGGAGCAGCCAGAGGAGCTGGAGGGTTATTACAAGGGAGGCGAGACAGAGGACCCAGACACACCGTGGCAGTATGCAGTGGAGATGGAGGCAGGTAGTCCCAGTGAGTCACTGTCACAAATGGCACGATGCATGCTGAGTTGCTTGCATAGTGACCCCCGAATTGTCAAAATTCGTCAGCGCGATGATTTCTGGATCTCCACCTTATTAGACCCTCGCTACCGGCCCAGAATGGGGGCCTTTTTTACACCCACTGAGAGGGAGGACAAACTGACCTACTTCAGGGAGCTTCTATGTAGTCCGCATGGTCCATCCACTTGCAGGTCTGACTCGGGGGGCCCTCTGCGCTCACCTTCCACTGCAACGGCTGCTGGGGAGGGGTGGCAGGAGCAGTACCGGCTCAATCAGCAGCAGCCTGAGTCTACAGTCGCTGATGAGAAGCTTCCTTCAGCCGCATAGTGAAGCTACTCATCAGCAGCAGGTGGACATGGAGCAGGACCTGAACCAGCAGGTGATGGCTTACCTCGACATGACCCTGCCAACAACCATTGAAGATCCGCTGGACTTCTGGGCAGCCAAACTCGATTTATGGCCGCAACTAGCGGAGTTTGCCCTGGAAAAGCTGTCCTGCCCGGCCAGTAGTGTGCCATCAGAGCGGGTGTTTAGTGCGGCCGGGGCCATAGTCACCCCAAGGCGAACTCGTCTGTCCACCAAAAATGTGGAGAGACTGACGTTTGTCAAGATGAATCAGGGATGGATCAGCCAGGATTTCCAGCCACCAATGACAGATGGGTCTGAGTAGATTGACCATGCTCCTACAACAAAATTTTCTCTATTGTGGTTGGTTATGAAACCCTCTGGGGCAGACCTGGGGATTGTACGGCCCGCTTGACACATACGGCCCTTTGATTGGCTCTGACCGGCCCGCGCTGATTGGGGGACAACTATGCTGCCTAATCTGGGGGACATCTATGCTGCCTAATCTGGGGGACAAGTATGCTCCTAATCTGGGGGACATCTATGCTACCTAATCTGGGTGACATCTATGCAGCACAATTTGGGGGACAACTATGGTCCTAATCTGGGGGACATCTATGCTGCCTCATCTGGGGGACAACTATGCTCCTAATATGGGGAAAACTGAAGCTTCTGGCCTTGGGCCTATAATTTTTTGAAGTTTAGCAGTAGGTAAATACATGCTTAATGCAAATGTAAACATTGATCTTTAAATGTAAGGGGTTATGAAAACCTCTTGGGTACTGCAAATGCATGCTCCAGACTCATTCTGTGTCTTTCAGGAACTACTTGCCACCCTGGTGCCTCTGGCCTTGGGCCTTAAATTTTTGGATGTTTAGCAGTAGCTAAATACATGCTTAATGCAAATTTCAACAATGATCGTTAAATTCTCGACGCTCTGCCAGGGCCTTCTCCTACCCCGCCTGGGCCGATCCGAGGACCTCACTAACCAACTCACTAACTAATCCAATTGCTTATAGCGACGGGCGGTGTGTACAAAGGGCAGGGACTTAATAAACGCCAGCTTATGACCCTCACTTACTGGTAATTCCTCGTTTTAAGATTAAATAATTGCTATCACAGATCCCTATCACGAACTGGTTTCAGCGTGCAACATGCACCTGTCCTTGAAAAATAGAGAGACGCTAATCCGTTCAGTGGAGCGCTAGTGCGGCCCAGGACATCTGAGGCCATAACACACCTGTTATTGCTCGATCTCGCAATTGATTGGGCAAGGTAAGGGGTTATTAAAGCCTCTTGGGTACTGCTGAGGCCTACTCCTGACTGCTCCTGGTGCAATGTATGGGGTAATTAAACACTCTTGGGTAGTGTTATTGTTAAATTTACTGGTAATTTTATCAGTAATAAAATTGAATTTTGCAGAATGCTAACTGTTACACAACGGAACGCTTGTTGCTTCTGATTTTTTAATGAAAAAAAAAAATAGATGGAGAGGGATTAACTCTGCTTAATCCTTTTTGGCAAATAGAATCCTTTTGCCATCTGATTTTTTGGAGACAGATGCACTTACACACATGTAATAATTTTTTTAACCAAATTTTAAACATTGTGTGGTTTATTACTTTTGGGTGGTCCACCATCCTGCATTATAGAGTCTTCTGAACTGCTGTATATGTTTTAAAAAAAAAAAAAAGGTATTTTGTTCGACAATTTCGATAAAATTTTGCGTTTTTTTGGGGTGGATTGTGAAGCCCGGTTGACGGGTGTGTAGTGTGTACTCGTGCATCAGTCAACTCCAGTCTGTGTCCGTTAGGCAATATATGGGTAACTGATGCAGCAGAGGTGGGGCTTTGGTCTTGGAATTTCAATTAATTAAAAAAATTTGAACATATTGTGTGGTTTATTATATTACAGAAGAATGTCTTTGGGTGGTCCACCATCCTGCATAATAGAGTCTTCTGAACTGCTGTATATGCGCTTGTTCTAACAAAAAGGTATTTTGTCAGACGATTTCGAAAAAAAATTGCATTTTTTTGGGGGTGGATTGTGAAGCCCGGGTGTGTACTCGTGCATCAGCCAACTCCAGGCTGTGTCTTTCAGGCAATCTATGGGTTACTGATGCAACTGAGGTGGGGCCTGGATATAGGAATTTAATTTTTTTTTTTTAAATTCAACAATTGTGTGGTTCATTATTTTTGAGAAGAAAGTCTTTGGGTGGTCCACCGTCCTGCCTTATAGAGTCTTCTGAAAAGTTGGATATGCGCTTCTGCTTACACAAAGTTGTAAATAATAAAAAAAAATGTATACAATTTTGTTGATTTTGGGGCGGATTGTGAAGCCCTGTGTGTACTGGTGCATCAGCCAACTCCAGGCTTTGTCTTTCAGGCATTAAATGGGTTCCTGATGCCGCAGAGGTGGGGCCTGGGTCTGGGAATTAAAAATTTTTGGATTGCGGGTGCTACAAAAAAAGATGGACACACCCTAATCCGTTCAGTGGAGCGCGCCTGCGGCCCCGGACATCTGAGGGCATAACACACCCATTATTCCTCGATCTCAGGAGAAGGGGGTTCATCATCGGGAGAAGAGAGTTTCAGGTGGCCCTTGAGTCAGCAAGGCGGTAGCACGGTTGGCAGTCAGCGTGGTGTGGCAGTAGTGGAAATTCTGGAGCCAAACGTGCCCGGGGGAGACCCCCTGCTTCGCGGCAGCTTACCTTTCCGGGAGTTAGCGGGTTACCAGCACCGGTCGATGAAAGATAGAGACACGCTAAGCCGTTCAGTGGAGCACGCCTGCGGCCCCGGAAATCAGAGGGCATAACACACCTGGTATTGCTCGATCTTGCAATTGATCGTGCAAAGGTAGGGGGTTATTAAAGCCTCTTGGGTACTGCTGAGGCCTACTCTTGACTGCTCCTGGTGCAATGTATGGGGTAATTAAACACTCTTGGATAGTGTTTTTTTTTTTTATTTACTGATAATTTTATCAGTAATAAAATTGAATTTTCCAGAATGCTAATCGTTACACAACGGAATGCTTGTTGCGTGTGATTTTTTAATGAAAAAAAAATTAAAAATACGGACAGGGATTAACTCTGCTTCATCATTTTGGGTGAAAAAAGTCCTTTGGTGATCTGATCTTTTGGAGACAGATGCGCTTACACACATATTGAATTCGTTTTTGTAAAAAAATTTCAAACATTGTGTGGTTTATTATTTTTGAGAAGAATGTCTTTGGGTGGTCCACCGTCCTGCATTATAGAGTCTTGTGAACTGTTGGATATGCGCTTGTTCTTACACAAAGGTATTTCTTTAAAAAATTTCTAAAATGTTGTTGTTTTTTGGAGGGGATTGTGAAGCCCGGGTGTGTGCATCAGCCAACTCCAGGCTGTGTCCTTCAGGCAATATATGGGTTCCTGATGCCGCAGAGGTGGGGCCTGGGTCTTGAAATTTCAAATTTTTGGATAGCGGGTGTCACGATTCGGCTGGCTGGAGGTGGATCCTCTGTGCCAGAGAGGGATTGGCGTGGACCGTGTCGGTGGACCGGTTCTAAGTTGCTACTGGTATTCACCAGAGCCCGCCGCAAAGTGGGATGGTCTTGCAGCGGCGGTAGCAACCAGGTCGTATCCACCGGCAACGGCTCAACTTCTCTGAATGCTGAGATAAGCACGGTACAAGGGAGTAGACAAGAGCAAGGTCGGATGTAGCAGAAGGTCAGGGCAGGCAGCAAGGATCATAGTCAGGGGCAACGGCAGGAGGTCTGGAACACAGGCTAGGAACACACAAGGAAACGCTTTCACTGGCACAATGGCAATAAGATCCGGCAAGGGAGTGCAGGGGAAGTGAGGTATAAGTAGGGAAGTGCACAGGTGACGGTACTGATTAAAACCTCATGCGCCAATCAGTGGCGCACCGACCCTTTAAATCGCAAAGACCCGGCGCGCGCGCGCGCCCTAGGGAGCGGGGCTGCGCGTGCCGGGACAGCACAGACGAGAAACGGGTCTGGTAAGCGAGTCGGGATACGCATCGCGAGCGGGCGCGTCACGCATTGCGAATCGCATCCCGGCTGGGAACATTATCACAGCGCACCCGGTCGGCAGGTCTGACCGGGGCGCTGCGAATAGGAGAACGCTGTGAGCGCTCCGGGGAGGAGCGGGGACCCGGAGCGCTCGGCGTAACAGTACCCCCCCCCTTGGGTCTCCCCCTCTTTTTGGAACCTGAGAATTTGAGGATAAGGTTCTTGTCCAGGATGTTGTCCTCAGGTTCCCATGACCTCTCCTCTGGGCCGCAATTCTCCCAATCAACCCCAAAAATTTTTTTACCTCTGACCGTACCAGAATTTCTTTCACCGAAAAGATGTCAGAGGACCCGGAAACTGGAGTGGGAGCAACAACCTTAGGAGAGAAGCCGTTAAGGATGAGTGGTTTAAGGAGAGAGACATGGAAAGCATTGGGAATACGGAGAGAAGGAGGAAGAAGGAGTTTGTAAGAGACAGGGTTGATTTGGCACTTGATTTTGAAAGGACCAAGATAACGTGGTCCCAGTTTATAACTGGGGACACGAAAGCGGACATACTTGGCGGAGAGCCATACTTTGTCTCCGGGAGAAAAAATGGGGGAATTCTTCTTTTCCTATCGGCATGTTTTTTCATCCGGGATGAGGCCTGTAAGAGAGAATTTTGAGTTTCTTTCCATATGGTGGAGAAGTCCCGAGTCACCTCATCAACAGCGGGCAAACCAGAAGGCATGGGAGTGGGAAGGGGGGGAAGAGGGTGACGGCCGTACATCACAAAAAATGGGGATTTAGCGGAAGACTCAGAGACTCTGAAATTGTACGAGAATTCGGCCCATGGTAGAAGATCTGCCCAGTCATCCTGGCGGGAGGAAACAAAATGTCGCAAATAGTCACCCAGGACCTGATTAATTCTTTCCACTTGCCCATTGGATTGGGGATGATAAGAAGACGAAAAGTTTAATTTGATTTTGAGTTGATTACAGAGGGCCCTCTGGAATTTTGACACAAATTGAACGCCTCTATCCGAGAAGATATGCGTAGGAAGCCTGTGAACGCGAAAAATGTGTATAAAAAATTGTTTCGCCAACTGAGGCGCAGAAGGAAGACCTGGAAGAGGGATAAAATGTGCCATCTTGGAGAATCGATCAACGACCACCCAAATAACTGTGTTGCCATGGGATAAAGGTAAGTCAGTAATAAAGTCCATACCAATCTGAGACCATGGTCGTTCAGGAACAGGCAGAGGATGGAGGAGACCAGCAGGCTTCTGGCGAGGGGTCTTGTCCCGGGCACAGACTGTACAAGCCCGCACGAAATCAACAACATCAGCTTCCAGGGTAGGCCACTAATAAAATCGAGAGATGAGCTGGATGGATTTTTTGATGCCAGCATGGCATGCGAGGTGTGAGGAGTGTCCCCACTTGAGAATCCTGAGACGCTGGCGTGGAGAGACGAAGGTCTTCCCTGGAGGAGTTTGTCTGATGGCGGCTGGAGAAGTGGAGATCAGACAGTCCGGAGGAATAATGTGTTGCAGGGAAGCTTCCACTTCAGAGGCATTCGATGAACGAGAGAGGGCGTCAGCCCTAATGTTCTTGTCAGCAGGGCGAAAATGAATTTCAAAGTTAAAACGGGCAAAGAACAACGACCACCTAGCCTGGCGAGGGTTCAGCCGTTGGGCAGACTGAAAATAAGAGAGATTCTTGTGATCAGTGTATATAATAACTGGATATTTGGATCCCTCCAGCAGGTGCCTCCATTCCTCAAGTGCCAATTTTATGGCCAGTAGTTCTCGATCACCAATGGAGTAGTTTTTCTCCGCCGGAGAGAAGGTCCTAGAAAAGAAACCACAAGTAACAGCATGTCCGGAAGAATTTTTTTGTTGGAGGACTGCTCCAGCTCCCACCGAGGAGGCGTCTACCTCCAGCGAGAAGGGCTTAGATGGATCATGTCTGGAGAGTACGGGGGCAGAAGAAAAGGCAGTTTTGAGATGATTGAATGCATATTCCGCTTGAGGAGGCCAGGACTTAGGGTTGGCGTTTTTCTTGGTTAGGGCCACGATAGGGGCCACAATAGTGAAAAAGTGCGGAATAAATTGTCTGTAATAATTGGCAAACCCCAAAAAACGTTGGATAGCATGGAGTCCGGAGGGGCGTGGCCAATCCAATACGGCTGATAGTTTATCTGGGTCAATTTGGAGTCCCTGGCCAGAGACTAAGTATCCTAGGAAGGGAAGAGATTGACATTCAAAGAGACATTTTTCCATTTTGGCATATAATTGATTGTCCCGAAGTCTCTGAAGAACCATGCAGACATGCTGGCGGTGTTCTTCTAGGTTAGCAGAAAAAAATCAAAATATCGTCTAGGTAGACCACAACACAGGTATATAGAAGATCACGAAAAATTTCATTTACAAAGTCTTGGAAGACGGCAGGGGCGTTGCACAGCCCAAAGGGCATAACCAGATATTCAAAGTGTCCATCTCTGGTGTTAAACGCGGTCTTCCACTCGTCCCCCTCCCTGATGCGGATGAGATTATATGCACCTCTTAAGTCCAGCTTGGTAAAGATGTGGGCGCCTCGTAGGCGATCAAAGAGTTCCGAGATAAGAGGTAGGGGATAGCGTTTTTTTACAGTGATTTTATTAAGTCCGCGGTAATCAATGCAAGGGCGTAAGGAGCCGTCTTTTTTGGAAACGAAGAAAAATCTAGCTCCGGCAGGGGAGGAAGACTTGCGGATAAACCCCTTTTTTAAATTCTCTTGGATGCACTCCGACATGGCTTGTGTTTCCGGAGCAGACAGAGGATAGATTCTGCCCCGGGGTGGAGTAGTACCAGGGAGGAGGTCAATAGGACAGTCATAAGGCCTGTGAGGAGGCAAAGTCTCTGCTTGTTTTTTGCAAAAAACATCAGCGTAATCCTGATAGGCCTTGGGGAGACCAGATATAGGAGGGGCCACAGGGTCTTGACTGACAGTACAGGGAGCAGGCTTAAGACAGTTCTTGATCTCCCCGGTGGTCCAATCGAGGGTTGGGGAATGGCGTTGAAGCCACGGTAGTCCAAGAAGAATTTCAGAAGTACAGTTAGAGAGGACCAGAAATTCAATCTTTTCGTGATGGGGTCTGATGCACATTAAGAGGGGTTCCGTGCGGTAACGCACAGTACAGTCCAATCTTTCATTATTAACAGAGGCGATGTAGAGGGGTCTGGCGAGACTGGTCACCGGGATGTTGAACCTGTTGATGAAAGAGGCCAAAATAAAATTTCCTGCAGATCCGGAATCCAAGAAGGCCACAGCTGAGAAGGAGAAGGTAGAAGAAGAAAGCCGCACAGGCACAGTAAGACGTGGAGAAGCAGAGTTCACATCAAGAGCTGTCTCACCTTTGTGCGGAGTCAGTGTGCGTCTTTCCTGACGTGGAGGTCGGATAGGACAATCCTTCAAGAAATGTTCGGTACTGGCACAGTACAGGCAAAGGTTCTCCATGCGGCGTTGTGTCCTCTCTTGAGGTGTCAAGCGAGACCGGTCAACTTGCATAGCCTCCACGGCGGAAGGCACAGGAACGGATTGCAGTGGACCAAAGGAGAGAGGAGCCAGGGAGAGAAACCGCCTCGTGCGAACAAAGTCCATATCCTGGCGGAGCTCCTGACGCCTTTCAGGAAAAACGCATGTCAATGCGGGTGGCAAGATGAATAAGTTCATGCAGGTTAGCAGGGATTTCTCGTGCGGCCAGCACATCTTTGATGTTACTGGATAGGCCTTTTTTAAAGGTCGCGCAGAGGGCCTCGTTATTCCAGGACAATTCGGAGGCGAGAGTACGGAATTGGATGGCGTACTCGCCAACAGAAGAATTACCCTGGACCAGGTTCAGCAGGGCAGTCTCGGCAGAAGAGGCTCAGGCAGGTTCCTCGAAGACACTTCGAATCTCCGTGAAGAAAGAGTGTACAGAGGCAGTGACAGGATCATTGCGGTCCCAGAGCGGTGTGGCCCATGACAGGGCTTTCCCAGACAGAAGGCTGACTACGAAAGCCACCTTTGACCTTTCAGTTGGAAACTGGTCCGACATCATCTCCAAATGCAGGGAACATTGTGAAAGAAAACCACGGCAAAATTTAGAGTCCCCATCAAATTTGTCCGGCAAAGATAAACGGAGGCTGGATGCGGCCACTCGCTGCGGAGGAGGTGCAGGAGCTGGCGGAGGAGATGATTGTTGAAGCTGTGATAGTAGCTGCTGTAGCATCACGGTCAGTTGAGACAGCTGGTGGCCTTGTTGCGCTATCTGTTGCGACTGCTGGGCGACCACCGCGGTGAGGTCAGCGACAACTGGCAGCGGGACCTCAGCGAGATCCATGGCCGGAGCTACTGTCACGATTCGGCTGGCTGGAGGTGGATCCTCTGTGCCAGAGAGGGATTGGCGTGGACCGTGTCGGTGGACCGGTTCTAAGTTGCTACTGGTATTCACCAGAGCCCGCCGCAAAGCGGGATGGTCTTGCAGCGGCGGTAGCAACCAGGTCGTATCCACCGGCAGCGGCTCAACCTCTCTGACTGCTGAGATAAGCGCGGTACAAGGGAGCAGACAAGAGCAAGGTCGGACGTAGCAGAAGGTCAGGGCAGGCAGCAAGGATCGTAGTCAGGGGCAACGGCAGGAGGTCTGGAATACAGGCTAGGAACACACAAGGAAACGCTTTCACTGGCACAATGGCAACAAGATCCGGCAAGGGAGTGCAGGGGAAGTGAGGTATAAGTAGGGAAGTGCACAGGTGACAGTACTGATTAAAACCTCATGTGCCAATCAGCGGCGCACCGTCCCTTTAAATCGCAAAGACCCGGCGCGCGCGTGCCCTAGGGAGCGGGGCCGCGCGCGCCAGGACAGCACAGATGGGGAACGGGTCTGGTAAGCGAGTCGGGATGCGCATTGCGAGCGGGCGCGTCCCGCATCGCGAATCGCATCCCGGCTGGGAACATTATCGCAGCGCACCCGGTCGGCAGGTCTGACCGGGGCGCTGCGAATAGGAGAATGCTGTGAGCGCTCCGGGAGGGAGCGGGGACCCGGAGCGCTCGGCGTAACAGCGGGTGCTACCAAGGAGACATCTTTGACAAAAATTTCATATTTTGTGTTGATTTTTTTTGGGGGGGGGATTGTGAAGCCCTGGTGTGTACTCTTGCATCAGCCAACTCCAGGCTGTGTCATGCAGGCAATATATGGGTTACTGATGCCACAGGGGTGGGGCCTGGTTCTGGAAATTTCAAATTTTTGGATAGCGGGTGCTACCAAAGAGAAATCTTTGACAAAAATTTCTCATTGTGTTGATTTTGGAGGGGGGATTGTGAAGCCCTGGTGTGTACTGGTGCCTCAGCCAACTCCAGGCTGTGTCCTACAGGCAATATATGGGTTACTGATGCCGCAGAGGTGGGGCCTGGGTCTGGAAATTGCTAATTTTTGGATAGCGGGTGCTACCAATGAGAAATCTTTGTCAAAAATGTCATATATTGTGTTGTTTTTTTGGGGGGGGGGGATTGTGAAGCCCTGGTGTGTAGTGTACTAGTGCATCAGCCAACTCCAAGCTGTGCCATTCAGCCGCTAAATGGTCTCCTCTCTCTGCCAACATGTCCACGCTATGTCATTCAGTCACTATATGGTCTCCTGACACTGATGCCACCACCAGGCTCTGTCATTGTGCTGCTGTGCGGCAGTGATTCTAAGAGCGATGCCGGTAATCTGCATGCTATTCTGAATAACAGTATTATTTCACTACCCCAGCACACTCCATATGCGTTTTAGGACACAGCAAAGTGTTCTATACCCCTATAGAGGCTGTATGTAGGCTAGAAATAGCCTTTTTTAACATTGATTTGCCGCGAATAAATTCGGATCAAAACAAACTTTTTGGGAAAATTTGGCGAATCGGCTAAATCGAATTTTTGAAAAGTTCGCTCATCTCTAATTGTGTCCTCTTTCAAAAAAGCATCTTGCCACACTAGTTTCATATTTTAGTTTTTGAGTACCTTCATCCAACTCTTTTTTGTACATACGAATAGCACTCTTATGTTCATTTATTCTTTCTTTTATTAGTCTCATCGTCTGTCCTATGTATCCCATCCCACAGGGACACTTCAACAAATACACCACTTGGCTACTGTTACAAGAGTGCCACCCTCTGATTGGAATTTTAGTCCCTTTCATGGGATGGGATACCTCAACCGAATGGTTTGCTGTCTCCCTGGTGCCAGGGTTCGGCATGTGGTGGAAAGGGTGGACAAATTACTAGGGGGGGCTGGGGATGACCCAGCTGTCGTGGTCCATGTGGGAACCAAAGACAGAATACATAGTAGGTGGAGGTCCTTGAAGAATAATTACAAGGAACTAGGTGCCAAGCTGAAGGGAAGTGAAAAATGTGCACTTTTTGTGGTGCACAGGTAATAGGGATATTACAGCGCTGTCCACAACCAAGGTAAAAGATGAAAGTATTTATTAAACGCATTTCAAGGACGCTCCGTCCTCTTCCTCAGACATGCATAGAACTAAAAGTACGGCAATATATACAGCTGATCACATGATCAGTGATGACATCATAGTACATTTGCATAAAATTAACATAGCATTTACATAAAAAGACATAAAGAAAAACATAAAGGAACATTTATAAAAGGTAAATTAATTGTTTCCAGATCACCAGTATATGACCAAAATTATTTTCTTTTTTTTTAAATCTTTTCAAAAAAATCTTTAAGAATTTTTTTTTCAAAAAACATCCCCCATAAGAGTATAATATATTCTCTTATATTTAACATGTTTTTTCAATTGTTTCATTAAGCCCTCTCGGCCATAACGTGTTAAGTGTGAAAATCCAAAAGGATTCTCTATTCACTAATTTTCTAAAGCGGTCAGATTGATCAGAGGGAATACTTTCTAAAATAGAAAGTTTCAGACAGGTAGGGTCACTATTATGTATAGTCATAATGTGCCTAGAAATGCTGTGTAAAGCAAAATTCTTTTTAATATTATGGCTATGTTTGTTCATACGGGATCGAGCTGATTGACCAGTACGACCCACGTACTGTAGGCCACATTTACAGGTTAAAAGATATATAATATACTTAGATGAACAATCTAATTTTTCTTTTAAGTTGAAGGTTTCCCCCGTTGCGAAAGACACGACCGATGCGCATGGAGGAATCGCAATCCATCCGCAACACATACATCGCACACGATCACATCGAAAGGTACCGCCAGTTGTGAATTCAGTTCTACACTGTTTTTTTGTATGTATATCCTTCATCTTGCTTGGGGCTAAATGATTCCTTAGTGTTTTTGCTCTTCTAAAAGTTAGAAGGGGATGATTTGGAAGTAAAAGATTTAAAATAGGGTCTTTCTTGATTATGGGCCAATATTTATTCATAATAATTCTTATTTGTTTAGTACTATTATTATAAGTAGTAATAAAGTTAAATTTCGGTGTAATTTTATCTTTTTTATTTTTACCATTGTAATTAATTAATTCTGTTTGCTGTAATTCACCAGCTTTTTTATATGCATTATTTAAGATCTTTTTTGGATATTTTTTCTCCCTAAAACGATTGTGTAAAATTTTAGATTGCTCTCTGTAATCCTCTAGAGAGGTGCAATTTTTCTTTATTATTCTGTATTGCCCATATGGGATGTTAGTCAACCACTTCGGAAAATGGCAACTATCAAATCCCAGGAAGCTATTAACATCCACAAATTTAAAGTGCGTTTTGGTACATATTTTCTGGTGCATATCTTTAAAAATTTCTAAGTCTAAGAAAACACTGGAAGAGGACGAAGAATTCATAGTAAAAGTAAGACCCCAGAAATGCATAGTCTCCCTCAATAGATAAATGTGATAATTCCTTGATTAATTGTGTGGAATCCTTCAGATAACTTGGCAGATTTAAAACATACGACTGTAAAAACAGGTCAACATAATGCGATAAGTGGCAAGTGATAGCATTCATACCCGATATTATGGGGCGACCTGGAGTTTTTTTTAATATTTTTGTGTACCTTTGGTAGATAATAAAATGTAGGTAGAGAATAATGTTGCACTTGCAGGAAGGTCTTTTCTTTTTTATTTAAAATACCATTTGAATTAAAGTATTATAATCCTAAAATTCTAAAGAGGGGTCTGATGGTAGGATTATATAATAATCACGATCAGATAAGATACGTAAAGCTTCCTTAATATAATCCTCCCTGTTTAAAATAAAGGTTCCTCCCCCTTTATCAGCAGGTCTAATTATTATTTGATCATTTTTAGTGTTGCTCGCGAATATTCGCAAAGCGAATTTTATTCACAAATATCGCATATTCGCGAATTTGCGAATATTCGCGAATATAGCACTATATATTTGTAATTACGAATATTCGTTTTTTTTTTGTTTTCTTTCACAGTACACATCACAGTGATCATCCCTCTCTCCTTCCAGCTTGTGTGGTGTAAAGAAGGCTCTAATAGTACTGTGTGAAACTGGCGTGCGAATTTTCGCATATGCGAAAATTAGCATATGCTAATTTTCGCATATGCAAATTTGTGTTTATGCTAATTTTGATGCAAATTTTCGCATACGCGCTTTTTCGCGCATGCGAAAATAAAGCGAGGATATTACGAATATGCGAATATTCACGAATATATGACGAATATTCGTCCATATATTCGCAAATATTCGCGAATTCGAATATGGCCTATGCTGCTCAACACTAATCATTTTCTTTTAAGTTTTTTAGACCAATTTTTTCTTTTTTTGTAAGATTGTTTTCCATATGGGAGGTTGGATTAATAACATTAATCTTTCGGAATTCATCGCTTACCATCGCATAAAATGTGTCAATAAAATTACCACGTGAGCTTAAAGGATAAAAGGAAGATTTAGGTTTTACTTCAACATGTCTATAATTGTCAACAATAGGTGGTTCATTGGTCTGTATTTCACAGATTTTCTGGGATTTATTGTCCTGAATGTAAAAATGTCTGGCCAAAGTGAGTTTCCTTGTGTATTCATTTAGATCAAGAAATAGTTGAAATGGATCAGGGTGGGACGTGGGGCAAAAGGAAAGACCCTTTGCTAAAAGAGATATTTCATTTTCTTTGAGGATATAATCCGATAGATTAAAGAGTTTAACTGAATGATTAGTGGTTATATGTGCAGTTTCTAATATTTCCAGGTTTATAACTTGGAGATTACCATCACCATTGCTCTGCAGGTCTGTACATTATTCACATTACTCTTTCTATCAAAAATTTGAGTAGAACTTTGTACTCTATGATTAGCAATAGAATGGGACCTAGAAAAATTGGTATTGGCAGAAGATGGAGCATTCGCATTAGAATTCTCCAGATGGGCCACTGTTAATTATGTTTAGGCCATTTTCCTATGTGGTTGGTTGCATAGTCCTCTTTATTTCTATTAAATATAACTCATTTTTATTTATAATATCAGTTTCCAATTTATTTAATCTACTAAATCTATCCAATTTTGGAAATTTTTACAGACAATAAGGCAAAAGTTTCCCAATCAAGTTTTGAATCTTGTGTAAATATTCTATAGCTAAGGATTATCTTTTCACAAGTAGTCGATCAATCATGCAGTGGTCGATGTACATTTTTCCATTAACACCTCCCACGCCTCTGTGAAAAAAAGGCTGCACTAACCCGAACAAAGATAAAGTTTTACCTTTTAGAGATAGGAATATTATACACTGCTCAAAAAAATAAAGGGAACACTAAGATCAGAAATCCTAGTTCTGAATGAATGAACTAATCGTATGAAATACTTTTGTTTTTACATAGTTGAATGTGCTGACAACAAAATCACACAAAAATTATCAATGGAAATCAAATTTATCAACCCATGGAGGTCTGGATATGGAGTCACACTCAAAATCAAAGTGAAAAACCACCCTACAGGCTGATCCAACTTTGATGTAATGTCCTTAAAACAAGTCAAAATGAGTCTCAGTAGTGTGTGTGGCCTCCACGTGCCCGTATTACCTCCCTATAATGCCTGGGCATGCTCCTGATGAGGTGGCGGATGGTCTCCTGAGGGATTTCCTCCCAGACTTGGACTAAAGCATCCGCCAACTACTGGACAGTCTGTGGTGCAATGTGGCATTGGTGGATGGAGCGAGACATGATGTCCCAGATGTGCTCAATTGGATTCAGGTCTGGGGAATGGGCGGGCCAGTCAATAGCATCAATGCCTTCCTCTTGCAGGAACTGCTGACACTCCAGCCATATGAGGTCTAGCATTGTTTTGCATTAGGAGGAACCCAGGACCAACCTCACCAGCATATGGTCTCACAAGGGGTCTGAGGATCTCATCTCGGTACCTAATGGCAGTCAGGCTACCTCTGTCAAGCACATGGAGGTCTGTGTGGCCCCCCAAAGAAATGCTACACCACACCATTACTGACCCACCGCCAAACCAGTCATGCTGGAGGATGTTGCAGGCAGCAGAACATTCTCCACGGCGTTGCCAGACTCTGTAATGTCTGTCACATGTGCTCAGTGTGAGCCTCCTTTCATCTTTGAAGAGCACAGGGCGCCAGTGACAAATTTGCCAATCTTGGTGTTCTCTGGCAAATGCCAAACGTACTGCATGGTGTTGGGCTGTAAGCACAACCTCCACCTGTGGACATTGGCCCTCATACCACCTTCATGGAGTCTGTTTCTGACCGTTTGAGTGGACACATGCACAGGTCAATTTGCATGGCTCTGGCAGTGCTCCTCCTTGCACAAAGGCGGAGGTAACGGTCCTGCTGCTGGGTTGTTGTCTCCTACAGCCTCCTCCACGTCTCCTGATGTACTGGCCTGTCTCCTGGTAGCGCCTTCATTCTCTGGACACTGCGCTGACAGACACAGCAAACCTTCTTGCCACAGCTCGCATTGATGTGCCATCCTGCATGAGCATGGAGGATGAAGAATGGAGGCGCAACCTGAGCCACTTGTGTGGGTTGTCACCACCTGCAGAACCACTACTTTATTGGGGGTGTCTTGCTAATTGCCTATAATTTCCACCTGTTGTCTGTTCCAGGTGCACAACAGCATGTGAAACTGATTGTCAATCAGTGTTGCTTCCTGAGTGGGCAGTGTGATTTCACAGAAGTGTGATTGACTTGGAGTTACATTCTGTTGTTTAAGTGTTCCCTTTATGTTTTTTGAGCAGTGTAGAAAGTTATCCTCTCGGCATGGACAGGAATAGAAGTAGGAACAGTGACTTGGTTGTAGACAGATTTGTTCCTAGATTGAAGACGTGCAGCATTCCAACAATTTTAGGATTGGGAGGAAGGGATTGATAGTATGTGGGAGTACCTGAGTTGAAGAGAAGTGGCTTAGGTATAGATATGCTAGGAATAGCAGGGACTTGAACTCTCAGCAAGTACAGAGCTAAGAGATGTTTATATGGCTCTGACCTTAGCTTCACTAATTGGGTCTAACAGGCTTAGGTTTTTTCTCTGCCTCATGATGATGAGCCCTTTAACAGGCAGCGCCACAGGGCAATGCCAGTAGAGGCCGCCCATGCTAGTGTCCCTGTCCCTCATACTAATTTCCCTGTCCCCAATACTAGTGCTCCTGCCCCCCATACCTGTGTCCCTATCCCCTGTACAATTTTCCTTCTCCTTCATACTAAAAATCTGAACAATTATGAGCCACAGTTTCCTGGGTTTGTGGGAAACTTAGGAATCCATTGAACTCACAAGCTTTACTGTAATAGACTTTTTAAAGTTTTTTTTTTCAGTGAGGACTTTGTCAATTTGATGATGGACAAATCTGTATGCTCAACAATATTTGACCCAGAACCCTGGATTTCTTTTTGGCTAGGCCCGAGAAATGGATACCCGCTGTTCCAATGATCTGTCAAACACCTGTGGGATGTAAATGCTCACTACACCCCTTATAACATTTCTTTAGGGGTGTAGTTTCTAAAATGGGGTAACTTGGAGTTTGTTTTTGGCACCATGCAGCCTTTGTAGACATGACATAGCTTCCAACATCCATTCCAGCCATATCCACTCTCCAAGAGCCCAATGTTGCTCCTTCCCTTTTGAGCACTACCATGCACCCGCACAGCATTTTACATCCACGTATAAGGTATTTTCATACTGGGTTACAAACTTTGTGGGGCAATTTCTGATTTATCCCTTCGTGAAATAAAAAAAATTGGGGTTACACTAGTGTAAAAAATATATATTTTTTTAATTTTGACCACCCACTGTTCCAAAATTCTGTCAAACACAAATGGGGTGTAAATGCTCACAGCACTCCTTGTTACATTCATTAAAGGGCGTAGTTTCCAAAATGAATTCACATGTTGGGGGTTTCCACTGTCTTGGTACCATAGGGGGCATTGTAAAGGCAACATGGCCCCTAAAAACTTTTCAAGACAAATGCTGCTTCTTTCCTTTTGGCGTTTGCCATGTGCCCGCACAGCACTTTACGTCCACACAGGGGTGTTTCCATACTCTGGAAATTATGTATTAATGAAAAATGAAGGGTTACACCAGTATTTTAGTGTAAAAATATACATTTTTCATTTTCAGAGCCTAATGTTCCAAAAATCTATCAAACACCTGTGGGGTGTAAATGCTTACTGCAATCATGATTTGAGGGCTTGAGAAAGCACATTTGGTGTGAAATGTCGCCCCGGCATCTGTCCTATTCTCCTGCCTTTTACCATCCTGCCGCCCTGCTCCTCCTCCCCTTTCTGTATTCTTCTACATGAATAAAGTCTGAAGAAATGTTTTGCTACTGGTGAGTGCTTTCATCTATACTTCTATTATGTTTATCATTTCTAAGCTGTGTCTACCTGCATGAGATTGCACCACCTGAACACATCTATAGGGCTTGGAGCTCATAGTTGGTATTGAGGGAAATCTATTCAGGAGTAACCTGTGCTGAAGTGTTTTTTTGTCTTGCTATGTGACTTATAAGGCACTGATTTATGCTAGCTGAAATAGTAGGTTCAACTTTCCTAATGGAAGAAGTTCCCCCGGGTGTAATTAATAGAATGTAAGTGCATTACGGATTATCATGTAATTGGGACCCTATGGATGCCTTATCTATGTACAGTTCTAGTACTAAGCAGCTACCCCCATCATGAATAGCAGTCATCTGAGAATCTGATTATTAGTATTTTGCACCTGTGCAAACTTCCCCATATTGCATTGTGGCTTATCTACATCATGGTAGGAATAGTTTTTTCACGTGCCCTCCTACTAGTAACTCGTGACTATGGCCCCTTTTCTGTGATATAAGTATTTCTGTCTTGTAAATAAATATATAAAGTACAATTCAATGAACATTGGACCCATTTGTTAAATTGTTCTTACCTGTTTTGCTTGTTCTGTGCTGGACTCAGGATTGAAGGGAAGTACGTGAGACACATTGATGTTGCACAGTGCAGTTGCAAAAAGGAAAACTACTTGAATAACAAGTTGCATTGTAGATCGAAAAGTGGCTGAAAACAATAACAGAGGATTTTCAATTTCAAGGCAGTATTCTATGGTTAGCAGTTGTATTATTTTTCAACAAAAGTTTACCTGTAAAGTTAAACTTTGTAATTCTCAGCAGTTCTCTTGTCTGTCTCTTATCTCTAGATGTTGTCTCCCAAAACTGAGTGTATGCATCAACCAATCATATTTACAGAATTTCACAGGCTGGGACGGCACGATAAATAGTTAAACATTCTCTCAAATTCCTGTAAACGCAGTAACTTCCGAAAAGTTCCTCCATCCCCCCCCCCCCAGCTACAAATTATAAGTCTGGCTATGTCCTAATTCTTTCAGTTTCATCTTCTGGTTTAAAGGGGTATTCCAGGCCAAAACATTTTTTATATATCAACTGGCTCCGGAAAGTTAAACAGATTTGTAAATCACTTCTATTAAAAAATCTTAATCCTTCCAATAGTTATTAGCTTCTGATGTTGAGTTGCTGTTTTCTGTTTAACTGCTTTCTGATGATTCACGTCCCAGGAGCTGTGCAGCACCTATGGGGATATTTTCCCATCATGCACAGCTCCCGGGACGTGACATCATTAGAGATGAGCGAATCGAACTTGACGAACCCGAATTCGTTATGAATTTCATGAAAAATTCGATTTGCAACGAATACGAATATCGCCGCGATTCTATTGCACGAATCGCTTCATTAAACTCCATTTTACAGCATTCCAGGCTATTGTAGAGCTAAGATGGCGGATCCACATGTGAGTACATGGGGCAGGGGATTATGGGAGGGCGGGAAACAGCGGCGGGAATTAAGGTAGGCGGGCTGACCCAGAACCACATGTGAGATGCAGCCTATCAGTGTTCACTGACCCCTGTGATGTCACAGCCCCTATATAATCGGCGGCCATCTTGCCTCACTTCATTTCATCTATGCACTCAGATGGAGAGGACGGGACTGTGTGTGTGTGAACAGCTCATACCACAGCTTTACACTGCAACTGCTAGTCACATCAGCATTAGGGAAAGGCAGGAGTGCAGAGTGCTTTGCTGTTACTCTGAGAAGGATCATTGATTGCTAAACCTCCTATTCACATTATTGAGCATTGCAGCAGAGAGGGGCAGATAGCTGTTAGCTGCCTCGTACAGATTTCAAAGCTGCCTGAACTTTCTGAAGCATCTTATCTCCTCATTTTTCAGCTCTATTGAGTTTTTTTTTTCTCCACAAATCTTCTGCTGCTCAGAATTGTGTGACAGAGTGCAATTTAGGGTTTAACCCCTAAAGGACTCAGGGTTTTTCCGTCTTTACACTTTCGTTTTTTCCTCCTTACCTTTTAAAAATCATAACCCTTTCAATTTTCCACCTAAAATTCCACCTAAAAATCCATATTATGGCTTATTTTTTGCGTCGCCAATTCTAAAATGCACGGCGAAACGGAAAAAAAAATCATTGTGCGAAAAAATCGCCATTTTGTAAATTTTGGGGGCTTCCGTTTCTACGCAGTGCATATTTCGGTAAAAATTACACCTTATCATTATTCTGTAGGTCCATACAGTTAAAATGATACCCTACTTATATAGGTTTGATTTTGTCGCACTTCTGGAAAAAATCATAACTACATGCAGGAAAATGTATACGTTTAAAAATGTCATCTTCTGACCCCTATAACTTTTTTATTTTTCCATGTACAGGGCAGTATGAGGACTCATTTTTTGCGCCGTGATCTGAAGTTTTTATCGATATGATTTTTGTTTTGATCGGACTTTTTGATCACTTTTTATTCATTTTTTTAATGGTATAAAAAGTGACCAAAATACGCTTTTTTGGACTTTGGAATTTTTTTTTTCGCGTACGCCATTGACCGTGCGGTTTAATTAATGATATATTTTTATAGTTCGTACATTTACGCACGCGGCGATACCACATATGTTTATTTATTTATTTTTTTACACGGTTTTATTTTTTTTATGGGAAAAGGGGGGTGATTCAAACTTTTATTAGGGAAGGGGTTAAATGACCTTTATTAACCCTTTTTTTTTACATTTTTTTTGCAGTGTTATAGGTCCCATAGGGAAGCGACATGCATTGCTGTATTGGGACCCTGTAAACTACAACTCCCAGCATGCCCAGACAGCCCTTGGCGTCTGGGCATGCTGGGAGTTGCAGTTTTGCAACTTCTGGAGGTCCACAGTTTTTGGACCATATATTCTGGGCATACTGGGAGCTGTAGTTTTGCAACATCTGGAAGGGCACAGATTGGGAACCACTGTATTAGTGGTCTGCAAACTGTAGTCCTCCAGATGTTGCAAAACTACAACTCCAAGCATGCTGGGAGTTGTAGTTCGGCAACATCTGGCTCTAAAGATGTTGCTGAACTACTACTCCCAGCATGCCTGAGAATGTTTGGGAGTTGTGGTTTTGCAACAGCTGGATGCACACTGGTTGGGAAACATTGTTTCCTAACTCAGTGTTTCCCAACCTGTGTGCCTCCTGCTGTTGCAAAACTATAACTACCAGCATGCACTGAGACTGCATGCTGGGAGTTGTAGTTTTGCAACAGCTGGAGGCCCCCCCCCCCCCCTGTGAATGTACAGGGTACATTCACATGGGCGGGGGCTTACAGTGAGTATCGGGCTGCAAGTTTGCAATGCAGCAAATTTTGCGCAGCAGCTCAAACTCGCAGCGGGAAACTCGCTGTAATCCCCCGCCCGTGTGACTGTACCCTAAAAACACTACACTACACTAACACAAAATAAAATAAAAAGTAAAAAACACTACATATACACATCCCCCTACACAGCCCCCCTCCCTCCCCAATAAAAATGAAAAACATCTGGTACGCCACTCTTTCCAAAATGGAGCCTCCAGCTGTTGCAAAACAACAACTCCGAGTATTGCCGGACAGCCGTTGACTGTCCAGGCATGCTGGGAGTTTTGCAACAGCTGGAGGCACCCTGTTTGGGAATCACTGGCGTAGAATACCCCTATGTCCACCCCTATGCAAATCCCTAATTCAGGCCTCACATGGCCCTCTCAATTCGGAGCCCTGTCGTATTTCAAGGCAACAGTTTAGGGTCACATATGGGGTATCGCCGTACTCGGGAGAAATTGACTAACAAATCTTGGGGGTCTTTTTCTCCTTTCACCCCTTATAAAAAGGTAAACTTTTTACACTAACATGCTGGTGTTGCCCTATACTTTTCATTTTGACAAGAGGTAAAGGGGGAAAAAAGCCCCCCAAAATTTGTAACGCAATTTCTCCCGAGTACGGAGATACCCCATATGTGGGCGTAAAGTCCTCTGGGGGCGCACAACAAGGCCCAGAAGGGAGAGTGCGCCATGTACATTTGAGGTGATTTGCACAGGGGTGGCTGATTGTTACAGCGGTTTTGACAAACGCAAAAAAAACAAAACCCCATATGTGACCCCATTTCGGAAACTACACCCCTCACGGAATGTAATGAGGGGTGCAGTGAGAATTTACACCCCACAGGTGTCTGACAGATCTTTGGAACAGTGGGCTGTGCAAATTAAAAATGTTGTACAGCCCACTGTTCCAAAGATATGACAGACACCAGTGGGGGGTAAATGCTCACTTTACGCCTTGTTACATTCCTCAAGGGGTCTAGTTTCCAAAATGGTATGCCATGTGGGGGTTATTTTGCTGTCCTGGCACCATATGGGCTTCCTAAATGCGACATGCCCCCCAAGCAAAATTTGCTCTCAAAATGCCAAATATGACTCCGTCTCTTCTGAGCATTGTAGTTCGCCCGTAGTGCACTTCAGGTCAACTTATGGGGTACCTCCATACTCAGAAGAGATGTGGTTACAAATTTTGGGGGGTATTTTCTGCTATTAACCCTTGCAAAAATATGAAATTTGGGGGGGAAACACACCTTTTAGTGATTTTTTTTTTTTTTTTTACGTATGCAAAAGTCTTGAAACCCCTGTGGGGTATTAAGGCTCACTTTATTTCTTGTTACATTCCACAAGGGGTCTAGTTTCCAAAATGGTATGCCATGTGTTTTTTTTTTTGCTGTCCTGGCACTATAGGGGCTTCCTAAATGCGACATGCCCCCGAGCAAAATTTGCTCTCAAAAAGCCAAATATGACTCCTTCTCTTCTGAGCATTGTAGTTCGCCCGTAGTGCACTTCAGGTCAACTTATGGGGTACATTCATACTCAGAAGAGATGGGGTTACAATGTTTGGGGGGTATTTTCTGCTATTAACCCTTGCAAAAATGTGAAATTTGGGGGGAAACACACATTTTAGTGAAATTTTATTTTTATTTTTTTACATATGCAAAAGTCGTGAAACCCCTGTGGGGTATTAAGGCTCACTTTATTCCTTGTTACGTACCTCAAGGGGTCTAGTTTCCAAAATGGTATGCCATGTGGGGGATTTTTGCTGTTCTGGCACCATAGGGGCTTCCTAAATGCAACATGCCCCCCAAAAACCATTTCAAAAAAACGTACTCTCCAAAATCCCCTTGTCGCTCCTTCGCTTCTGAGCCCTCTACTGCGCCCCCCGAACACTTTACATAGACGTATGAGGCATGTCCTTACTCGAGAGAAATTGGGCTACAAATTGAAGTATAAATTTTCTCCTTTTTCCCCTTGTAAAAATTCAAAAATTGGGTCTACAAGAACATGCGAGTGTAAAAAATGGAGATTGTGAATTTTCTCCTTCACTTTGCTGTTATTCCTGTTAAACACCTAAAGGGTTAAAACGCTGACTGAATGTCATTTTGAATACTTTGGGGGGTGCAGTTTTTATAATGGGGTCATTTGTGGGGTATTTCTAATATGAAGACCCTTCAAATCCACTTCAAACCTGAACTGGTCCCTGAAAAATTGTGAGTTTGGAAATTTTGTGAAAAATTGGAAAATTGCTGCTGAACTTTGAAGCCCTCTGGTGTCTTCCAAAAGTAAAAACACGTAAATTTTATGATGCAAACATAAAGTAGACATATTGTATATGTGAATCAAATTTTTTTATTTGGAATATCCATTTTCCTTACAAGCAGAGAGCTTCAAAGTTAGAAAAATGCAAAATTTTCAAATTTTTCATCAAATTTTGGGATTTTTCACCAAGAAAGGATGCAAGATACCACCAAATTTTACCACTATGTTAAAGTAGAATATGTCCCGAATAAACAATCTCGGAATCAGAATGGTAACTAAAAGCATTCCAGAGTTATTAGTGTTTAAAGTGACAGTGGTCAGATGTGCAAAAAATGGCTGGGTCCTGAGGTGTAAAATGGCTGGGTCCTTAAGGGGTTAAAGTATTTTTTTTTTTCCTGAGTAAAAATACGCTTAACAGTGGCCTTATCATTGCAAAGTGCCTAAATACAAGCAAATAGCGTACCATATACTACCTTTTTTTCTGTCTCTGTGCTAAATTAAGTGTTATACCACACGTTATACACCTGCCGGTGTATTAAAGAAAATTTTATTTTTTCCTGAGTACAAATACGCTTTACAGTGGCCTTATCATTGCAAAGGGCCTACATACAAGCAAATAGCGTACTATTTAGTACCTGTATTTCTGTTTTATACCACACATTATACACCTGCCGGTGTATTAAAGAAAAAAAAGGTTTTCTTGCATAAAAATACGCTTTTTCAGTGGCCTTATCATTGCAAAGGGCCTAAATTCAAGCAAATAGTGTACCATATACCACTTTTTTTCTGTCTCTGTGCTAAATTAAGTGTTATACCACACGTTATACACCTGCCTGTGTATTAAAGAAAAAAAAAAGTTTTTCCTGCGTACAAATACGCTTAACAGTGCACTCATCATTGCAAAGGGCATACATACAACCAAGTAGTGTACTATTTAGTACCTGTATTTCTGTCTTGGCGCTAAATTCAGTGCTATTCCACACATTAGTATACACTGGCTGGTGTATACAACTAAAAAAATTTTTTTTCTGCGTATAAATACACTTAACAGTGCGCTCATCAGTGCAAAGGGCATACATACAACAAAGGAGTGTACTATTTAGTAACTGTTATTCTGTCTAGGGCCTATATACTTTGAAAGGACAGCCGTAAGTAATCGCCTGCTGCTGTTCTATACTCTCATAAACGCACTAAGTATGTCAGGCAGGGAAGTGCCAGGACGTGCACAGAGAAGGGGCAGAGGCCTACATACCTCAGGCAGAGTTGGCAGCAGACTTGGGGCGAGTGGCCGCAGGAGTCTCAGCAATAGGCCTGAGCTCCCGTTAACACCCAGCGGTCGTGTCGTCGACCCATCTGTCCTCGTCAATTGGTTTGCACCCTCATCCCCATCATCACAAGCGACATCTGACAACCCCAGTCAAGAGTCGGTGGGTTCCTCAGACACAACCCTCAGTTGGCATGGCCCGGGAGCAGTCCTTTAATCCCATTGCCTTTGTCCTATGCTGTTCCCTCTCCCAAAGAAGTATCTCATGCTTTGGGTTCAGCTCCACTATTTAGCGAGGACGATGAAATAGAGGACAGTCAGCATCTAATGGGCAGCCAAGAATGTGAGTAGACATGCGTCCCTTGCTCCGCAAGGCGGCCAAGTAGTGATGCGGAGAGTGACGTGGGTGGCGGTGTTTCAATTGCTCAGGGTCCTGAGGCAGACACTGTTGTGGAACATGAGGAGGACATCAGTGACGTGCACACATCTTTTGATGATGATGAAGCTGATCGCAATTGGGAGCCGGGTGCAGAAGCCGGAGCTTCATCATCATCAGGAGAAGAGATTTGCTCTTTGTCTATGAGGCAGCAAGGCGGTAGCACGGTTGGCAATCAGCGTGGTGGTGGCAGTAGTGGAAATTCAGGAGCCAAATGTGCCAGGGGGAGACCACCTGCTTCGCGGCAAGCTACCATTCAGGGAGGCAGTGGAACAGGTTCCTGGAGACGGCGCCAATAGCAGTGAAATAGTGCGAACTACGGGTGGGAAAATCAGCTACTCTGCGGTGTGATTGTTCTTCATAAAGAATCCGGAGGACCTTAGCGTAGTCACATGCAAAATCTGTGGGCAGAAAGTGAAGCATGGCCAGGGTCCCAATCTCGGCACCACGGCCCTGCGTCAACACATGATTCGCCACCATAAAGCGACCTGGAATAACCGTGGAATAAGGTAGTGGTCCAGCCTGCCGCATCACCCAGTGGCCATCTGCTCCCTCCGTCATCCAGCCAAGGCTCCACCACCTCAGCCGAAGGGAGCATTGTGTCAAACCATCCTTCTTGCACTCCTGATTCCTCCGCTCGTAGTCAGCCATTCCGCCAACAATCGATCGGCGAAGCCATGTCCAAGAGACAACAGTATGCGCCCACTCATCCAACGGCGCAGAAGTTGAATGTGCTCCTGTCCAAGTTGCTGGTGTTGCAGTCCCTCCCTTTCCAACTGGTGGACTCTGCAGCTTTCAGGGAATTGATGGCTTGTGCGAGCCGAGGTGGAGAGTCCCAAGCCGTCATTTCTTTGCGAAGAAGGCAGTACCAGCCCTGCATAAGTTTGTACAAGAGAAGGTGAGCCAGTCGAGCCTGTCGGTGTGTTCAAAAGTGCACAGCAGCACTGATGTGTGGAGCTGTATCTACAGGCAGGGACAATACATGTCTTTTATAGCCCACTGGGTAAATGTTGTTCCTGCACAGCCACAGCAGCAACTTGGACATGTCACACCGCTTCCTCCTCCATGCTCTCGCTCCCAGGCAGTTGGTCCTTTTACAGTGTGCGCCTCCTCCTCCCCCGTGTCCTCCACTGCACATCCAAATCTCGGTGGCCCTTCATCGTACCACGTGTGTAGGGCACAGCGGTGTCAAGCCGTCCTTCACATGGTTTGCCTTGGCGAACGGAGTCACACAGGGGAGGAACTGCTGAAGTTCATTAGGGAAGAAATTCGAGTATATGGCTTACTCCATGAAATCTGGAAATGGGAACCATGGTGACCGACAATGGGAAGAACATTGTGGCCGTGCTGCGACAAGGAAGTGGGAACCATTCGCCCTGCATGGCACATGTGTTGAATCTGGTTGTCAAGAAGTTCATCAAGTCTTCACCCCATTTGCAAGACGTCCTGACAATGGCAAGGAAACTGTGCATGCACTTAAGCCACTCGTACACCGCCAAGCACACTTTGCTTGAGCTGCAGCATCAGAACGGTATCCCACAACATAGTCTCATTTGTGACGTTGCCACACGTTGGAATTCCAGCCTCCAAATGTTAAACAGACTATACGAACAAAGAAAAGCCATCACAGATTTTTTGATGATACAAGCAGATAGGAGTACTCCCCTGTGTAACTTCAATGTGAACGAGTGGCAGCTCATACGAGACACCTGCCGTTTGCTGAGGCCCTTTGAGGAAGCCACATTTTTTGTTAGTCGTTCGAATTACGCCATGAACAACGTAATTCAACTCCTACATTTACTCCAAAAAATGATTGAAAACATGGCTGGTCACAGCAATGGAGATGTTGCGCCTACATCAGAAAGCTACATGAGTCCTGTGGGGGATGAACTGGAGGAGGATGATGAGGGGCAGAGCGGAGCACAGTTTACAGTGGATGAGATGGCCGGCGTTTACGGTCATTGGCCAGAGGAGCTGGAGGGTTATTACGAGGGAGGAGAGACAGAGGACCCAGACACACCGTGGCAGTATGCAGTGGAGATGGAAGCAGGTAGTCCCAGTGAGTCACTGTCACAAATGGCATGCTGAGTTGCTTGCGTAGTGACCCCCGATTGTCAAAATTCGTCAGCGCGATGACTTCTGGATCTCCACCTTATTAGACCCTCGCTACCGGCCCAGAATGGGGGCCTTTTTACACCCACTGAGAGGGAGGACAAACTGACCTACTTCAGGGAGCTTCTACGTAGTCGGTTGGCCGATGCCTATCGGCCACATGGTCCATCCACTCGCAGGTCTGACTCAGGGGGCCCTCTGCGCTCACCTTCTACTGCCACGGGTGCTGGGGAGGGGAGGGGTGGCAGGAGCAGTACCGGCTCAATCAGCAGCAGCCTGAGTCTACATTCGATGATGAGTAGCTTCCTTCAGCCGCATAGTGAAGCTACTCATCAGCAGCAGGTGGACATGGAGCAGGACCTGAACCAGCAGGTGATGGCTTACCTCGACATGACCCTGCCAACAACTGTTGAAGATCCACTGGACTTATGGGCAGCCAAACTCGATTTATGGCCGTAACTAGCGGAGTTTGCACTGGACAAGCTTTCCTGCCCGGCCATTAGTGTGCCATCAGAGCGGGTGTTTAGTGCGGCCGAGGTCAATAGTCACCCCAAGGCGAACTCGTCTGTCCACTAAAAATGTGGAGAGACTGACGTTTGTCAAGATGAATCAGGGATGGATCAGCCTGGATTTCCAGCCACCAATGACAGATGGGTCTGAGTAGATTGGCCATGCTCCTACAACAAAATTTTCTCTATTGTGGTTGGTTATGAAACCCTCTGGGGCAGACCTGGGGATTGTACGGCCCGCTTGACACATACGGCTCATTGATTGGCTCTGACCGGCCCACGCTGATTGGGGGACAACTATGCTGCCTGATCTGGGGGACATCAATGCTGCCTAATCTGGGGGACAAGTATGCTCCTAATCTGGGGGACATCTATGCTGCCTAATCTGGGTGACATCTATGCTGCCTACTCTGGGGGACAACTGTGCTCCTTGTTACGCCGAGCGCTCCGGGTCCCCGCTCCTCCCCGGAGCGCTCACAGCGTTCTCCTGTTCGCAGCGCCCCGGTCACACCCGCTGACCGGGTGCGCTACAATAATGTCTCTAGCATCACGACCCGCTTACCAGACTCGCTCCCCTTCTGTGCTGCCCCCTAGGGCGCGCGCGTGCCGGGTCTTTGCGATTTAAAGGGCCGGTGCACCACTGATTGCCGCATGGGTTTTAATTAGTGTCTTCACCTGTGCACTTCCCTATATTACCTCACTTCCCCTGCACTTCCTTGCCGGATCTTGTTGCCATTGTGCCAGTGAAAGCGTTCCTTGTGTGTTCCTAGCCTGTGTTCCAGACCTCTTGCCGTTGCCCTTGACTACGATCCTTGCTGCCTGCCCTGACCTTCTGCTACGTCCGACCCTGCTCTTGTCTAATCCCTTGTACCGCGCCTATCTCAGCAGTTAGAGAGGTTGAGCCGATGCCAGTGGATATGACCTGGTTGCTACCGCCGCTGCAAGTCCATCCCGCTTTACGGCGGGCTCTGGTTAAAACCAGTAGCAACTTAGAACCGGTCCACGCCAATCCCTCTCTGACACAGAGGATCCACCTCTAGCCTGCCGAATCCTGACACTCCTAATCTGGGTGACATCTATGCGGCCTAATCTGGGGGACAAGTATGCTCCTAATCTGGGGGACATCTATGCTGCCTATTCTGGGGGACATCTGTGCTGCCTAATCTGGGGGACAACTATGGTCCTAATCTGGGGGACATCTATGCTGCCTAATCTGGGGGACAACTATGCTCCTAATATGGGGAAAACTGAAGCTTCTGGCCTTGGGCTTATAATTTTTTGAAGTTTAGCAGTAGGTAAATACATGCTTAATGCAAATGTAAACATTGATCTTTAAATGTAAGGGGTTATGAAAACCTCTTGGGTACTGCAAATGCATGCTCCAGACTCATTCTTTGTCTTTCAGGAACTACTTGCCACCCTGGTGCCTCTGGCCTTGGGCCTTAAATTTTTGGATGTTTAGCAGTAGCTAAATACATGCTTAATGCAAATTTCAACAATGATCGTTAAATTCTCGGCGCTCTGCCAGGGCCTTCTCCTACCCCGTCTGGGCCGATCCGAGGACCTCACTAACCAACCCACTAACTAATCCAATCGCTTATAGCGACGGGCGGTGTGTACAAAGGGCAGGGACTTAATAAACGCCTCACTTACTGGTAGTTCCTCGTTTTAAGATTAAATAATTGCAATCACAGATCCCTATCGCGAACTGGTTTCAGCGTGCAACGAGCACCTGTCCTTGAAAGATAGAGAGACGCTAATCCGTTCAGTGGAGCGCCAGTGCGACCCAGGACATCTGAGGCCATAACACACCTGTTATTGCTCGATCTCGCAATTGATTGGGCAAGGTAAGGGGTTATTAAAGCCTCTTGGGTACTGCTGAGGCCTACTCCTGACTGCTCCTGGTGCAATTTATGGGGTAATTAAACACTCTTGTGTAGTGTTATTGTTAAATTTACTGGTAATTTTATCAGTAATAACACAACATAGTTACACAACGAAACGCTTGTTGCGTGTGATTTTTTAATGAAAAAAAAAATAGATGGAGAGGGATTAACTCTGCTTAATCATTTTGGTGAATAGAATCCTTTTGCCATCTGATTTTTTGGTAGACAGATGCACTTACACATATGTAATAATTTTTTTAACCAAATTTCAAACATTGTGTGGTTTATTACTTTTGAGAAGAATGTCTTTGGGTGGTCCACCATCCTGCATTATAGAGTCTTCTGAACTGCTGTATATGCGCTTGTTTAAAAAAAAAAAAAAAAAAAAAAAGGTATTTTGTCAGACAATTTCGAAAAAAATTTGCGTTTTTTGGGGTGGATTGTGAAGCCCGGGTGACGGGTGTGTAGTGTGTACTCGTGCATCAGTTAACTCCAGTCTGTGTCCGTTAGGCAATATATGGGTTACTGATGCAGCAGAGGTGGGGCCTTGGTCTTGGAATTTCAATTATTTAAAAAAAATGTAACATATTGTGTGGTTTATTTGATTTTAGAAGAATGTCTTTGGGTGGTCCACCGTCCTGCATTATAGAGTCTTCTGAACTGCTGTATATGCGCTTGTTTAAAAAAAAAAAAAAAAAAAAAAGATATTTTGTCAGACAATTTCGATAAAATTTTGCGTTTCTTTGGGGTGGATTGTGAAGCCCGGGTGATGGGTGTGTAGTGTGTACTCGTGCATCAGTCAACTCCAGTCTGTGTCCGTTAGGCAATATATGGGTTACTGATGCAGCAGAGGTGGGGCCTTGGTCTTGGAATTTCAATTATTTAAATAAAATTGAACATATTGTGTAGTTTATTATATTATAGAAGAATGTCTTTGGGTGGTCCACCGTCCTGCATTATAGAGTCTTCTGAACTGCTGTATATGCGCTTGTTTTAACAAAAAGGTATTTTGTCAGACAATTTTTTTTTAAATTGTGTTTTTTGGGGGTGAATTCTGAAGCCCGGGTGTGTACTCGTGCATCAGCCAACTCCAGGCTGTGTCTTTCAGGCAATCTATGGGTTACTGATGCAGCTGAGGTGGGGCCTGGGTCTAGGAATTTCAATTATTTTTTTTTAAATTCAACAATTGTGTGGTTCATTATTTTTGAGAAGAAAGTCCACCTTATAGAGCCTTATAGAGTCTTCTGAAATGTTGGATATGCGCTTGTGCTTACGCAAAGTTGTAAATAAAAAAAATTTATACAATTTTGTTGATTTTGGGGCAGATTATGAAGCCCTGTGTGTACTGGTGCATCAGCCAACTCCAGGCTTTGTCCTTCAGGCAATAAATGGGTTCCTGGTGCCGCAGAGGTGGGGCCTGGGTCTGGGAATTTAAAATTTTTGGATTGCAGGTGCTACAAAAAGAGATGGACACACCCTAATCCGTTCAGTGGAGCGCGCCTGCGGCCCCGGACATCTGAGGGCATAACACACCTGTTATTGCTCGATCTCAGGAGAAGGGGGTTCATCATCGGGAGAAGAGAGTTGCAGGTGGCCCTTGAGTCAGCAAGGCGGTAGCACTGTTGGCAGTCAGCATGGTGTGGCAGTAGTGGAAATTCTGGAGCCAAATGTGCCTGGGGGAGACCACCTGCTTCGCGGCAGCTTACCTTTCCGGGAGTTAGTGGGTTACCAGCACCGGTCGATGAAAGATAGAGACACACTAATCCGTTCAGTGGAGCACGCCTGCGGCCCCGGAAATCAGAGGGCATAACACACCTGGTATTGCTCGATCTTGCAATTGATCGTGCAAAGGTAGGGGGTTATTAAAGCCTCTTGGGTACTGCTGAGGCCTACTCTTGACTGCTCCTGGTGCAATGTATGGGGTAATTAAACACTCTTGGGTAGTGTTTTTATTTTTTTTATTTACTGATAATTTTATCAGTAATAAAATTGAATTTTCCAGAATGCTAATCGTTACACAACGGAACGCTTGTTGCGTGTTATTTTTTAATGAAAAAAAATAAAAATACGGACAGGGATTAACTCTGCTTCATCATTTTGGGTGAAAAAAGTCCTTTGGTGATCTGATCTTTCGGAGACAGATGCGCTAACACACATATTGAATAACACTAATCCAAAGGATATAGGTCTCACAAATGTTACAAAAATATCAAAAATAGGGAACCTTTTAAAATGTGAATATTTTATATCATTATATTATAAATAAATGAAAAAATTTAAAAAATCTTACCACGTGAAAAAACTATATCAAAACTATATTATATTGCCACCGCCATATGCTAGTATCTTTCAGAGCGCTCACCTCTCCGCCCTGTTCACTGCAGATGAGCGCCCCGACATTAAAGCCAAAGTCTTTTTTCACCGTTATATGTCACAGTTCACACCTTGTGTTTGGTAATCAGAACCATAACAAGCGTTTGTTCAAGCACCGCAATTTTAGCCAATGTGACTGATGATTGTTCACTGCATACGGTGCTATTATATAGCTGTTATTAAATAGGTGATATGCTACATGCGATGTTCCCTTTGATGATACAAATCTATGTGAACATGCTTTAGCGTTTTTTTGTTGTTCGTTATATATGTGTGTCCACGTGTTTTAAGGTGCTGGATGTGCACCTCATCACTTGGTATATTGCACTTAATTCATAGATATTGCACCAGGTTTAGTCATCCATGTATAACGTGTCAGTGTGAACACGGTGAGGCGTTTTATTTCTATACAGCTTTAAGGTGCCAAAGATTTCCTTGTCATCTTTTATATCCATAGGTATTGCATAAAGTCCAATAGGTCCATTATCTGCATGTATATCAGTGCCTTATTGGATATTGCACAACCCCCATTCATATATTCCACATAGTCCCAAATGTGCATTAATAAGTGTTCAACATTTTTGCATTTGCAGCCGGGTTACTAGTCTGATTATGCAACCATTGATAGACAAGGTCCCTTCAAGCTTTATATGTTATTGCACTGTCCTTTAGGGTGCCTAGATAACTCATATGTTCATGTAAACATGATGGCAATAGTAAATAGAGGATATTTTGGAGAAAAACCTGTTATCTTCTCCTTGGGTTCGTTCACACTGGTCCTCTGCAGGGTATCGGTTAAACGCGTTTCCTTCAGCTTTTAATTCATCAGGAACCGTACTTAGGCTTTCTTAATATTATTCCGGCATCTCCTTTCTTTTTGCTTGTGGAGTGAGCTTGTGCATAACTCTGATGGCGGTCGCACACTGATTCAAAACTCGACTTGCTATTTAAGCAGGTGTGTAGCCCTCCCCTTCACCGCATCATCACTGGATCCTCCTATAGAGCAGAGGTATTGAATCCAGGTGCTTGGAAAGGGATTGTTTGATACATATCCAGGGGAAAGAATGTTTCCCATTCTGGGAATCTGTTGTCTGTACTTTACAATTGTGTTTTATTTTTGGTCTTGTGATGTTTAAATTACTAAATTAATTTGTATGGATACTTTGAAATAAGTTGTACCTACGTAAGTGTTGTAGGGAACTGAGCACTGCACTAAATGAAACATGAATAACTTATAAAATCATTCAGCCCCCGTGGTTTCACTGTTTCTTGCTGGAAGGTCCAGGATGCTTCACACTATAGAAGCTGTCTGTCCCAATTCCCTCCTCTTTTTGGGGAAGGGATCACTTCTATTACCTAGGCTTGCAGGCCTTCTGGGCAACTCTCATGGAAATTGGAAAAGTGATTCGCAATTGGTGTGTCCCTACTGTGTACAATGTCTGCTACGTGTTTTTGCAGTCTTTTTTGAAAAGACCTAAAGGTTTTGCCCACGTAGTTCGCTGGACATGGGCAGGTAAGCATATAAACTACCCCCTTTGTGTTGCAATTTGCCAGTTGTTTAATCATAAATTCTTGTCCTGTACTCGCACTAGTAATAATTTTTCCTGTTTTGATAAAGGGACACATCACACATTTCCCACATCGAAATGTTCCTGTTACCCCTTTTTGCAGCCATGTTTCATTTGATTTTAATGGTTCAAAGCAACTTTTTGTGAGTCTATCTTTTAGATTTTGTCCCCTCCTATATGTTATCTGGGGTTGCTCTGGTAAAGTTTCTGCCAGGGTCTTATCACTTTTTAAAATTGGCCAATATTTCTGAATTATATTTTTTACTTCTGTGTTTTTATCATCATAAATTCCAATAATTCTGACTGTATTCATGTCCTCTTTTTCTTTTTGGGGGGTAAGTAATTTTAATCTTTGACTCCTTAGGGCTCTACTATAGGCTTTCTTTAGTATTTTATTTGGGTAGCCTCTTGCTCTTAACCTTGCTCTTAGTTCCTGCACTTTGATTTTAAACTCACCTAGGGTGGAGCAATTGCGGCATACTCTCAAATATTGGCCTGTTAGAATACCCCTCTTCAGTGGGAATGGATGACTACTATCCCACTGAAGAAGGGTATTGGTAGCAGTAGGCTTTCTATATATGGAGGTTTCGATTGTGTAGTCAGGCATAATCCGAATCTGAAGATCTAGAAACTCGAGATAACTCTTGCTTATTGTTGAAGTGAACCTCAGATTGAGATCATTGCTATTTAATACTGACACAAATTGCTCGAATTCCTCCTCTGTGGAACTCCATACTAGCAGAATATCATCGATAAATCTGAGCCAGATATTCCCATGGTCTGTCCATTTTTTTATTTCGTCCGAGAAGACCATTTGGTCCTCCCACCAGCCAAGGTACAGGTTTGCGAAAGTGGGGGCGCAAGGGCTCCCCATCGCTGTACCTTGTTGCTGGTGGAAGGACTGACCCTCAAAGACTAAATAATTTCTTGTAAGTACATATTTCAGGAGATCTAGCACTAGATGGTTGTGTGCAGCATATTGTATCCCCCTTGATTTTAAGAAAAACTCTACCGCCTGAATCCCCCTTTCATGAGGGATACTAGAATACAGTGCTTCTACATCCAGTGAGGCCAAAAAAAGACCCTTCTTCTAATTTTACATCTTCCAATCTTTTAAGTACGTCTGTAGTATCCCTCACAAAAGACGGGAGGGCATACACAAAGGGTCTCAGTACCGCATCGACGTACTGACTAGGAGCTTGTGTAACGTTATCAACCCCTGATACAATTGGTCGTCCCCTCAAAGGGGGATATCCTTTATGAATCTCAGGTATTAAATAGAAGCAAGCTATCCTTGGAAATTCTGGTTTCAAAAATTGGTACTCAGTGCCGTCAATTAGCTTATCACTTTTAGCTTTATTCAGTGTGATTTCTAATTCTTCACAATATCTTTTTGTTGGATCTACTGACAGCAGTGAGTAGCACTTTTTGTCTTTTAATATATTCATGCACATTTGTTTATAGTCCTCCCTGGTCATCAAAACGATATTTCCCCCTTTGTCAGAGGGTTTGACGACCAGGGAGGAATCTTTCTCTAAGGTATTAAGAGCCTGCCACTCCTGAAATGTTAGATTGTGATTTGTAATTTTTTTATTATCCAATTGTTTCAGTTCTTTGGTGACTACCTCCAAGAAAATCTCCAAGTTACTGTATTCACCTATTGGGGCTGTTTTAACACTCTTTTTGTGCAGAGTGGTAAAGGGACCCTGTCCTTCTGGTGACACTGCAGTCACCGCTAAGTCCGTCATGTCCCTCAGAAGGGGCATGTCTTGTACATCAAGTCCCAAATTCTGTCTCTCTCTCGCCTCTTTAAGTGAATAGTACTTTCTCCACTTCAATTTTCTGATAAATAAATTTAAATCTTTAACCCACAAAAAGGGGTTAAACCCAGTTGTGGGGACAAAAGATAGACCTTTAGCTAATAGATTCATTTCTGCAGTGCTCTGCAGTTCCCTATTAGTCAAATTAATAATTTGTAAACTATCTGATTCCTCCTTCTTCGTATGATTTTCTTCTATGATCCGCTCCTCAGTGGGTAATGCGAGGTAATCGGTGGGTTCTCTAAAAAAAAACCCTTGTTTGATCCTCTTGGGCCTCTTGGACCCCTTGATCCTTTTCCTCTTGCCCTATATCCCCTCGCTCGGGCTCCACGTGGATTGTACTGTACTGTCTGTATTTTTTCATAATCTGATTCCTCACATTCAGATGAGGAGATATCTGTTTCTTGAGATTGTGTATATGTATTTTTAATTATTATGTCATATTCTTGTTTGCTTTTAAAGTCTTGAAGATCCCTCTTAAACTGTGAGTGTTTGCGGTCTTTTAAATATGCTACGAACTTTGATACATTCTCTTCAAGCAGTTTTTCTTTATTTGCAAAACTGGGATCTTCCTTAAATGTTTTAGTTTGATCAATGGCTGCATTGAGTTTTCCTGTTATTGTTTCCAATTGTATTTTTTCCTCTTCGAGGAGAATCCTGAGGGAACTTTCTGTAGCCTCTTTTTGCCACCTTTCTTTAACCCCTTAAGGACCCAGCCATTTTACACCTTAGGACCCGGCCATTTTTTGCACATCTGACCACTGTCACTTTAAACATTAATAACTCTGGAATGCTTTTAGTTCTCATTCTGATTCCGAGATTGTTTTTTCGTGACATATTCTACTTTAACGCAGTGGTAAATTTTTGTCGATACTTGCATCCTTTCTTGGTGAAAAATCCCAAAATTTGATGAAAAATTTGAAAATTTTTACATTTTTCTAACTTTGAAGCTCTCTGCTTGTAAGGAAAATGGATATTCAAAATAAATTATTTTTTAATTCACATATACAATATGTCTACTTTATGTTTGCATCATAAAATTGACGAGTTTTTACTTTTGGAAGAAACCAGAGGGCTTCGAAGTTCAGCAGCAATTTTCCAATTTTTCACAAAATTTCAAAACTCACTATTTTTCAGGGACCAGTTCAGGTTTGAAGTGAATTTGAAGGGTCTTCATCTTAGAAATACCCCACAAATGACCCCATTATAAAAACTGCACCCCCCAAAGTATTCAAAATCACATTCAGTCAGCGTTTTAACCCTTTAGGTGTTTCACAGGAATAGCAGCAAAGTGAAGGAGAAAATTAACAATCTTCATTTTTTACACTCACATGTTCTTGTAGACCCAATTTTTTAATTTTTACAAGGGGTAAAAGGAGAAAATGTATACTTATATTTGTAGCCCAATTTCTCTCGAGTAAGCACATACCTCATACGTCTATGTAAAGTGTTCGGCGGGCGCAGTAGAGGGCTCAGAAGCGAAGGAGTGACAAGGGGATTTTGGAGAGTACGTTTTTCTGAAATGTTTTTTTGGGGGGCATATTGCATTTAGGAAGCCCCTATGGTGCCAGAACAGCAAAAACACCCACATGGCATACCATTTTGGAAACTAGACCCCTTGAGGAACATAACAAGGAATTAAGTGAGCCTTAATACCCCACAGGGGTTTCACGACTTTTCCATATGTACATTTTTTTTATTTTTTTTTCACTAAAATGTGTGTTTCCCCCCAAATTTCACATTTTTGCAAGGGTTAATAGCAGTAAATACTGCCCAAAATTTGTAACCCCATCTCTTCTGAGTATGGAGGTACCCCATAAGTTCCCCTGAAGTGCACTACGGGCGAACTACAATGCTCAGAAGAGAAGGAGTAATATTTGGCTTTTTGAGAGCAAATTTTGCTAGGGGGCATGTCGCATTTAGGAAGCCTCTATGGTGCCAGAACAGCAAAAACACCCACATGGCATACCATTTTGGAAACTAGACCCCTTGAGGAACATAACAAGGAATTAAGTGAGCCTTAATACCCCACAGGGGTTTCACGACTTTTCCATATGTACATTTTTTTTTATTTTTTTTTCACTAAAATGTGTGTTTCCCCCCAAATTTCACATTTTTGCAAGGGTTAATAGCAGTAAATACTGCCCAAAATTTGTAACCCCATCTCTTCTGAGTATGGACGTACCCCATAAGTTCCCCTGAAGTGCACTACGGGCAAACTACAATGCTCAGAAGAGAAGGAGTAATATTTGGCTTTTTGAGAGCAAATTTTGCTAGGGGGGCATGTCGCATTTAGGAAGCCTCTATGGTGCCAGAACAACAAAATAACCCCACATGGCATACCATTTTGGAAACTAGACCCCTTGAGGAACGTAACAAGGAATTAAGTGAGCCTTAATACCCCACAGGGGTTTCACGACTTTTCCATATGTAAATTTTTTGTATTTTTTTTCACTAAAATGTGTGTTTCCCCCCAAATTTCACATTTTTGCAAGGGTTAATATCAGAAAATACCCCCTAAAATTTGTAACCCCATCTCTTCTGAGTATGGAGGTACCCCATAAGTTCCCCTGAAGTGCACTACGGGCGAATTACAATGCTCAGAAGAGAAGGAGTAATATTTGGCTTTTTGAGAGCAAATTTTGCTAGGGGGGCATGTCGCATTTAGGAAGCCTCTATGGTGCCAGAACAGCAAAATAACCCCACATGGCATACCATTTTGGAAACTAGACCCATTGAGGAACGTAACAAGGAATTAAGTGAGCCTTTATACCCCACAGGGGTTTCACGACTTTTCCATATGTAAAATTATTTTTTTTTCCACTAAAATGTGTGTTTCCCCCCAAATTTCACATTTTTGCAAGGGTTAATAGCAGAAAATACCCCCCAAAATTTGTAACCCCATCTCTTCTGAGTATTGAGGTACCCCATAAGTGGACGTCAAGTGCACTGCAGGAGCGCCACAATGCTCAGAAGAGAAGGAGTCACATTTGCAAACTTTGCTGAAATGGGGGGGACATGTCGCATTTGGGAAGCCCCTATGGTGCCAGGACAGCAAAAAAAAAACACATGGCATCACATTTTGGAAACTAGACCCCTTGAGGAACGTAACAAGGGGTAAAGTAAGCCTTAATACCCCACAGGGGTTTCACGACTTTTGCATATGTAAAATAAAAAAAAAAAAATTTCACAAAAATGTGGGTTTTCCGCAAAATTTTACATTTTTACAAGGGTTAATAGCAGAAAAGACACCCCAAAATTTGTAAATACATTTCTTTGGAATAAGGACATACCTTAATTTTTTATGATTTTCGCTCCGCGGGCGCACACCAGGTCTTGGAGTGGGAAGTCAGTCAGGGGCCTTGAGCTTATTATAACAGCCAGGATGTGGGACCCCCCCCTCAAGGAGCATTAATGGGGGGAGCACTGAGCCCTAAAATAGGGGAACACTATGGGGGACAACGGGCCGTAACTGGGTTAGACAGGTGGGGTACAGAGGCCCGTAATATGGGGTACAGTGGGCCAGAAAACTATAAATCATAAAATAATAAAACAGGATATGTTCCCAGAATGACGACCCAGAGCATAGCCAAAACTAAAAAAAATATGCCCGCCCCAAACCCTATGCTCTGAGTCATCATTCTGGGAACATGATGTGTGTGGCCGTCCCTAACCTGTTGCCTCAAATGCGCACCAGCTCAGGTGGAGAGAGAGCGCTGCACATTTGAGGCACCATAAAAAAAGTCCCCGATGATAGTGACTCAATGACCTATGACCCATTTCTGAAAAAAACACCCCTAGAGGTCTTATCAGGTTTTTTTTTTTTTTTCAGTTTTTTTGGGCAATTTAGTGGTTTATGGGGGTTAAAATTTGGAATGTACTCTGGACTTTGTACATTGGTCAAATTATGGAAAATTAAAATGTAAAGGGAAAATTTAGTGCTCCATGGAAGTGTGATACTCCCTGAAGCAGCCTATGCAGAGGCCCGGATTATCTGGGCAAGTGTCACACTGATACGTGGTGTCCTTCCGTCTCCCCTTCTTGTGACACACTCTGCATCTTTTCTGGGATCGTCCCGACTTTCCACTGTGGGGGATCACACCTGGAAAGTGCTGGCCTGGGACGATCCTGGCGCCTACAACTCCAGACCCTTGGGAACTCCGGCCTGATCTTTCCCGGTCAGCAAAGATCAGGAACCTTAGGACTTCTTCTTGGTACTGTGTTGCCAGCGTACTGGGATAGTACAAAAGCGTTGTACATGGCAACCTGTACCAAGTAGACCGCAACTTTTTTGTACCATGCCCGTGTTTTCCGCATGGCGTTGTATGGCTTGAGGACTTGATCTGAGAGATCAACTGCCCCCATATACCGATTGTAGTCCAGAATACAATCGGGCTTGAGGACCGGTCCCGCGGTACCTCGCACAGGGACAGGGGTGCTGCCATTCCCATGAATAGTGGTGAGCATAAGGACATCCCTCTTATCCTTATACTTCACCAACAACAGGTTATCATGGGTAAGGGCACGGGACTCACCCTTGGGGATAGGCGTCTTAACAAAATTTAGAGGGAGGCCTCTCTGGTTCCTCCGCACGGTCCCACAAGCGGACGTGGATCTGGCGGCAAGGGATGTGAAGAGAGGGATGCTGGTATAAAAGTTATCCACGTACACGTGGTAACCCTTATCCAGCAATGGGTGCATAAGGTCCCAAACGATTTTCCCGCTAACACCCAGAGTGGGGGAACAATCTGGGGGTTCAATACGGGAATCTCGTCCCTCATATACTCTAAACCTGCAAGTGTACCCGGAGGTACTCTCGCAGAGTTTATAGAGCTTCACGCCATACCGCGCCCGCTTCGAGGAAATATACTGGCGGAAGATGAGTCTCCCCTTAAAACTGATGAGAGACTCATCTACCGAGAGGTCCCTGAGCGGTACATAGGCCTCCAAAAATTTGGCCCCAAAGTGATCGATGACCGGCCTCACTTTGTAAAGCCGGTCATGGGCGGGATCACCTCGGGGCGGACATGCCTCATTATCTGCATAATGCAGGCATTTCCGAATCGCCTCGTACCGCTTCCGTGTCATCGCCATACTGTAAAGCGGGGTCTGGTAGAGGACGTCCCCACTCCAGTAATGACGGACACTTGGTTTTTTGTCCAGGCCCATATGCAGCGTGAGGCCCCAAAATGTCCTCATTTCCGCTGCATCAATGGCGCGCCATTCATTGGACCTGGCCAAAAACGAATCTGGGTGGTGGGCAATGAACTGCTGGGCGTACAAGTTCGTTTGCTCCACCATTAGATTGACCAGGCTGTCACTGAAAAAAAAATTTTAAAAGTCCAGATCAGTGAAGCCAGCCGTGTCAATACGGATTCCTGAGTCGCTAACATACTCAGGAATCCGTGGCTGATAACCCTCTGGGGGGCTCCAGACAGGTTCATCAGAAGGGGGCTCCGGTGCACTTGTCTGGGGGGCCGGACTCCTATTACGAGCAGCATTGCCACTCGTACTAGTGTCGGCCACTGGGTCACTATCATGGGGGGTACGTGGCCTCGCCTGGCGGTGTCTCCGCCGCCGTACAGGGGACTCATCATCACTGCTAGATGATGAGGAGGACGATGAAGAACACAAAAATGTAGGATCTTCATCGTCCTCACTGGCAGATTCGGAGTCGGAGGCTAAAAAGGCGTAAGCCTCCACTGCCGAAAATGCCCGGCGAGCCATCGCCTTTTTTCTACGGTGGCGGGGGGAGGGGCGGTGACTGGGGGGGAGGGTGTGTGTGCGGGGGGGGGGGGGGGGGCGGGGAAGTATGTAGTGTGGTGCTTGGTGTAATACTTTATATAACGGTGTGTGATTATCACTCACACACCGTTATAATGGAAAAAAATTTAAAAAACACGCTGCGGCCAAAAAAAAGGGGTGGCGCACGCAGCGCCCTGAACCCCTAATAGGTCCCGGGTGACACTGATCACAGGACCCTAGGGGCCTATTAGGGGGTCAGGTGGGGGGGGGGGTTTAACTTTTATGTTACTTTTACTGTCAGTTTACCTACCTTTCCCTAAGGGACACACTTTCCCTGCACTAGGGGGGCAATCTTCTTCTGTGAGGGGGCTCTGGATCATAGAGGGGGGGTCCCGGTCCTCTTCACACAGCTTTGCCCGCTGATTGAACTCGAGCGAGCGTGCAAAGCTGCGTGAGAGGTCCGTTAACCCCTCCTTTGCCGCGCTGCTATTGGCCGGATGATCAACGGCCAATAGCAGCGTTGCTGGGGCGGTGACAGTATTGTCACCGCTCCCAGCAACCGAAGGTGATTGGCGGTGTATCGTACACCGCTGATCACCTTCTTTTTTGCGGGTGACCCGAATACCCGGAATCGGAGCAGATCGCTTGCGTGATTTCGCAAGCGATCTGTGACGATCGCCGATATATGGGGGTCCCGGGACCCCCCTCGGCGTCTGCCCTGGATCCCTGCTGAAGGATTTCAGCAGAGATCCGCTTCCGATCTCCGCCGGGTGAGCGCGGAGACCAGGAAAAGACCATGACGTATGCATACGTCATGGGTCCTTAAGACCCAGGGTGTGATGACGTATGCATACGTCATGGGTCCTGAAGAGGTTAATGTGTGCAGTTTGAATCCTTGGGGCCGGAGCTATTGGTATTCTGAGTCCTCTTGGGACTATTTGATTTGTAAGGTAATTATCCAAACTATAAATTTCCCAAGTGGAACGAGCATGATCTTTAAATAATTTTGTTGCATTTTTAAAAGCTGATTTAATAGTGGTTGCTTGCGTAGCAAAACTTAATTCTCTCTCAGAAATCACTTCTTTTACATCATCTAACCATTGATTGTTGTCTATTTTTCCGGACAGTAGTTTGGCCATACCCTCGTCTCAAGGGGAATATTAAATGAATAACACTAATGCAAAGGATTAAAAAGGATTTTAAAAAGTGATAAGACCCTGGCAGAAACTTTACCAGAGCAAACCCAGATAACATATATGAGGGGACAAAATCTAAAAGATAGACTCACAAAAAGTTGCTTTGAACCGTTAAAATCAAATGAAACATGGCTGCAAAAAGGGGTAACAGGAACATTTCGATGTGGGAAATGTGTGATCTGTCCCTTTATCAAAACAGGAAAAATTATTACTAGTGCGAGTACAGGACAAGAATTTATGATTAAACAACTGGCAAATTGCAACACAAAGGGGGTAGTTTATATGCTTACCTGCCCATGTCCAGCGAACTACGTGGGCAAAACCTTTAGGTCTTTTCAAAAAAGACTGCAAGAACACGTAGCAGATATTGTACACTGTAGGGACACACCAATTGCGAATCACTTTTCCAATTTCCATGAGAGTTGCCCAGAAGGCCTGCAAGCCCAGGTAATAGAAGTGATCCCTTCCCCGAAAAGAGGAGGGAATTGGGACAGACAGCTTCTACAGTGTGAAACATCCTGGACCTTCCAGCTAGAAACGGTGAAACCACGGGGGCTGAATGATTTTATAAGTTATTCATGTTTCATTTAATGCAGTGCTCAGTTCCCTACAACACTTACGTAGGTACAACTTATTTCAAAGTATCCATACAAATTAATTTAGTAATTTAAACATCACAAGACCAAAAATAAAACACAATTGTAAAGTACGGACAACAGATTCCCAGAATGGGAAACATTCTTTCCCCTGGATATGTATCAAACAATCCCTTTCCAAGCACCTGGAACCTGGAACGATAGGAGGATTCAGTGATGATGCGGTGAAGGGGAGGGCTACACACCTGCTTAAATAGCAAGTCGAGTTTTGAATCAGTGTGCGACCGCCATCAGAGTTATGCACAAGCTCACTCCACAAGCAAAAAGAAAGGAGATGCCGGAATAATATTAAGAAAGCCTAAGTACGGTTCCTGATGAATTAAAGGCTGAAGGAAACGTGTTGAACCGATACCCTGCAGAGGACCAGTGTGAACGAAGACAAGGAGAAGATAACAGGATTTTCTCAAAATATCCTCTATTTACTATTGCCATCATGTTTACATGAACATATGAGTTATCTAGGCACCCTAAGGGACAGTGCAATAACATATAAAGCTTAAAGGGACCTTGTCTATCAATGGTTGCATAATCAGACTAGTAACCCGGCTGCAAATGCAAAAATGTTGAACACTTATTAATGCACATTTTGGACTATGTGGAATATATGAATGGGGGTTGTGCAATATCCAATAAGGCACTGATATACATGCAGATAATGGACCTATTGGACTTTATGCAATACCTATGGATATAAAAGATGACAAGGAAATCTTTGGCACCTTAAAGCTGTATAGAAATAAAACGCCTCACCGTGTTCACACTGACACATTATACATGGATGACTAAACCTGGTGCAATATCTATGGATTAAGTGCAATATACCAAGTGATGAGGCACATCCAGCACCTTAAAACACGTGGACACACATATATAACAAACAACAAAAAAAGCTAAAGCATGTTCACATAGATTTGTATCATCAAAGGGAACATCGTATGTAGCATACCACCTATTTAATAACAGCTATATAATAGCACCGTATGCAGTGAACAATTATCAGTCACATTGGCTAAAATTGCGGTGCTTGAACAAACGCTTGTTATGGTTCTGATTACCAAACACAAGGTGGGAACTGTGACATATAATGGTGAAAAAAGACTTTGGCTTTAATGTCGGGGCGCTCATCTGCAGTGAACAGTGCGGAGAGGTGAGCGCTCTGAAAGATACTAGCATATGGCGGTGGCAATATAATATAATTTTGATATATTTTTTTCACGTGGTGTGATTTTTTCAATTTTTTTCATTTTTTAATAATATAATGAAATAAAATATTGACATTTTAAAAGGTTCCCTATGTTTCTATTTTTGATATTTTTTACACACATATTGAATTAGTTTTTGTAAAAAAATTTCAAACATTGTGTGGTTTATTATTATTGAGAAGAATGTTTTTGGGTGGTCCACCGTCCTACATTATAAAGTCTTGTGAACTGTTGGATATGCGCTTGTTCTTACACAAAGGTATTTCTTTAAAAAATTTCTAAAATGTTGTTTTTTGGAGGGGATTGTGAAGCCCGGGTGTGTACTAGTGCATCAGCCAACTTCAGGCTGTGTCCTTCAGGCAATATATGGGTTCCTGATGCCGCAGAGGTGGGGCCTGGGTCTTGAAATTTCAAATTTTTGGATAGCGGGTGCTACCAATGAGAAATCTTTGACAAAAATGTCATATTCTGTTGGGTTTTTTTTGGGGGGGGGGGGGGATTGTGAAGCCCTGGTGTGTACTCTTGCATCAGCCAACTCCAGGCTGTGTCATGCAGGCAATATATGGGTTACTGATGCCACAGGGGTGGGGCCTGGTTCTGGAAATTTCAAATTTTTGGATAGTGGGTGCTACCAATGAGAAATCTTTGACAAAAATTTCTTATTGTGTTGATTTTGGAGGGGGGATTGTGAAGCCCTGGTGTGTACTGGTGCATCAGCCAACTCCAGTCTGTGTCCTACAAGCAATATATGGGTTACTGATGCCGCAGAGGTGGGGCCTGGGTCTGGAAATTTCTAATTTTTGGATAGCGGGTGCTACCAATGAGAAATCTTTGTTAAAAATGTCATATATTGTGTTGTTTTTTTGGGGGGGGATTGTGAAGCCCTGGTGTGTAGTGTACTAGTGCATCAGCCAACTCCAAGCTGTGCCATTCAGTCACTAAATGGTCTCCTCTTGCTGCCAACATGTCCACGCTATGTCATTCAGTCACTATATGGTCTCCTGACACTGATGCCACCACCAGGCTCTGTCATTGTGCTGCTGTGCGGCAGTGATTCTAAGAGCAATGCCGGTAATCTGCATGCTATTCTGAATAACAGTATTATTTCACTACCCCAGCACACTCCATATGCGTTTTAGGACACAGTAAAGTGTTCTATACCCCTATAGAGGCTGTATGTAGGCTAGAAATAGCCTTTTTTTAACATCGATTCGCCGCAAATAAATTCGGATCGAAACAAACTTTTCGGGAAAATTTGGCGAATCGACCGAATCAAATTTTTGAAAATTTCGCTCATCTCTAGACATCATCATTGAGCAGTTAGACGGAAAACTTCAGAAGCTAACAACTATTGGAAGGATTAAGATTTTACAATAGAAGTAATTTACAAATCTGTTTAACTTTCCGGAGCCAGTTGATATATAAAAAAAAAGTTTTTGCCTGGAATACCCCTTTAAGAATAGTGCTCATGTTTACTATGCAATACTCTCATTTTACATAACTTACATAACAAAAAAAGACATTCAAACAGTTGAATTCTATACTAGTAGTTTGGTGAACAGTAGGCCTCACTCCGTTCAAATATATAATGCAGTAATTCCCAAACGGGATGCCATGAGGCACTGCCAGGGATGCCTGGGGGTGCACCCGCTGACTGCTCTCAGGACAGATACTTGGGATGCTGGGAGGTCTGGAGACATTTGTGGGGGTCCAGAGTGATATGTGGGCATTGATGGGGTTGGGAGTGATTTGTGGGCATTGTTCGGGGTCTGGAGTTATTTGTGGGGGTCTGTAGAGATTTGTGGGCATTTTGGGAGATCCAGAGGAATTGTGTGGTGGGGTCCAGAGGGATTTGTGGGGGTCTGGAGCCATTGGTGGTTGTCGGGAGGGATTTGAGAGGGATTGGGGTGTCTGGAGGCATAGCTGAGATTCCAGAGGGATTTGTAGAGATGGAGGGTCCGGAAGCATAGCTGGGAGTCTAGAGGGATTTGTGGGAGGTCTAGAGGCATAGCTGGGGGTCTGAAGGCCAACTTTGGGGGTCTGGGTTTGGAAGCTTGAAGTCATAGCTGGGGTCTGAAGGGATTTGTGTGGGGGGGTCTGGGGGCATTGTTGGGGTCTAGAGACATAGGTTGGAGGGTGGGGGGTCTGGAGGGATTTGTGGGGGGCGAGGGTTTGGGGTCAATGGTTGGGGTCCGGATGGATTTGTGGGGGGTCTGATGGCATTTGTGGGGGCCAAGAGGGATTTTTGGGGGTAGAGACATAGCTGGGGGGGAGGGGGGGGTCCGCTAGAGGCACTTGTATGTGGGGATGCATTTGTGTGTGTGTGTGGGGAGGCTAAATGCGCATTTGTGTGTGTGGGGGATAGAGGTATTTGGGTTTGTTGGGAAGGATGGAGACATATGTGTGTGTGTGTGTGGGGGGGGGGGGGAGGCTGGAAGCATTTGTGTGTAGTAGGATGGAGGCATTTGTGTATGTGTGGGGGGATTAGAGGCATGTGTGTGTGTGTTGAGGGGCTGGAGGTATTGTTTGAGTGTGTGGCAGGGGATGCTGAAGGCATTGTGTGTGGAGGAGGCTAGAGAGGTATTGTTTGCGTGTGTGGCGGGGGGGATGCTGGAGGCATTGTGTGTGGAGGAGGCTAGAGAGGTATTGTTTGCATGTGTGGTGGGGGGGAGGCTGGAGGCATTGTGTGTGGGGGAAGCTAGAGGGGAAAAGCTATCTTCAGTTGAATACCTACCTACTCCTCCCCACCTGACCTACCCATCCCCACTAACCCACTTACCTTCCCACTTTACTATACGGGATGCTAAACAGTAGAATTACTATAGATGGACAAAAGGGAAGGATGATCCTGGAAATGTGCAGAGCCTAAAAAATCGCCAAGATGGCCCAGGCCAAATGAAGAAGAAAAAGGAAAGTGAATGACTTTGATCAGAGAAGACATCACTTGTGAGTCACTGCATATAGCAGCACTGAATTCAACATAGCCAAAAGATATATAGCTATTGCACAATGCTTTTTAGCTTTGTATTGACTTCTGGTGAAAATTATTTGGTACAAGTGTTTTTCAGGGGTGCCCAGAGCTGGAAAAGGTTGGGAAACACTGACGTAATGTATGAAATAAGGAGCTAAGTTATTCTCTAGATTGGCCATTCAGTGTTGACATTATTGATAGCTAGAGATGAGCGAACTTTTGAAAAATTCAATTTGGCCGATTCACTGTATTTTCCGGAAAAAAATTTCCTGGTCGAATCTATATTAAAAGCTGCTATTTCTGGACTACAGAGAGCCTCAATAGGGGTGTAGAGCACTTTGCTTTGTTCTAACACGCATCTGGAGTGTGCTGGGGTAGTGAAGTAATACTGTTATTCAGTATGACATGCAGATTACAGGCATTGCTATTAGTATCACTTCCGTAAAGTGGCACAATGACAGAGCCTGGAGGTGGCATCAGTATGAGGAGACCATATAGTGGCTGAATGACACAGCATGGAGGTGTTGGCAGCATGAGGAGACCATATAGTGGCTGAATGACACAGCGTGGAGGTGTTGGCAGCATGAGGAGACCATATAGTGGCTAAATGACACAGCATAGAGGTGTTGGCAGCATGGAGGTGTTGGCAGGATGAGGAGACCATATAGTGGCTGAATGACACAGCGTGGAGGTGTTGGCAGCATGAGAAGATCATATAGTGGCTGAATGACACAGCTTGGATGTGGCGGGCCGGAGCAGAGAGGCGGAAGCAGAGGCAGGGGAAACACCCGCAGTGTGATGGACTGGGGCTCGAATGCGAGTGCGTTCCGCAATGCGAGTCCCAGCCCCGTCAACAGCAGAAGGTAAGGGGACTATGCGCTCACGTCCAGCGTGTGAGGCCGGAGTGCATAGCGTAACAAGGAGACTATATAGTTGCAGAATGGCACAGCCTGGAGGAGGCAGAAGCATGAGGAGACCATATAGTGTCTGAATGGCACAGCCTGGAGTTGGCAGAAGCTTGAGGAGACCACTGAAATATAAGATTTTGAAATAGAAATTTAAGATTTTTAAATTGAAATTGAGGATTTTGAAATTTAAATTTTAACTCCCAAGTTTTAGTTTCCCGGGCCATGGTGTGTGGGTACAAAGGACCAAATCAAACAAGGAGTCACATGTCACATGGCAGCACAATGACATAGCCTGGAGGTGGCATAAGTATGAGGAGACCATATAGTGTCTGAATGGCACAGCCTGAAGTTGGCTGAAGCATGAGGAGACCATATAGTGTCTGAATGGCACATCGTGGAGTTGGCTGAAGCATGAGGAGACCATTGAAATTTAAGATTTTTTAATTTAAATTTAAGATTTTGAAATTGAAATTGAGGATTTTTAAATTGAAATTTTAACTCCCAAGTTTTGGTCCCGGGCCCCGGCGTCTGGGTATAAAGGACCAAATATAACAAGGAGTCACATGTCACATGGCAGCCCAATGACAGAGCCTGGATGTGGCATTAGTATGAGGAGACCATATAGTGGCTGAATGACACAGCATGGAGGTGTTGGCAGCATGAGGAGACCATATAGTGGCTGAATGACACAGCGTGGAGGTGTTGGCAGCATGATTAGACCATATAGTGGCTCGCACCACACTAAACACCTGCTCTGATGGCACACTACTGGCTGGGCAGGACAGCTTTTCCAGGACATTGAGACATGGAGTATGCCACCACCTGCTGGTTCAGGTCCTGCTCCAGGTCTACCTGTTGCTGATGAGTTGCTTCACTATGCGAGTGATGAAAGGTACTCATCAGCGACTGTAGACTCAGGCTGCTTTTGTGGAGTCAGCCATGCTCCGATTTCCTGACAAATTACTTTTAACAGTTCCTCCCCTGTGTGACTCTTTTCGCCAAGGCAAACCATGTGAAGAACAGCGTGACGCTGCCGTGCCCTGCACACATGGTATGTTGAAGGGCCACTGAGACTTGTCTGGGCAGTGGAGGCTGAGGAGGCAGAGTCGCACACTGTCACAGGACCAACGGCCTGAGAGCGAGGAGGAGGAAGTGGCATGACCTGTCAAAGTTGGTGTTGAGGCTGTGCTGTACTACATTCACCCAATGAGCCATAAAGGACATGTATTGCCCCTGATCATAGTTACAGCTCCAGACGTCGGTGCTGCCGTGCACTTTGGTACACACTGACAGGCTCAAGAACTGGCCCACCTTCTCTTCCACAAAATTGTGCAGGGCTGGTACTGCCTTCTTCTCAAAGAAATGATGGCTTGACACTCTCCAACTCGCCTTGGCACTCTGAAAGATGCAGAGTCCACCACTTGAAAAGGGAGGGACTGCAGCACCTGCAACTTAGACAGGAGCACACTCAGCTTCTTCGCCATTGGATGAGTGGGCGCATACTGTTGTCTCTTGGACATGGCTTCGCCGATGGATTGTTGGCGGAATGGCTGACTAAAAGTAGGAGGAGCAGGAGCATCTTGAGCAACAGAAGGAGGGTATGACACACAGCTCCCTTCGGCTTAGGTGGTGGAGCCTTGGCTGGCTGAAAGAGGGAGCGGCGTGCCACTGGGTGATGCAGCAGGCTGGACCATTACATCGGAGCCACGGTTCTCTCAGGCCGCTTTATGGTGGCAAAGCATATGTTGATGCATGGCCATGGTGCCATCATTGGGACCCTGGCCACGCTTCATCTTCTGCCGACATATCTTGCATGTGGCTATGTGAACCTCCTCCGGATGCTTGATGAAAAACTGCCACAATGCTGAGTAGCTGATTTTCCCACCAACAGTCCGCACTAATTGACTGCTACTGCCGCCATCTCCAGTAACCCCTGTTCCACTACCTCCCAGGAAGCTAGGTTGCCGTGAAGCAGGTGTTCTCCCCCCGGGAATGTTTTGCTCCAGAATTTCCAGAATTTACAGCATAAGATACTTTTTTAAGGGAGGGAACAGCATAGGACAGAGGCAATGGGAGGACAGGGACTGCTCCGAGGCCATGCCAACTGAGGGTTGTGTCTGAGGAACCCACCGACTGTTGACTGGGGATATCAGATGTCCTTGTGATGAAGTGGATGACCGTGTTAACCAATCAATGACGGCAGATGGGTTGCTGGTCGGGACATGACCGCTAGCTGATACCGGGAGCTTAGGCCTCTTGCTGCGACTCCTGCTGCCATTCGCCCCCAGTTTTCTGCGACCTCTGTCTGATGAATTTAGGCCATTCCTCTGTTCACGTTGTAGCTAGGAAGTAGACCCTAGCATAAAATCAAGGTGGGTTTATTAGATGCAACGCGTTTCGCTGCGCATGCGCAGCTTCCTCAGGCATAACAAGGTTGGGTTCTTGTGGGATATATATACCTCCATGAGTTAACCCTTCTACATAAGAAAGTTGAGTGTACAAGAAATATAAATAAAACATTATATAAAATACATACCGCTCTTAAGATCATACATTGATTATTAATAATCCTAGATCGTCCACAATCACATCGGGGCCACGCAGCAGCGCGCCGATAAAATCTCAACAGAGTAAATTACAATGTCGGGACCAAAGGGCGCCCCAGGACGAGACCGCAAAGTGTGTATACAGACGAACAAAAATCAGGTAGAAACAAAGATATACAAATTATATAAACAAAGCATAAGTGGAAACAAAAATATACACATTAGATATATGAATGCATATATAATTTACATGATTTTGCTTTACAGATAATTTAGTGTATTACAACAAATATAAAACAAATACAAAAGCAGATGTAACAATTTTTCCTTTATTTTACTGTCTCTATACATTCATTAAATCCATATGGTGTTAAGGTTTGGAGCTTGTGAATCCAAAAGGATTCTCTATTAATTAATTTTTGATATATATTTGGTGTATTTAATGGAACGGATTCTAAGATAATAAATTCGGGATTCTGTGTTTTTATGGTGAATAGTGAAAAAATGACGTGACAAACTGTGGAGTAAGAATCCATGTGTTATGTTCCATCTGTGTTTGTTAATTCTGGATCGGACAGTTTGAATTGTACGGCCATTATATTGCATCCACAAGAGATTAAATAGATTGCAAAATCCGTATCACAACTGAGACAACCCTTTACTTTGAAAGTAGAATGTGTCTGATGTGATGTAAAGACGTCAGTTTTATTAATCCAGTGACAACATAAACATCGTTTTTTGTTGCACAGAAAACATTCAGATTTACATGTTGTGATATTTTTAATAATTGGATTCCTCTATAAATCTACTGGGAGCTAGAAGGTTACTTTAATTTTTAGAACGTCTATATGTCACATTTGGGGTTGCGGGGACAAGTTGTTTAAGAATGGGATCACTTTTTTTTATTGACCAGTTTTTTTTTAAAGTATTTTTTTGATGTTTGGGGCTTCTATATTATAGTTGGTGATAAAATTAAATCTAAAGTGATTTTCTGTTTGGTAATGTTTCATTTTAGGGTCTGGTTTAAATTTGGGGGTAACTAAATCTATTTGTTTTTTGTTTTTTACTCTAGAGTAGGCTTTAGATAGTAAACGATTGGGGTATCCTTTCTGTTTAAATTGGATTTTCAAGATTTTTACTTGAGTTTCAAAATCCTCATTAGTGGTACAGTTTCTACGTATCCTCAGATATTGCCCGTAGGGTACTCCTTTTAGCCAGCTGTCAGGATCTGGGCTGGTAGCAGGTAGCGGAGGCTAGTGGTGGATCCGCTGTGCCAGAGAGGTGAAGACGTGGGTCGTACCAGGGGAACGGAGTCTAAGGAGTTACTGGTTTTCACCAGAGCCCGCCGCAAAGCGGGATGGACTTGCTGCGGCAGGTAACCCCCAGGTCGTTCCTCCCAGTAGCGACTCAACCTCTCTGGCTGCTGAGATAAGGCAAGGTACAAGAGGATCAGGCAAAGGCGTAGTCAGACGAAGCAAACGGTCAGGGCAGGCAGCAACGGTTCACAGGCGGTAGTCAGTAGCAACGGGTACGGCAACAGGCAGGGAACACAGGAACAAAGAACGCGTTCTCTCAGGCACAATGCAACAAAGATCCGGCAGAAGGCTGTGGGAGGAGATGGTACTTATAGGCAGTGCACAGGTGAAGCCTAATTAACTCTCACAAACCTTAACCCTTAATTAACCATATTGGACCAGGCACCAATCACCGGTGCACTGGCCCTTTAGATCTAAGAGTCCTGGGACAAAGAGAGCGGGGGCGCACACGCTGAGACGCCGGAGCGCAGCCTGGGGACACATGCCGTAAGCGCTCGGCGTTACAGAACCCCCCTTTTGGTCTCCCCCTCTTCTTGGTACCTAGGAGCCTGAGGATGAGGCTGCGGTCCAAGATGTTCTCCTCCAGCTCCCAAGATCTCTCCTCAGGACCACAGCCCTCCCAGTAAACCAAAAAAAACCTTCTCCCCCTGACCACTTTGGTCGCCAAAATCTCCTTGACGGAGAAAATGTCAGAGGTGCAAGATACTGGGGTAGGGATGACATCCTTGGGGGAGAAGCAATTAAAGACTGCCGGCTTGAGAAGGGAGACATGGAAGCTGTTTGGTATCCTCAGGGAGGAGGGAAGATGGAGCTTGTAACAAACCGGATTAATCCTCTTCTTGATCTTGAAAGGTCCCAAAAAGCGAGGTCACAATTTATAGCTAGGGACTCTGAAGCGAATATACTTAGAGGAGGGCCACACTTTGTCCCCGGGGGCGAAAACTGGTGGAGCCCGACGTCTCTTATCCGCCTTGGTCTTCATGCGGGAGGAGGCCTGTAGAAGAGAAAGACGCGACTCGCGCCAGATGGTGGCAAAGTCCTGGACAAGCTCATCTCCTGCAGGCACTCCAGAAGAGCAAGACAAAGGCAAGGGTGGCAAGGAGTGATGCCCCTAGACTCCATGGAAAGGAGATTTATTGGTAGCAGATGATTCCTTATGATTATACGAGAATTCTGCCCACGGAAGAAGGTCGACCCAATCATCATGACGAGCGGAGACAAAGTGACGGAGATAGTCTCCCAGGATTTGGTTCACACGTTCCACTTGTCCATTGGATTGAGGGTGGTATGACGAAGAGAAGTCCAAGTTGATTCTTAGTTGTCCGCAGAGGGCTCTCCAGAATTTGGAAACAAATTGTACCCCTCTATCGGACACAATATGAGAAGGGAGTCCATGCAAGCGGAAGATATGGCGCAAGAATTGCTTAGCCAACAGGGCTGCAGAAGGAAGAGACTGTAATGGAACAAAATGCTCCATTTTAGAAAAGCAGTCCACAACCACCCAGATTACGGTCTTGCCGTGGGATGGAGGCAGGTCAGTAATAAAATCCATGGCGATATGGGACCATGGAGACTCTGGAACTGGGAGAGATTGAAGCAACCCTGCAGGCCTTTGGCGTGGGGTCTTGTCTCGAGCACAGACTGATCAAGCCTGGACTAAGTCAGCCACATCTTTCTCCAATGAAGGCCACCAATATCTTCTGGAGATCAGCTGAGAAGTTTTACGGACTCCTGGATGGCCAGAAACCAAGGAAGAATGTCCCCATTTAAGCACTTTCAAATGGAGACGGGGGGAGACATAAGTCATCCTGGGAGGAAGACTATGCAGATCCGCAGGAGCCACGGTAACCAGGCGTTCTGGTGGAATGGTGTGTTTGTGGAGCGACTTCAACCCCAGCGGCATCAGAGGAACGGGAAAGAGCATCTGCACAGACGTTCTTGCAGGCAAAAATCTGCCTCATGTTTATTTAAATCTGGATCATTATACAGAAATGCACCCACCGCTGAAACGCCCAAATCAGTGGAGATATTGGAATAGAGGGAGCATACGTCCAATGTCAAGAAACTGAAAGTGGAATTCTTGAATTAACTGAGCTGAGTCTCTCAAATAAGAAGGTAAATTTAATACATATGGCTGTAAAAATAAATCAATAAAATGGGACAAATTGGCAGTGATTGAACCAATACCAGAAATAATAGGTCTACCAGGGGGTTGAACTAAATCTTTATGAAGTTTGGGTAAATAATAAAATGTGGGTAGGGTATAGTTCTTGACATTAAGGAACGCATGCTCCCTCCTATCCAATAGTTGTTTCTCCACCGCCTTGTTGATCAGGCTGCAATAGTTTTTAAAGATCTCCGGGGATAGGTCTTTGGATAAAACAGTGTAGTAATTAGTATCCACTAGGATACGTAATGCTTCCTTTTTGTATTCACAGCGATCCAAAATTGCTACCCCCCCCCCCCTTATCGGCAGGGCATACAATAATGTTTTTATTATTTTGAATAGATTTCATAGCTGTTCTTTCAGCTCCAGTAAGGTTGTCCACATCTTTGATTATGATGGAATCCTCACATAAAATGGAGAAATCCCTCATGACCATGTTGTAAAAAGTTTCGAGGTGTCCTCCTCTATTGTGTGTAGGGTAAAAGGAAGAAAGGGGTTTAACTGATACATGATGTGTTGGGATGAGATCTGTATTGGAAGGAGAAATAGAAGTATCTACTAAAATTTCAATAGGTTCTTCTTGAGAATTAATATTTCTATTTTGGGGAAAAAAAATGTCGACTTAATGTTAACTTGCGAATGAAACTATTCAGATCTGAAAACAATTGAAAATCATCCAGGCGTGTAACAGGACAGAAAGTGAGACCTTTTGCTAAAAGGCTGATTTAATTTTCAGAAAGGATATGTTTAGCCCCTTAACCCCTTAAGGACCTATGGTGTATGGATACGCCCTGGCTTTCTGGTACTTAAGGACCCAGGACGTATCCATATGCCCGTGGGAATTTCGGTCCCTGCCGCACGCCGGGCACGGACCGGACCGGGATGCCTGCTGATATCGTTCAGCAGGCATCCCGTGCAAATGCCGAGGGGGGTCATCAGACCCCCCAGTGTCGGCAATCGCGGCAGATCGTTAGTGAATTCACACTAACGATCTGCCAGGATTCGGGTCATACGGGTCACGTGTGACCCGATGACCCGGAGATACAAGGTGATCGGGGGTGTACAATACACCCCCTATCACCCACTGTATCTATGGGGAGGTGGCGATTTCGTCACCCCCCCCCCCCCCCCCCAGGAGCGCTGCTATTAGCAGTTGGCAGGGGAGAGGTTAACTGCATCTTCTTGCAGCTCTGCCCGTTAACTGAGTTCAGTCAGCGGGCAAAGCTGCTCGAAGGTGCCAGGGACCCCCCTCTGTGCGATCAGAGCCCCCTCAGGGAAGAAGATCAGCAGGGACAGAGAAGGTAAAGAATACACTCCAGGGCAAGGTAGGAGTGAGTATAAAAAAGTTTAAAAAAAAAAAAAAATCCCCCCCCCCTGACCCCCTAACAGGTCCCCAAGGGTCGACCACAAATTTATTTTTCAGTGTGACCCGGGCCCTATTAGGGGCTCAGGGCACTGCATTTGCCCCCCCCCCCCCATTTTTATTTGTCCGCAATTTTTTTTCCTTAGTTACACCAAGCACTCACTACATACATCCCCGCCCCACACACACCCTCCCCCTACCCCCCCACCGACCCCCCTCCCCCCCGCAGAAAAAGGCGATGGCTCGCCAGGCATTTTCGGCAGCGGAGGCATACGCTTTTCTTGCCTCCAACTCCGAATCTGTCAGTGAGGACGATGAAGATCCAACATTCCTGTGTTCTTCAGCGTCCTCCTCATCATCTAGCAGTGATGATGAGCCCCCTGCACGGTGGCGGAGACGCCGCCAGGCGAGGCCACGCACCCCCCATGAAAGTGGCCCAGTGGCCGGCACTAGTACGAGCGACAATGCCTCTCGTACTAGGAGTCCGACCCCCCAGGCGATTTTACCGGAGCCCCCTTCCGGTGAGCATGTCTGGAGACCCCCAGAGGGTTATCAGCCACGGGTTCCGGAGTTTGTTGGCGACTCCGGAATCCGGATTGACACGGCTGGGTTCACTGAATTTGACTTTTTCAGTTATTTTTTCAGTGACAGCCTGGTCAATCTAATGGGGGAGCAGACGAATCTGTATGCCAGGCAGTTCATCACCCACCACCCTAATTCTTTTTTGGCCAGGTCCAATGAATGGTACGCCCTCAGTGCAGCCGAAATGAGGACATTTTGGGGCCTCGTGCTGGTCAAAAAGCTAAGTGTCAGGCAGTACTGGAGCGGGGACATCCTATACAAGACCCCGCAGTATGGCCATGGCACGGAAGCGGTTCGAGGCCATTCGGAAATACCTTCATTATGCAGATAATGAGGCATGTCCACCCCGAGGTGATCCCGCCTATGACCGGCTTTACAAAGTGAGGCCAGTCATCTATCACTTTGGGGCCAAATTTTTGGAGGCCTACGTACCGCTCAGGGACCTCTCTGTAGATGAGTCTCTCATCAGTTTTAAGGGGAGACTCATATTCCGCCAGTATATTCCGTCGAAGCGGGCGCGGTATGGCGTGAAGCTTTATAAACTTTGTGAGAGTACCTCCGGATACACTTACAAGTTTAGGGTGTATGAGGGACGAGATTCCCGCATTGAACCCCCAGATTGTTCCCCCACTCTGGGTGTTAGCGGGAAAATCATTTGGGACCTTATGTACCCATTGCTGGATAAGGGTTTCCACGTGTACGTGGACAACTTTTTTGCCAGCATCCCTCTCTTCACATCCCTTGCCGCCAGATCCACGTCCGCTTGTGGGACCGTGCGGAAGAATCAGAGAGGCCTCCCTCTAAATTTTCTTCAGACACCTATGCCCAAGGGTTAGTCCCGTGCCCTTGCCCATGAAAACCTGTTGCTGGTCAAGTATAAGGATAAGAGGGATGTCCTTATGCTGACCACTATTCATGGCAACGGCAGCTCACCTGTCCCTGTGCGAGGTACCACAACAACGGTCCTCAAGCCCGATTGTATTCTGGACTACAATCGGTATATGGGGGGAGTTGATCTTTCTGATCAAATCCTGAAGCCATACAACGCCATGCGGAAAACACGTGTATGGTACAAGAAAGTTGCGGTCTACTTGGTACAGGTGGCCATGTACAACTCTTTCGTACTGTACCAGAACGCTGGCAGCACAGGGACATTCCTCCAGTTCCAAGAAGAAGTCCTAAAGGCCATCTTTGCTGACCGGGAAAGAGCAGGCCGGAGTTCAGAAAGAACTGAAGTAATAAGTGCCAGGATCGTCCCAGGCCAACACTTTCCAGGTGAGGTCCCCCACACTGGAAAGAAGGGACGAATCCAGAAAAAATGCAGTGTGTGTCACAGGAGGGGGATATGGAAGGATACCACCTATCAATGTGACACTTGCCCTGATCATCCGGGCCTCTTCATTAAAAACTGCTTCAGGAAGTATCACACTTCCATGCGGTACTAAATTTTTCCTTTTCATTTTAATTTTCCATAATTTGACCCCAATGTACCAAGTCCAGAGTACATTCCAAATTTTAACCCCATAAAACCACTAAATTGCCCAAAAATTTTTCAGCAAAAAATACATAAATAAACTGATAAGACCTCTGGGGCTATTTTTTCAAAAAAACGGGTCATGGGTCACTGAGTCACTATCATCGGGGACTTTTTATGTGCTCTCTCTCCACCTGAGCGGGGTGCGCATTGGAGGCAACAGGTTAGGGACGGCCACACACATCACATTCCCAGAATGATGATTCAGAGCATAGGGTTTGGGGTGAGGATATTCTTTAGTTTTGGCTATGCTCTGGGTCATCATTCTGGGAACATAACCTGTTTTATAATTTTATGTCCCACTGTACCCCATTTTAGTAACTTACCCCATGTAACGTTTATAATTACCCCATGTAATGCCCCTTGAGGGGGGGTCCCACTGCTCTGGCTCCACAGGCAGCGATTTCGAAGCTCAAGGTCCCTGACTGCACTCCTGTTCTTCTGTGTCCGGTCCAGATATGAGGTATGTCCTTATTCCAAAGAAATGTATTTACAAATGTAATTCTTTTTTGCTGTTCTGGCACTAAATGCGACATGCCCCCCCATTTCAGCAAAATTTGCAAATTTGACTCCTCTTCTGAGCATCGTAGTGTGCCTGCAGTGCACTTAACGTCCACACATGGGGTATTACCATACTCAGAAGAGATGGGGTTACACATTTTGGGAGGCATTTTCTAATATTACCCCTCACTGGCTTATTGGACCCCTTATTACGTTCCTTGAGGGGTATAGTTTCCAAAATAGTATGCCATGTGTTTTTTTTGCTGTTCTGGCTCCATAGGGGCTCCCTAAAGGCGACATGCCCCCAAAAAACATTTCTGCAAAATGTGCTTTCCAAAAGCCAAATGTGACTCCTTCTCTTCTGGGCATTGTAGTGCGCCCGCAGTGCACTTGACGTACACACATGGGGTATCACCATACCCAGAAGAGATGGGGTTACAAATTTTGGGGGACATTTTCTCCTATTACCCCTTGTAAAAATGTAAAATTTGGGGGAAAACCAGCATTTTAGTGAAAAATATTTTTTTTTTCATTTACACATCCAACTTTAACGAAAAGTCGTCAAACACCTGTGGGGTGTTAAGGCTCACTGTACCCCTTGTTACGTTCCTTGAGGGGTGTAGTTTCCAAAATAGTATGCCATGTGTTTTTTTTAACTGTTCTGGCACCATAGGGGCTTACTAAATGCGACATGCCCTAGAAAAACCATTTCAGCAAAATGTGCTTTCCAAAAGCCATATGTGACTCCTTCTCTTCTGAGCATTGGTATGCGCCCGCAGTGCACTTGACGTCCACATATGGGGTATTACCATACTCAGAAGAGATGGGGTTACAAATTTTGGGGGGCATTTTCTCCTATTACTCCTTGTAAAAATGTTAAATTTGGGGGAAAACTAGCATTTTAGTGAAAAAAAAACCATATTTATTAACACATCCAACTTTGACCTAAAGTCGTGAAACACCTGTGGGGTGTGAAGGCTCACTGTACCCCTTGTTACGTTCCTTGAGGGGTGTAGTTTCCAAAATAGTATGACATGTGGTTTTCTTTGCTGTTCTGGCACCATAGGGGCTTCTTAAATGTGACATGCCCCCCAAAAACCATTTCAGAAAAACTCACTCTTCAAAATCCCATTGTCGCTCCTTCCCCTTCTGAGCCCTCTACTGCGCCCGCCGAACACTTGACATACACATATGAGGTATTTCCTTACTCGAGAGAAATTGGGTTACACATTTTAGGAAGATTTCTCTCCTTTTACCCCTTGTAAAAATTCAAAAACTGGGTTTCCAAGAACATGCGAATGTAAAAAATGAAGATTTTGAATTTTCTCCTTCACTTTGCTGCTATTCCTTACACCTAAAGGGTTAACACACTTACTGAATGTCATTTTGGATGCTTTGAGGGGTGCAGGTTTTATATTTGGGTTATTTGTGGGGTATTTCTAATATGAAGGCCCTTTAAATCCACTTCAAAACTGAACTGGTCCCTGAAAAATTCCGATTTTGAAAATTTTGTGAAAAATTGGAGAATTGCTGCTGAACTTTGAAGCCCTTTGATGTCTTCCAAAAGTAAAAACTTGTCAACTTTATGATGCAAACATAAAGTAGACATATTGTGTATGTGGATCAATGTATAATTTATTTGGGATGTCTATTTTCCTTATACGCAGGGAGCTTCAAAGTAAAAAAAAATGCAACATTTTCAATTTTTCCATCAAATTTGGGAATTTTTCACCAAGAAATGAAACAAGTATCAACAAAATTTTACCACTAACATAAAGTAGAATATGTCACAAAAAAACTATCTCTGAATCAGAATGAAAGATAAAAGTATCCCAGAGTTATTAATGCTTGAAGTGACAGTGATCAGATGTTCAAAAAATGGCCGGGTCCTTAAGGTATATTTGGGCTGGGTCCTTAAGGGGTTAAGGACCGAGGGTTTTCCCGTTTTTGCATTTTCGTTTTTTCCTCCTTGCCTTTAAAAAATCATAACCATTTTTGCACCACCAATTCTAATTTGTAATGACATCAGTCATTTTGCCCACAAATCTACGGCGAAACGGAAAAAAAATCATCGTGAGACAAAATTGAAAAAAAAACGCTGTTTTGGAACTTTTGGGGGCTTCCGTTTCTACATATTACATTTTTCGGTAAAAATGACACCTTATATTTATTCTGTAGATCCATACAATTAAAATGATACCCTACTTTGATTTTGTCATACTTCTGGAAAAAATCATAACTACATGCAGGAAAATTAATACGTTTAAAATTGTCATCTTCTGACCCCTATAACTTTTTTATTTTTCCGTGTATGGGGCAGTATGAGGGCTCATTTTTTGCGCCGTGTACGCAGTTTTTAGCGGTACCATTTTTGCATTGATAGGACTTATTGATCGCTTTTTATTCATTTTTTCATGATATAAAACGTGAACAAAAATGCACTATTTTTAACTTTTTTTGCGCGCATGCCATTGACCGTGCAGTTTAATTAATGATATATTTTTATAATTCAGACATTTCCGCACGCGGCGATACCATATATGTTTAATTTTATTTACACTGTGTTTTTTTTTTTCTTTTTTTTTTTCTATTTTTTTTTTCAAACTTTTAACAGGTAAGGGGTTAAATGATCTTTATTCACTTTTTTTCCACTTTTTTTTTGCAGTGTTATAGCTCCCATAGGGACCTATAACACTGCACACACTGATCTATTACATTGATCACTGGTTTCTCATAGGAAACCAGTGATCGATGATTCTGCCGCTTGACTGCTCGTGCCTGGATCTCAGGCACTGAGCAGTCATTCGGCTATCGGACAGCGAGGAGGCAGGTAGGGATCCTCCAGCTTTCCTGTAAGCTGTTCGGGATGCTGCGATTTCGCCGCGGCTATCCCGATCAACTTCCTTAGCTAACCGGCATGCTTTCACTTTCACCTAAAGGGTTAATAGCGCGCGGCACCGCGATCAATGCCGCGCGCTATTAGCCACGGGTCCCGGCCGTTGTTAGAGGCCGGGCCCAACCCGCTATGACGCGGGGCCACGCCGTGGCCCCGCGTTATAGATCGGGAACGGACACATGACGTACCGGCACGTCATGTGTCCTTAAGGAGTTAGATAGATTAAATATTTTTATTTTTTATTTTTCTGATCCTGGTGATATTGTGTTGAAGGAAGAGTTTTATTTCGTCCCCCTCTGCTACCTCTGGGTTTTCCTTTTCTTTTTATTTGTGACGATGTCGTGATTGGGAAATAGTGTGTGATTGGACGTAATCGCACATCTAGATTGATGACTGATGTCGCATGGACATTGGATGTGCGTGGGAAGTTTAAAAAAAGTGAAAATGTAGAGGAAAGTGAAAAATCATTTTGTGCTAGAGGTTTCTCTGTGTCATTGGGAGTTGTGTCCGGCTCAGACAGTGTGGTCTCGTGGATCGTGAGTATGGAGGAATCTAGCAAGCACTCCAGGATATTATTATCCCTAGGTGACCTGGTAGGAGTTCCACCCACAGCTCCGAGGCACAATTCTCCTGGTGAATCCTGACACACTCTCACAAGAGGGGGCAACATAGGACAAACCATGTTTAAGGCTGGTCCTTCTAAAGGAACAAGTGCATCAGAATTAGTGATATTTAAACAGGTAGTTTGTGTCAAAACCTTTTGTTTATTTGCAAGAATCGATGGTTCCAATTTCTTTGAAGTATTAGAATGCATACATGTTTCAATGATATTTCTGTCTACAGTAGGGTTACGTTTTATGTTTGGAGTATTATTTTTCGTATTATTATATTTATTTCGTGTTGAGTTCACAGTAGTTCTACTGTGCCCAAATTTTTGTTCAAAATTATTATGAGGAACTCTATCATTATTTTGGTCTGGCAGATTAGAATTAGTAGATCTGAAATTTTTTGCATTAGTGGGTTTAAAATGATTTCCTGTATTTGTAGTTAGTGTCTGTTTGGGCCATTTATAAATTTGGCCACAAGCATAATCATTTTTGTCTCGATTTTATTTATGTACCTTTTTGTTTATTGTTTCAATTTCTAATTTGTGTAAACGATTAGAGATCATTCCCTCCATCTTCAGGTATTCTGTATAACGCAAAAATGGAGAGAGTTTTCTCCAATTGACATTGCTTTTTCCCAATAATATAGAACTAAGACCTTTCTTTTTTCAACTAGTCAGGTGATTAAACCTCTAGAACAGATCTCAGTATATTCATCCCATTCTTTTGAGAATGGGATTTCTTCAGGAAAAGAGGAAACAAATGGTAGTCTAAGACCTCTAGGTGTAAAGTTGTTAATGAGATATCTTTGTAGAAATAATACATCCAAACTATGTTGAAGTTCAGATTTACAATGATTTTCATATTCCTGGAATAAATTAGACATTTTTTTCATATCAGTTTCAGAGATCGTACCTACCCGCTCATTGGGAGCAGAATTAAAATTTACTGCACCCAACAACTGGCCGATCAGGAGATCTCTGACTGAGTCTCTGTTTGGTATATAATCCATTAAGCAAGTAAGTATTATGATAAATTGAATAGAAAAACAACAAAAAAACACACAATAGATCGTTAGCATAGCTAAAATAGTCAAAATAATCAAGTCCAAACCAACTTGCATCTTGTCGGTCAGGATTCGCACGCTGCGTCCTTGCTGTGCGGGGGCCCATAATCCATGCGTCACTGATGCCGGAATTCCGGGTCCAGCATTGCGGGCTGCTCCGTATGAATCAGACCTGACAACTTGTGAGTTTTAAAATTCCTCTGCAGCTTATGGAGTTTTTTGGGGTTAATATATTGGATGGCTGTTTCTTTTTACATCCCCCATTCACACTCTGCAGCTTCGCTCCGAGATTCAGGATTCCTGAGTCGGAGAAGCCTGGACGCGGTCTGTATCTTTGGATGTTATTTGTTTTTGATAATTGTAATCGGCATATTATACTGAATTCTAAACCACTGCATGTTATATGTATGATATTGAGAGTGGTATTTATTTTCTATAATGTTTCATTTATATTTTTTGTACACTCAACTTTCTTATGTAATATGAAAGGTTAACTCGTGGAGGTATATATATCCCACGAGAACCCAACCTTGTTATGCCTGAGGAAGCTGCGCATGCACAGCGAAACGCGTTGCATCTAATAAACCCACCTTGATTTTATGCTACAATATCTCCTGGTTCCTTCATCCAGCGCCGACATCTCCTACTTCTACGGTCTACTTCCTAGCTATTCTGTTCCAAGGAGGGCTGCGGATGAGGACATATATTTCTTCAGGCGCTTCACATTGTTGTGTGTGTTCACACAACCAACTCTGGTAAGCGGTGTGGGATAGAAATCTCCCCCCCCCCCCCCTAAGGGCCTGACTTCCTGATTCACAATATTATCCAAACCCCACACCTAGATGCTACTCCAGGTGGGGGTGCAAAACCCTTTTCAAAGCACCCTCCCTAAAACTTCACTTTTATTTCCATTGCATGTTAAAATGTTGTTGGGGGTAAACAGAACAGTTTAAAAGCCCAGCTGATCTCGTCCAACTGATATAGGGTATTACTATTTGGTATTCCAAATCATGTATCTCCTGTGCCTGCAGTGCTACAGGATCTGTATTGTTGACACTCAGGGGCATTTGTTTGTTTGACTTCCTGATTCCGCACATGGAGCGCCTTCTGCTTTCCTTCTGTTCACATCCTGGCACTTCTCTGCCTGACATACTTAGTGCGTATATGAGGGGAGTACAATATGCTTCACTACGCTTAAAACAGTATTTGTCTAGAACAGCAGCAGGTGTGTACTTTTGACTGTTCTTTCACAGTATCTAGGCCTTTGTGTCCCCGCGTCATATCGGGTCGGTCCCGGCGGCTATCAACGGCCGGGACCCGCGGCTAATACAGGACATCACCGATCGCGGTGATGCCCTGTATTAACCCTTCAGACGCGGCGATCAAAGCTGACCACCGCGCCTGAAGTGAAAGTGAAAGTATCCCGGCTGCTCAGTCGGGCTGTTCGGGACCGCCGCTGTGAAATCGCAGAGTCCCGAACAGCTTACAGGACAACAGGAGGGCCCTTACCTGCCTCCTCGGTGTCCGATCAACGAATGACTGCTCCGTGCCTGAGATCCAGGCAGGAGCAGACAAGCGCCGATAACACTGATCACAGGCGTGTTAATACACGCCAGTGATCAGCATGAGAGATCAGTGTGTGCAGTGTTATAGGTCCCTATGGGACCTATAACACTGCAAACAAAAAGTAAAAAAAAGTGTTAATAAATGTCATTTAACCCCTTCCCTAATAAAAGTTTGAATCACCCCCCTTTTCCCATAAAAAAAATAAAACAGTGTTAATGAAGAAAAAAATAAACATATGTGGTATTGCCGCGTGCATAAATGTTCGAATTATAAAAATATATCATTAATTAAACCGCACGGTCAATGGCGTATGCGCAAAAAAATTCCAAAGTCCAAAAAAGCGTATTTTTGGTCACTTTTTATACCATTTAAAAAATGAATAAAACGTGATCAAAAAGTCCGATCAAAACAAAAATCGTACCGATAAAAACTTCAGATCACGGCACAAAAAATGAGTCCTCATACCGCCCTGTACGTGGAAAAAAGTTATTGGGGTCAGAAGATGACATTTTTAAACGTATACATTTTCCTGCATGTAGTTATGATTTTTTCCAGAAGTACGACAAAATCAAACCTATATAAGTAGGGTATCATTTTAACTGTATGGACCTACAGAATAATGATAAGGTGTCATTTTTACCGAAATATGCACTGCGTAGAAACGGAAGCCCCCAAAATTTACAAAATGGCGTTTTTTCTTCGATTTTGTCGCACAATGATTTTTTTTCCGTTATGCCGTAAATTTTTAGGTAAAATGACTAATTTCACTGCAAAGTAGAATTGGTGACGCAAAAATTAAGCCATAAAATGGATATTTAGGTGGAAAATTGAAAGGGTTATTATTTTTAAAAGGTAAGGAGGAAAAAACGAAAGTGCAAAAACTGAAAAACCCTGAGTCCTTAAGGGGTTAAGGACGGAGGGCGTATGGATATGCCCGTGGGAATTCCGGTCCGGTCAGGATCCGGACCAGGATGACTGCTGATATCAGCAGGCATCCCGTGCATATGCCTGCATTTTCGGTGGATCCGGGTCATACCGGTGTCCGGTGACCCAGTGACCCGGAAAATTAGGGGGATCGGGGGTGTCCAAGACACCCCCTGTCCCCCTGAAGGGATAGGAGTTAGGTGGCAGGGGTGCCCCCCCTCCTATCCCTGCTATTGGTCGTCAAGAAGCGATGACCAATAGCAGATCGGGGGTGGGGGTATTAAAGTTCGGTTCCTCCGTCCTGCCCAACTACGGTACTCTGGGCAGAACGGGGGAATTGTAGAGTGAACGGCGGTGGTGGAGGTCCCTTACCTGATCGGCTGCCTCGGGCTGCGATGACGTGCGGCGACCTCGTGGCTCCCTGGTTAAGACTACGGAAGCCGGTGAGTACTTGCCTAGCAAAATCGGGGGGGGGGGGGGGCTAAAGTTTGGAGACCACCCCCCAGATGTTGCAGAACTACAACTACCAGCATGCCCAGACAGCCGTTTTACAAGATTTAGAGGGCTGCAGTTTGGAGCTCACTTTGCAGTGATCTATAAACTGTAGTCTACAAGATCTTGCAAAACTACAACTCCCAGCATGCCCACACAGCAGTTTGCTGTCTGGGCATGCTGTGATTTGTAGTTTTGCAACATCTGGAGGGCCATAGTTTGGAGATCACTGTGAAGTGGTCTCTAAACTATAGCCCTCCAGATGTTGCAAAACTGCAAATCCCAGCATGCCCAAACAGCCCTGCTGGGAGTTGTAGTTGCGTACCTCCAACTGTTGCATAACTACATCTCCCAGCATGCACTTTGGTGATCAGTACATGCTGGGAGTTGTAGTTTTGCAACAGCTGGAGGCACCCTGGTTGGAAAATACTGAGTTAGATATCAGAACCTAACTGAAGGTTTTCCAACCAGTGTGCCTCCAGCTGTTGCAAAAGTAGTTTTGCAACAGCTGGAGGTTTGCCCCCCCCCCCATGTGAATGTACAGGTCACACAGGCAGTACGTTTCCTGCTTCAAGTTTGAGCTGCGGCAAATTTTCTGCCGCAGCGCAAACTCCTAGCAGGAAACTCACTGTAAACCTGCGCCAGTGCGAATGTACCCTTAAAACACTACACTAGACTACACTAACACATAATAAAGGGTAAAACACTACATATACACCCCCTTACACTGTCCCCCTCCCCCCCCCCAATAAAAAAAAATACATTGTATGGCAGTGTTTCCAAAACGGAGCCTCCAGCTGTTGCAAAACAACAACTCCCAGCATTTCTGGAAAGCCACTGACTGTCCAGGCATGCTGGGAGTTTAGCAACAGCTGGAGGCACCCTGTTTGGGAATCACTGGCATAGAATACCTCCATGTCCACCCCTCGGAGCCCTGTCGTATTTCAAGGAAATAGTTTAGGGCCACATAAGGGGTATATCCGTACTCGGGAGAAATTGCACTACAAATTTTGCGGGGCTTTTTCTCCTTTTACCCCTTACGAAAAGGAAAAGTTGGGGTCTACATCAGCCGGTTAGTGTAAAAAAAATTTTTTTTTAAGCTAACATGCTGGTGTTGCCCCATACTTTTTATTTTCACATATTTATTTGTTACGCAATTTCTCCTGAGTACGGAAATACCCCATATGTGGGCGTAAAATGCTCTGCGGGCGCACAACAAGGCTCAGGAGTGAGAGCGCACTATGTACATTTGAGGCTTAAATTGGTGATTTGCACATGGCTGGCTGATTTTACAGCAATTCTGACATAAGCGCAAAAAAAAATAAATACCCACATGTGACCCCATTTTGGAAACTACACCCCTCATGGAAAGTAACAAGGGATATAGTGAGCTTTAACATCCCACAGGTGTTTGACGAATTTTCATAAAATTTGGATGGGGAAATGAAAAAAAAATAAGTTTTTTACTAAAATGCTGGTGTTACCCTAAATATTTCATTTTCACAAGGGAAAAAAGCCCCCCAAAATTTGTAACCCCATTTCTTCTGAGTGAGAACATACCCAATATGTGGATGTAAAGTGCTCTGCGGGTGAACTACAATGCTCAGAAGAGAAGGAGCGCCATTGGGATTTTGAAGAGAAAATTTGTCCGGAATTGAAGGCCACGTGTGTTTACAAAGCCCCCATAGTGCCAGAACAATGGACCCCTCCCCACATGTGACCCCATTTTGGAAACTACACCCCTCATGGAATTTAATAAGGGGTGCGGTGAGCATTTACCCCCCACAGTTTGTCTGACAGATTGTTGGAACAGTGGTCCGTGAAAATAAAAAATAAAATTTTTCTTTTGCACAGCCCACTGTTCCAAAGATTTGTCACACGCCATTGGGGTGTAAATACTCACTGCCCCCCTTATTAAATTCTGTAGGGGGGTTTAGTTTCCAAAATGGGGTCACATGTGGGGGGGTCCTCTGTCCTGGAACCACGGGGGGCTTTGTAAATGCACAAGGCCCCAGAATTCAATTCCAACCAAATTCTCTCTCCATAATCTCAATGGCGCTCCTTCTCTTCTGAGCATTGTAGTGTGCCAGCAGAGCACTTGATGTCCACACATTGGGTATTTCCATACTCAGAAGAAATGGGGTTACAAATTTTGGGGGGCATTTTCTCCTATTACCCCCTGTAGAAATGTAAAATTTTGGGAAAAAAATGCATTTTAGTGAAAAAATAAATGTCATTTACACATCCAACTTTAACTAAAAGTCATCAAACGCCTGTGGGGTGGTAAGGCTCACTGTACCCCTTGTTACGTTTCTTGAGGGGTGTAGTTTCCAAAATAGTATGCCATGTGTTTTTTTTTTTTTTTTTTTGCTGTTCTGGCACCATAGAGGCTTCCTAAATGTGACAAGCCCCCAAAAACCATTTCAGCAAAATTTGCTTTCCAAAAGCCAAATGTGACTCCTTCTCTTCTGCATTGTAGTGAGCCCGCAGTGCACTTGATGTCCACACATGGGATATTTCCATACTCAGAAGGGATGGGGTTACAAATTTTGGGGACATTTTCTTCTATTACTCCTTGTAAAAATATAAAATTTGTGGGGGAAAAAAGCATTTTAGTGAAAAAGAAATAATTTATTTACACGTCTAATTTAAACGAAAAGTCATCAAACACCTGTGGGGTGTTAAGGCTCACTGTACCCCTTGTTACGTTCCCTGAGGGGTGTAGTTTCCAAAATAGTATGCCATGTGGGGGTTTTCTTGCTGTTCTGGCACCATAGGGGCTTCCTAAATGGGACATGCCCCCAAAGACCATTTCAGAAAAACTCACTCTCCAAAATCCCATTGTCGCTCCTTCCCTACTGAGCCCTCTAGTGCACCCACAGAACACTTTACATACACATATGAGGTATTTCCTTACTCGAGAGAAATTGGGTTACAAATTTTGGGAAGATTTTTCTCCTATTACCCCTTGTAAAAATGTATAAACTGTGTCTACAAGAACATGCGAGTGTAAAAAATGAATTTTCTCCTTAACTTTGCTGCTATTCCTGTGAAACACCTAAAAGGTTAACACACTTACTGAATGTCATTTTGAATACTTTGAGGGGTGCAGTTTTTATAATTGGGTTATTTGTGGGGTATTTCTAATATGAAGGCCCCTCAAATCCACTTCAAAACTGAACTGGTCCCTGAAAAATTCTGATTTTGAAAATTTTTTGGAAAATTGCTGCTATACTTTGCAGCCCTCTGATGTCTTCCAAAAGTAAAAACATGTCAACTTTATGATGCCAACATAAAGTAGACATATTGTATATGTGAATCAATATATAATTTAATTGGGATGTCCATTTTCCTTATAAGCAGAGAGTTTCAAAGTTAAAAAAAAATGCTACATTTTCAAATTTTACCACTAACATAAAGTAGAATATGTCACGAAAAAACAATCTTGGAATCAGAATGAAAAGTAAAAGCATCCCAGAGTTATTAATGCTTAAAGTGACAGTGGTCAGATTTGCAAAAAAGGCCTGCATCCTTAAGGTGAAAATGAGCTGCGTCCTTAAGGGGTTAACAGGTACAAAACAGTACACCACTTAGATGTAGGTATGTGGTATGCACTTATGAGGGCAGAAAAATGTGCTGCAGTAAGCTAAAAAATTAAAAATAATTGCCCACAACACCAGCAGTACACAACAATGCTGCAGCACATTGTCACTGTGTACAAAACCCAAAATTGCAAAAAGACTCCCTCTCAAATACTATTAGGAATGGACTGCTGGGTATTTATTGTACCATCTATTGAGTAGTATAACCAGCAGACCAGTTGTTGTGGAACGAAAAAACAGATTTGCCCTAAAAAATTCATTCTCCTTCCTCTGAAAACATTTATGCTGCTGAGGCAACACACATCTCTCTGCCCCTCTCTGTAATACAATGCTGTTTAAAGTGACTGAGGGGTTAATCGCTGCAGTAAGAATTAATTTCTGTGCAAAAACGCTGTGCTCTATGTCCTACAGAAGGCTGAGGTGACTAAGAGGTTAAACGCTGCTGCAAAAAGCTTTTCTCTGTAACACACACAGCGATGTCCATCCTATCTCTCTGCACTGTAATGAATGAAATGATGAGCTCGAAAATGGCTGCCGAATATATAGGGCTGTGACATCGCAGGGGTGACTGGCTGCTGATAGGCTGCATCCCACCTACCTGCCTTCCCACTTTGCCTTCCCACCTTCCCAGCGTTCCTTGCCCCATGTACTGACATGTGAATCCCCCCATTTTAGATGCCCTGGAGCCTGGACCACAGTAAATGGAGTTTCATGAAGCGATTTGTGCGATAGAAGCATGGCAATATTTGCATTCGCATCTGAAGTGGCACAGTTTGGAGACCACTATACGGTGGTCTCCAAACCGTAGTTCTCCTGATGTTGCAAAACTACAATTACCACCATGCCCAGACAGTCTGGGATGCTGGGCGGTGTAGTTCTGCAATATCTGGCCCTTCAGATGTTGTAGAACTACAACTCCTAGCATGCCTGGACAGTCTGGGCATGCTTGGAGTTGTAGTTTTGCAACATCTGGAGGGCTACAGTTTAAGACCACTACTTAGTGGTCTCCAAACTGTTCTTCCCCAGTTGTTGCATAACTACAACTCCCAGCATGTCTTTCGGCTGTTAGTGCATGCTCGGAGTTGTAGTTTTGCAACAGCTGTAGGCCCACGGGTTGGAATCATTGAGCTAGAGTCTGTTTCCTAATTCACCCACCAGCGTGCCTACAGCTGTTGCAAAACTACAACTCCCGACATGTACAGTCTGTCAGTGCATTCTGGGAGTTGTAATTGTGCAACAGCTGAAGGTTTGGGGTGCCCCCCCTCCCATTTAAATGTACAGGTTACATTCACATGGGTGGGGGGTTACAGTGGGTTTCCTTTTACAAGTTTGAGCTTCAGCAAATTTTCCGCCGCAGCTCAAACTCCTAGCGGAAAACTCACTGTGAACTCCCGCCTGTGTGAATGTACCCAAAAAACACTACACCACACTGACCCAAAATAAAAAGTAAAACACAACATACACACCCTTACACGTTCCTATACGCCCTCCCCCCCCCCCACCCCACCCCTGCCGGTCTGCGGCGATTCCAAGTCATCTGGGTCACATGTGTCCTGATGAACCGGATAAGGATGATGATCGGTGGTGTAATATACACCACCAATCATCATCCGTACTGTACTGGGAGGTGGCAGTACAGATGTAATTGGGCGGTCGTAGTGATCACACCAATCACAGTGTATGAGGGGGGGAGGAGACAGGAGCATGTTTCTCTTCTCTGATTAGCACCATTTTACATCTGGTGCTGATCAGAGCGAAGCCCCATGCTGTATCTGGAATTGTTTCTGTGCCCTCTGGCACAGCAGAGTTTAGAGAAAGCTTTAGATTAGGCAGGGAGAGATTTAGGAGGTAAAAAAAGATTTTTTTTTTCTTTGTCAGTGTACCATCTGTAGGTGTCCGCGGGTCCACAGCACCTTTAGCTGCATGACCCCGACCCTACAGGGTCGCTGCAATCTGCACCAGTATTTTTTGGGGGGCGCAGACTTTTTTTTTGCTAAACGTGTGGCCGGGCCCTCTTTGCCATAAAAGAGCGGTCTGCCACTGTTAACTAAAGCCCACCTGCCGCTGATCAGTCCCGTAGTACTGATCAGCGGTTTTTTTCGTGGTGCAGGCGCTTTTTCGAGTTATAGCGGCTTTTTTCTTTGCACCTATATGCGTACCTCTGTGTGCGGCCTGTCCCACCACTGTCAGTGACTTATCACTGATCAGTGGGGGTTTTTGGGTTCAGGTAGGTGCATTTTTTCGGGGCTAAGCGTTTTTTTTTTTTTTTTCAGGTATTTTGTGTGGGGGTCTGGACGTGCCACCATCCACTGTTCTGGACTGAGTGGCCGGACCCCCCACTGACTTCTGCACTCCCTGCTGCCACCAAGCGCTAATCAGTGCGCACACCACTGATTAGGTAAACGCTTTTTTTTTGGCGCAGGGCCTTTTTTGCGATAAAAGTATTTTTTCCCCCCCTTTTTAGTTTATATTTTTTTCTGTTAGGGAAGGTTTAGTTAGATAAGGGTGGGTTAGGGAGGTAATCTCGCACCACACCACACACAGCACGTACACAAAGTTTTTCCCACACACATACAACCCCCATCCCCATTAGAGTAGGGAAATTGCCTGCAGGGCTTTTTCAGCAGAGGAGGCATATGCCATACTTGCCTCTGACACTGAAAGTGCCACAGAGGATGAGGAAGACCCCACCTTCCTGATTTCCTCATCCTCCTCATCATCTAGTTCAGATGATGAGCCACCAAGGCGGGGGAGACGCTGCCATGCAAGACCGTAAACCTCCTCTGCTCCAGACCCCGTGCCCCATGCTAGTATCCCCCCATGCTAGAGTACCCCTGGCGCTCATACTAGTAAAGCCCCCCAGCCAAGTTTACTGGTGCCTGGTACCGGCGAACTTGTCTGGAACCAACCAGCGGACCATGAGCCTGTGATTCCTGAGTTTGTTGGTGACTCAGGAATCAAGATTGACATCATCGGGTTCACTGAAATGGACTATTTCAGTTTTTTCTTCAGTGACAACTTTGTCAATCTGATGGTTTACCAGACGAACCTGTATGCCCAACAGTTTGTCACCGCAAACTTGAGGACCGGTCCCATGGCATATTTCTGCCCTCATCAGTGCATACCGCATAGGTACATCCAAGTATTGTACCATTTAGTATCTGTTAAGCTGTCAAGGTGCTCCATACCGTCAAAGTCCAAACAATAGTATTCACCGGCTGGTGTTTTTCAAAAATACAGAGTTTTTTCTGCATATAGTTAGGCATATTACTGCACTCATCAGTGCATACTGCATAGGTACATCCAAGTATTGTACCATTTAGTACCTCTTAAGCTGTCAAGGTGCTCCATACCGTCAAAGTCCAAACAATAGCATTCACCGGCTGGTGTTTTACAAAAATACAGAGTTTTTTCTGCGTATAGTTACGCATATTACTGCCCTCATCAGTGCATAACGCATAGCTACATCCAAGTATTGTACCATTTAGTACCTGTTAATCTGTCAAGGGCCTACATACTGTGAAAGGACAGCCGTAAGTAATCACATGCTGCTGTTCTAGACAAATACTGTTTAAAGAGTAGTGTAGCGTTATACCCTCATAAACGCACTAAGTATGTCAGGCAGAGAAGTGCCATGTCGTGCACAGAGGAGTGGCAGAGGCCTAAATACTTCAGGCAAAGTTGGCAGCAGACTTGGGGCGAGTGGCAGCAGGAGTTGCAGCGAGAGGCCTGAGCTCCCGTTATCAGCCAGCGGTCGTGTCTCGACCAGCAACCCATCTGCTGTCGTCGATTGGTTAACACACTCATCCACATCATCACAAGTGACATCTGACACCCCCAGTCAACAGTCGGTGGGTTCCTCAGACACAACCTTCAGTTGGCATGGCCCGGGAGCAGTCCCTGTACTCCCATTGCCTTTGTCCTATGCTGTTCCCTCTCCTAAAGAAGTATCTTATGCTGTGGGTTCAGCTCCATTATTTACGGAGGAAAATCTAATAGAGGACAGCCAGCAGTTACTGGACAGCCAAGAAGGGGAGGAGACATGCGCCGCTTGCTCCACTAGGCGGCCAAGTAGTGATGCGGAGAGTGACGTGGGTGGCGGTGTTGCAAGGGTTCAGGGTCCTGAAGCAGACACTGTTGGGGAACCTGAGGAGGACATCAGTGTCGTGCACACACCTGTTGATGATGATGAAGCCGATCGCAATTGGGAGCCGGGTGCAGAAGGGGCTTCATCATCATCATCAGGAGAAGAGAGTTGCAGGTTGCCCTTGAGGCAGCAAGGCGGTAGCATGGTTGGCAGGCAGCGTGGTGGCTTTAGTGGAAATTCAGGAGCCAAATGTGCCCGGGGGAGACCACCTGCTTCGCGGCAGCCTACCTTTCCGGGAGGTAGTGGAACAGGGGTTCATGGAGACGGCACCAGTAGCAGTCAATTAGTGTGGACTGCGGGTGGGAAAATCAGTTACTCAGCGGTTGGAAGTTTTTCATAAGGCATCCGGAGGAGGTTCACGTAGCCACATGCAAGATCTGTCGGCAGAAGGTGAAGCATGGCCAGGGTCCCAATGTCGGCACCACGGCCCTGCGTCAACACATGCTTCGCCACCATAAAGCGGCCTGGGAGAACCGTGGCTCCGATGTAGTGGTCCAGCCTGCTGCATCACCCAGTGGCCATCCGCTCCCTCCTCACCTCAGCCGAAGGGAGCTGTGTGTCAAACCCTCCTTCTGCCGCTCCTAGTTCTCCCGCTTTTAGTCAGCCATTCTGCCAACAATCCATCGGCAAAGCCATGTCCAAGAGACAACAGTATGCGCCCACTCATCCAACGGGGCAGAAGTTGAATGTGCTCCTGTCCAAGTTGCTGGTGTTGCAGTCCCTCCCTTTTCAAGTGGTGGACTCTGCACCTTTCAGAGAATTGATGGCTTGTGCTGAGCCGAGGTGGAGAGTCCCAAGCCGTCATTTCTTTGTGAAGAAGGCAGTACCATCCCTGCATAAGTTTGTACAAGAGAAGGTGGGCCAGTCCTTGAGCCTGTCGGTGTGTTCAAAAGTGCATGGCAGCGCCGATGTGTGGAGCTGTAACTACGGGCAGGGACAATACTTGTCCTTTACGGCCCACTGGGTAAATGGGGTTCCTGCACAGCCACAACAGCAACTTGAACAGGTCACACCGCTTCCTCCTCCACGCTCTCGCTCCCAGGCAGTTGGTCCTGTTACAGTGTGCAACGTCGCCTCCACATCCTCCACCGTGTCCTCGGCCTCCACTGCACGTCCAAATCTTGGTGGCCCTTCATCGTACCATGTGTGTAGGGCACGGCGGTGTCAAGCTGTTCTTCACATGGTTTGCCTTGGCGAACGGAGTCACACAGGGGAGGAACTGCTAAAGTTCATTCGTAAAGAAATCCGAGTATGGCTTACTCCACCAAATCTGGAAATGGGAACCATGGTGACTGACAATGGGAAGAACATCGTGTCTGCGCTGCGACAAGGAAGTGTGAAACATGCGCCCTGCATGGCACATGTGTTGAATCTGGTTGTCAAGCACTTCCTTAAGTCTTCACCCCTATTGCAAAACATCCTAAAAATGCCAAGGAAACTGCATGCACTTCAGCCACTCGTACACCGCCAAGCACACCTTCCTTGAGGTGCAGCGTCAGAACGGTATCCCACAACATAGTCTTATTTGTGACGTTGCCACACGTTGGAATTCCACCCTCCATATGTTGGACAGACTATGCGAACAAAGAAAAGCCATCACCGATTTCTTGATGATCCAAGCAGATAGGAGTACTCCCCTGTGTAACTTCAATGTGAACCAGTGGCAGCTCATACGTGACACCTGCCGTTTGCTGAGGCCCTTTGAGGAAGCCACATTTTTTGTGAGTCGCCTGGATTACGCCATGAACTACGTAATTCCACTCCTACATTTCCTACAACAAATTATTGAAACCATGGCTGGTCACGGCAATGGAGACGTTGCGCCTACATCTCAAGGCTACATGAGCCCTGTGGGGGCTGAACTGGAGGAGGAGGATGATGAGGGGCAGAGCAGAGCACAGTTTAGGTTGGATGAGATGGCCGGTGTTTCTAGTCATCGGACAGGAGAGGAGGAGAAGGAGCAGCCAGAGGAGCTGGAGGGATATGAGGAAGGTGAGACAGAGGACCCAGACACACCGTGGCAGTATGCAGTGGACATGGAGGCAGGTAGTCCCTCTGAGTCACAGATGCAAATGGCACGATGCATGCTCAGTTGCTTGCATAGTGACCCCCGAATTGTCAAAATTCATCAGCGGGATGACTTCTGGATCTTCACCTTATTAGACCCTCGCTACCATCCCAAAATGGGGGCCTTTTTTACACCCACTGAGAGGGAGGACAAACTGACCTACTACAGAGAGATTCTACGAAGTCAGTTGGCTGATGCCTATCGGCCACATGGTCCATCCACTTGCAGGTCTGACTCGGGGGGCCCTCTGCGCTCACCTTCCACTGCCATGGCTGCTGGGGTGGCAGGGGCGGTTCCAGAGTCTAGTCTCGGGAGGGGCACTATTAGAGAATTTCGTTTTTGTGGACAGAAAATAAGGTGTTTCTTAAAGAACTTACAATATTATTAAATGTATCCAGTATAATAATCAAATACACCAATTGCCACAGAATGGGAAAGCGCTAAAGAAGTTTTTACAATTTAAAACTACAGCTCCCAGTATGAACTAAGTAGTGGTAAGGTTATGCTGGGAGTTGTTGTTTCACCCATCATTACTGCAAAACTTACAAGTGACTACAGCTCTGATGGGACATTCAGGACAATACACAATGATATACTATAGGTGACGTCTTCTCTATAGTCTTTCCTTATCTAATTCAGATGGTACATACCGCCTGGTCCAGCTAAATGTTCTCGCTGAAGAACTTGATGCCGAGACGGCTCCTCACTATGTCAGCGGATTCTGAACCTCTATATGAAAAGAAGTATTATTATAAAACTGCCAAACATCCTATCCTTTGAATATAATTCTGACACACTGTACCCTCCGAATATACTACAACTCACTTTACCCTTTGAATATAATACTGCCACACACTGTACCCAATGAATATAATACTGCCACACATTGTACCCACTGAACAATACTGCCACACATTGTACCCACTGAATAATACTGCCACACAATGTACCCACTGAATAATACTGCCACACATTGTACCCACTGAATAATACTGCCACACAATGTACCCCCTGAATAATACTGCCACACATTGTACCCACTGAATAATACCGCCACACACTGTACCCACTGAATACAATACTGCCCACACACTGTACCCAATGAATATAATACTGCCACACATTGTACCCACTGAATAATACTACCACACAATGTACCCACTGAATAATACTGCCACACATTGTACCCACTGAATAATACTGCCACACACTGTACCCACTGAATATAATACTGCCCACACACTGTACCCAATGAATATAATACTGCGACACATTGTACCCACTGAATATAATACTGCCCACACACTGTACCCAATGAATATAATACTGCCACACATTGTACCCACTGAATAACACTGCCACACATTGTACCCACTGAATATAATACTGCCACAAACTGTACCTGTTACGCCGAGCGCTCCGGGTCCCTGCTCCTCCCCGGAGCGCTCGCAACATTCTCGCAATTGCAGCGCCCCGGTCAGACCTGCTGACCGGGTGCGCTGCGATACCTCTCTCAGCCGGGATGCGATTCGCGATGCGGCAGGCGCCCGCTCGCGATGCGCATCCCGGCTCCCGTACCTGACTCGCTCTCCGTCGGTCTTGTCCCGGCGCGCGCGGCCCCGCTCCCTAGGGCGCGCGCGCGCCGGGTCTCTGCAATTTAAAGGGCCACTGCGCCGCTGATTGGAGCAGTTAGCTTAATTAGTGTGTTCACCTGTGCACTCCCTATTTGTACCTCACTTCCCCTGCACTCCCTCGCCGGATCTTGTTGCCATTGTGCCAGTGAAAGCGTTTCCTGTGTGTTCCTAGCCTGTGTTCCAGACTTCCTGCCGTTGCCCCTGACTACGATCCTTGCTGCCTGCCCCGACCTTCTGCTACGTCCGACCTTGCTCTTGTCTACTCCCTTGTACCGCGCCTATCTTCAGCAGTCAGAGAGGTTGAGCCGTTGCTGGTGGATACGACCTGGTTGCTACCGCCGCTGCAAGACCATCCCGCTTTGCGGCGGGCTCTGGTGAATACCAGTAGCAACTTAGAACCGGTCCACCAGCACGGTCCACGCCAATCCGTCTCTGGCACAGAGGATCCACCACCTGCCAGCAGAATCGTGACAGTACCCAATGAATATAATACTGCCACACATTGTACCCACTGAATAATACTGCCACACAATGTACCCACTGAATAATACTGCCACACATTGTACCCACTGAATAATACTGCCACACACTGTATCCACTGAATATAATACTGCCCACACACTGTACCCAATGAATATAATACTGCGACACATTGTACCCACTGAATATAATACTGCCCACACACTGTACCCAATGAATATAATACTGCCACACATTGTACCCACTGAATAACACTGCCACACATTGTACCCACTGAATATAATACTGCCACAAACTGTACCCACTGAATATAATACTGCCCACACACTGTACCCAATGAATATAATACTGCCACACATTGTACCCACTGAATAATACTGCCACACATTGTACCCACTGAATATAATACTGCCACACACTGTACCCACTGAATATAATACTGCAAACACACACTGTACCCAATGAATATAATACTGCCACACATTGTACCCACTGAATAATACTGCCACACATTGTACCCACTGAATATAATACTGCCACCCACTGTACCCCTGAATATAATACTGCCACACACTTTACCTCTGAATATAATACTGCCACACACTGTACCCCTGAATATAATACTGCCACACACTGTACCCCTGAATATAATACTGCCACACACTGTACCCCTGGATATAATACTGCCACACACTGTAACCTCAGAATATAATACTACCACACACTGTGCGCTCTAAATATCCCTCTGAATACAATACTGTGATGTATTGTGGCTAATGAAAACCGTACTACCCCAGAAATTCCTTATACTCTGTGCCCCTCATATATAGTAATAATGCCCCATCCTGTGCCTGCACATATAACTATGACCTGTCCTGTTCCCCCTCATAATAATGCCCTCTGTCCTGTGCCCCTACCATATAATTCCCCCTGTGCTGTGCCCCTCACTTATAATGCCCCTGCAATGTTCCCCTCACATATAATGCCCCCGTCCTGCTCCCTCAGGGGGCATTTTAAGTAAGGGGCACATAACAGGGTGCCTTATAAGTAAGGGGCATATAACAGGGTGCATTATAAGTAAGGGGCACATAACAGGGCATTATAAGTTGAAGTACATTATATGTTAGTGGCTCAAGACAGGGGGGCATTATAAGTGAGGGGCCCAAGACATGGGGGCCTTATAAGTGAGGGCATGTAATGCCCCCCTGTCATGTGCCCCTCACATTGAATGCCCTCTGTTATGTGCCCCTCACTTATAATACCCCCCTGCCATGTGCCCCTCGCATTTAATGCCCCCCTGTCATGTGCCCCTCACATTTAATGCCCCCCTGTCATGTGCCCCTCACATTTAATGCCCCTGCAATGTTCCCCTCACATATAATGCCCCCTGCCCTGCACCCTCAGGGGGCATTTTAAGTAAGGGGCACATAACAGGGGGCATAAGTGAGGGGCACATGACAGGAGATAGATAGATAGATAGATATGAGAGATAGATAGGAGTTAGATAGATAGATATGAGAGAGATAGATGATAGATATGAGATAGATAGATAGATATGAGATAGATAGATACATAGATATGAGAGCGATAGATAGATAGATATGAGATATATAGATAGATAGATATGAGATAGATAGATATGATATAGATAGATATGAGATAGATAGATAGATATGAGATCGATAGATATATAGATAGATAGATATGATATAGATAGATATGAGATAGATAGATAGATATGAGATAGATAGATATGAGATAGATAGATAGATAGATATGATATAGATAGATAAATATGAGTGATAGATAGGAGATAGATAGGAGATAGATAGACAGATCAGTGTTCCCCAACCAGGGTGCCTCCAGCTGTTGTAAAGCTACAACTCCCAGTATGCCCACAAAGCCAAATACAAACTGGGAGTTGTAGTTTTACTACAGTTAGAGGCCTCTGCTGGGAAACACTGATAAGAGTCCCCCTTTATCTCTCACTGTCTCCTGACCCCCCCCCCCCTCCTCCTCACCCCAAAGTTACTTACCATGAAGGGCAGCATCAGGGTGGGCAGGGGGGTCTGGAGGCATTGGATGGGTGTCCGGGCCTGTGCTGGAGGTGCAGGAAACTCAGCCCGGCCTGCAGGAAATGCAGAGGAGTGAGAGGAGGAGGAGCTTATCTCTCTTCCCAGCCCCTGCACAGTGTAATGCCTGCAGACTGAATGATGCTGAGACCGAAGCATCCTCAGTACTGACAGGCAGCCTGCAGAGGATGGTGTCCCCGCAGCTCACACACTGCAAATGCTGCAGGTGAGGGGACAGTGGAGCTGGGGCTGACAGCTCCCGCTCATCAATACTATAGTATCGGGAGGGGCAGCAATCTTGGGGGGGGGGGGGGCAAGTGCCCCGTTGCCCCCCCCCCTGGATCCGCCACTGTGGGGAGGGGAGGGGTGGCAGGAGCAGTACCAGCTCAATCAGCAGCAGCCTGAGTCTACAGTCGCTGATGAGTAGCTTTCTTCACCCGCATAGTGAAGCAACTCATCAGCAGCAGGTAGACATGGAGCAGGATCTGAACCAGCAGGTGGTGGCATACCTTGACATGGCCATGCCAACAACCATTGAAGATCCGCTGGACTTCTGGGCAGCCAAACTTGATTTATGGCCGCAACTACCAGAGTTTGCCCTGGAAAAGCTGTCCTACCCGGCCAGTAGTGTGCCATCAATAAAAATGGGGAGAGACTGATGTTTGTGAAGATGAATCAGGGATGGATCACCCAGGATTTCCAGCCACCAATGCCAGATGCCTCAGAGTAGATTGACCATGCTGCTACACCTACATTTCCCAATTATGGTTGGTTATGAAACCCTCTTTGGTACTGCCATTGCCTGCTCCTGGCTCATCCTGTCTCTTTCAGGAACTACTTGCCTCACTGATGCTTCTGGCCTTGGGCCTTTAATTTTTGGATGTTTAGCAGTAGCTAAATATATGCTTAATTCAAATGTCAACATTGATCTTTAAATGTAAGGGGTTATGAAACCCTCTTGGGTACTGCGAATGCCTGCTCCTGACTCATCCTGTGTCTTTCAGGAACTACTTGCCTCACGGGTGCTTCTGACCTTGGGCCTTTAATTTTTGGATGTTTAGCAGTAGCTAAATACATGCTTAATGCAAATTTCAACTTTGATCTTTAAATGTAAGGGGTTGGTTATGAAACCCTCTTGGGTACTGCGAATGACTGCTCCTGACTCATTCTGTGTCTTTCAGGAACTACTTGCCTCCCTGATGCCTCAGGCCTTGGGCCTACAATTTTTGGATGTTTAGCAGTAGCTAAATACATGCTTAATGCAAATTTCAACATTGATCCTTAAATGTAAGGGGTTGGTTATGAAACCCTCTTGGGTACTGCGAATGCCTGCTCCTGACTCATCCTGTGTCTTTCAGGAATTACTTGCCTCACAGGTGCTTCTGGCCTTGGGCCTTTAATTTTTGGATGTTTAGCAGTAGCTAAATACATGCTTAATGCAAATTTCATCATTGATCTTTAAATGTAAGGGGTTGGTTATGAAACCCTCTTGGGTACTGCGAATGCCTGCTCCTGACTCATCCTGTGTCTTTCAGGAACTACTTGCCTCCCTGATGCCTCAGGCCTTGGGCCTTCAATTTTTTGATGTTTCGCAGTAGTTAAATACATGCTTAATGCAAATTTCAACAATGATCTTTAAATGTAAGGGGTTATGAAACCCTCTTGGGTTCTGCTCCTGACTGCTCCTGAGTCATTCTTTGTCTTTTAGGAAATAATTGCCTCCCTGATGCCCCAGGCCTTGGGCCTTCAATTTTTGTATGTTTAGCAGTAGCTAAATACATGCTTAATGCAAATTTCAACATTGATCCTTAAATGTAAGGGGTTGGTTATGAAACCCTCTTGGGTACTGCGAATGACTGCTCCTGACTCATTCTGTGTCTTTCAGGAAATAATTGCCTCCCTGATGCCTCAGGCCTTGGGCCTTCAATTTTTAGAAGTTTAGCAGTAGTTAATACATGCTTAATGCAAATTTCAACAATGATCTTTAAATTCTCGGTGCTCTGCCAGGGCCTTCTCCTACCCCGCCGGGGCCGATCCGAGGACCTCTGTCACGATGCCGGCTGGCAGGTAGTGGATCCTCTGTGCCAGAGAGGGATTGGCGTGGACCGTGCTAGAGGATCGGTTCTAAGTCACTACTGGTTTTCACCAGAGCCCGCCGCAAAGCGGGATGGTCTTGCTGCGGCGGTAGTGACCAGGTCGTATCCCCTAGCAACGGCTCAACCTCTCTGGCTGCTGAAGATAGGCGCGGTACAAGGGAGTAGACAGAAGCAAGGTCGGACGTAGCAGAAGGTCGGGGCAGGCAGCAAGGATCGTAGTCAGGGGCAACGGCAGAAGGTCTGGAATCACAGGCAAGGAACACACAAGGAACGCTTTCACTGGCACTAGGGCAACAAGATCCGGCGAGGGAGTGAAGGGGAAGTGAGGTGATATAGGGAAGTGCACAGGTGTAAACACTAATTGGAACCACTGCACCAATCAGCGGTGCAGTGGCCCTTTAAATCGCAAAGACCCGGCGCGCGCGCGCCCTAGGGAGCGGGGCCGCGCGCGCCGGGACAGAACTGACGGGGAGCGAGTAAGGTACGGGAGCCGGGGTGCGCATCGCGAGCGGGCGCTACCCGCATCGCGAATCGCATCCCGGCCGGAGGTAGTAACGCAGCGCCCCGGGTCCGTGGAACCGACCGGGGCGCTGCAGTGAGGGAAGTGTAGCGAGCGCTCCGGGGAGGAGCGGGGACCCGGAGCGCTCGGCGTAACAGTACCCCCCCCCTTGGGTCTCCCCCTCTTCTTGGGGCCTGAGAACCTGAGGATCAGACTTTTGTCCAGGATATTGTCCTCAGGTTCCCAGGACCTCTCTTCTGGACCACAACCCTCCCAATCCACTAAAAAAAAAGTTCTTCCCCTGACCTTTTTAGAGGCCAAAATCTCTTTGACAGAGAAGATGTCCGAGGAGCCGGAAACAGGAGTGGGAGGAACAGATTTAGGAGAAAAACGGTTGAGGATGAGAGGTTTAAGAAGAGAGACGTGAAAGGCATTAGGGATACGAAGAGAAGGAGGAAGAAGAAGTTTGTAAGAGACAGGATTAATTTGACACAAAACTTTAAAAGGACCAAGATAGCGTGGTCCCAACTTATAGCTCGGGACACGGAAACGGACATATTTAGCGGAGAGCCATACCTTGTCTCCAGGGGAAAAAATGGGAGGAGCTCTTCTTTTCTTATCTGCGAATCTCTTCATGCGAGAAGAAGCCTGTAAGAGAGAATTTTGGGTCTCTTTCCATATGGTAGAAAGATCACGAGAAATTTCATCCACAGCGGGCAGACCAGAGGGCAAGGGGGTAGGGAGGGGGGGAAGAGGGTGACGGCCGTACACCACGAAAAACGGAGATTTGGAGGAAGATTCAGAGATTCTGAAATTATACGAGAATTCGGCCCAAGGTAGAAGATCTGCCCAGTCATCCTGGCGGGAGGAAACAAAATGTCGTAAATAGTCACCCAAGATCTGGTTAATTCTCTCTACTTGTCCATTGGATTGAGGATGGTATGCAGAAGAAAAATTTAATTTAATCTTGAGTTGTTTACAGAGAGCCCTCCAGAATTTAGACACAAATTGGACGCCTCTATCCGAGACGATCTGTGTAGGCAACCCGTGAAGACGAAAAATGTGTACAAAAAATTGTTTAGCCAACTGAGGCGCTGAAGGAAGACCAGGAAGAGGGATGAAATGTGCCATTTTGGAGAATCGATCAACGACCACCCAAATAACAGTGTTGCCATGGGATGGGGGTAAGTCAGTAATAAAATCCATACCAATCAGAGACCAAGGTTGTTCGGGGACAGGTAGAGGATGAAGAAAACCAGCGGGCTTCTGGCGAGGAGTCTTATCCCGGGCACAGATAGTGCAGGCTCGCACAAAGTCCACCACATCAGTCTCTAGAGTCGGCCACCAATAGAAGCGAGAGATGAGTTGCACAGATTTCTTGATGCCCGCATGACCTGCGAGATGGGAGGAGTGACCCCATTTGAGGATCCCAAGGCGTTGGCGTGGAGAAACAAAGGTCTTTCCTGGAGGAGTTTGCCTGATGGAGGCTGGAGAAGTGGAAATCAGGCAGTCAGGAGGAATGATGTGTTGAGGAGAGAGTTCAATTTCAGAGGCATCTGAGGAACGAGAGAGAGCATCGGCCCTAATGTTTTTATCAGCAGGCCGAAAGTGAATTTCAAAATTAAATCGGGCAAAGAACAGAGACCACCTGGCCTGACGAGGATTCAGCCGTTGGGCAGACTGGAGGTAGGAGAGGTTCTTGTGATCGGTGTAAATAATAACTGGAAATCTTGATCCCTCCAGCAGATGCCTCCATTCCTCAAGTGCTAATTTAATGGCTAGAAGCTCTCGATCCCCGATGGAGTAGTTCCTCTCCGCCGGAGAGAAGGTCCTGGAAAAAAAACCACAAGTAACAGCATGCCCGGAAGAGTTTTTTTGTAGAAGGACAGCTCCAGCTCCCACTGAGGAGGCATCAACCTCCAATAGGAAGGGTTTAGATGGGTCAGGTCTGGAGAGCACGGGAGCCGAAGAAAAGGCAGACTTGAGTCGTTTAAAGGCGTCTTCCGCTTGAGGAGGCCAAGACTTGGGATCGGCATTTTTTTTTGTTAAAGCCACAATAGGAGCCACAATGGTAGAAAAATGTGGAATAAATTGCCTGTAATAATTGGCGAACCCCAAAAAACGTTGGATGGCACGGAGTCCGGAGGGGCGTGGCCAATCTAAGACGGCAGAGAGTTTATCTGGGTCCATTTGTAGTCCCTGGCCAGAGACCAAGTATCCTAGAAAAGGAAGAGATTGGCATTCAAACAGACATTTCTCTATTTTGGCATAGAGTTGATTATCACGAAGTCTCTGAAGAACCATACGGACATGCTGGCGGTGTTCTTCAAGATTGGCAGAAAAAATCAGGATATCGTCCAGATATACAACAACACAGGAGTATAGTAGATCACGAAAAATTTCATTAACAAAGTCTTGGAAGACGGCAGGGGCGTTGCATAGACCAAAGGGCATGACCAGATACTCAAAGTGTCCATCTCTGGTGTTAAATGCCGTTTTCCATTCATCCCCCTCTCTGATGCGGATGAGATTATAAGCACCTCTTAAGTCCAGTTTGGTAAAAATATGGGCACCTTGGAGACGATCAAAGAGTTCAGAGATGAGGGGTAGGGGGTAGCGGTTCTTAACCGTGATTTTATTAAGACCGCGGTAGTCAATGCAAGGACGTAGAGAGCCATCTTTTTTGGACACAAAGAAAAATCCGGCTCCGGCAGGAGAGGAGGATTTACGGATAAAGCCCTTTTTTAAATTTTCTTGGACGTATTCAGACATGGCAAGAGTCTCTGGGACGGACAGAGGATAGATTCTGCCCCGGGGTGGAGTAGTGCCCGGGAGGAGGTCAATGGGACAATCATAAGGCCTGTGAGGAGGTAGAGTCTCAGCTTGTTTTTTGCAAAAAACGTCCGCAAAGTCCATATAGGCCTTAGGGAGACCGGTTACATGAGGAAGCACAGGGACACGGCAAGGTTTACTGGGAACCGGTTTTAAGCAGTCCTTGGAACAAGAGGGCCCCCAACTCTTGATCTCCCCAGTGGACCAATCCAGGATTGGGGAATGGAGTTGAAGCCAGGGAAGTCCAAGAAGGATTTCAGAAGTGCAATTGGGGAGGACCAACAGTTCAATCCTCTCGTGATGAGATCCGATGCACATTAGAAGGGGCTCCGTGCGGAAACGTATAGTACAGTCCAATCTTTCATTGTTTACACAATTGATGTAGAGGGGTCTGGCGAGACTGGTCACCGGGATGTTGAACCTGTTGACGAGAGAGGCTAAGATGAAATTTCCTGCAGATCCAGAGTCCAAGAAGGCCACAGCAGAGAAGGAGAAGGCAGAGGCAGACATCCGCACAGGCACAGTAAGACGTGGAGAAGCAGAGTAGACATCAAGGACTGTCTCACCTTTGTGCGGAGTCAGCGGACGTCTTTCCAGGCGGGGAGGACGGATAGGACAATCCTTCAGGAAGTGTTCGGTACTAGCACAGTACAGGCAGAGATTCTCCATGCGGCGTCGTGTCCTCTCTTGGGGTGTCAGGCGAGACCGGTCGACCTGCATAGCCTCCACGGCGGGAGGCACAGGAACAGATTGCAGGGGACCAGAGGAGAGAGGAGCCGGGGAGAAGAAACGCCTCGTGCGAACAGAGTCCATATCCTGGCGGAGCTCCTGACGCCGTTCGGAAAAACGCATGTCAATGCGAGTGGCAAGATGGATGAGTTCATGTAGGTTAGCAGGGATTTCTCGTGCGGCCAGAACATCTTTAATGTTGCTGGATAGGCCTTTTTTAAAGGTCGCGCAGAGTGCCTCATTATTCCAGGATAATTCTGAAGCAAGGGTACGGAACTGTACGGCATACTCGCCAACGGAAGAATTACCCTGGACCAGGTTCAACAGGGCAGTCTCAGCAGAAGAGGCTCGGGCAGGTTCCTCAAAGACACTTCGAATTTCCGAGAAGAAGGAGTGTACAGAGGCAGTGACGGGGTCATTGCGGTCCCAGAGCGGTGTGGCCCAAGCCAGGGCTTTTCCAGACAGCAGGCTGACTACGAAAGCCACCTTAGACCTTTCAGTGGGGAACTGGTCCGACATCATCTCCAAGTGTAATGAACATTGGGAAAGAAAGCCACGGCAAAACTTAGAGTCCCCATCAAATTTATCCGGCAAGGATAGTCGTATTCCAGAAGCGGCCACTCGCTGCGGAGGAGGTACAGGAGCTGGCGGAGGAGATGATTGCTGGAGCTGTGGTAGTAACTGTTGTAGCATAACAGTCAGTTGAGACAGCTGTTGGCCTTGTTGCGCAATCTGTTGTGACTGCTGGGCGACCACCGTGGTGAGGTCAGCGACAACTGGCAGAGGAACTTCAGCGGGATCCATGGCCGGATCTACTGTCACGATGCCGGCTGGCAGGTAGTGGATCCTCTGTGCCAGAGAGGGATTGGCGTGGACCGTGCTAGAGGATCGGTTCTAAGTCACTACTGGTTTTCACCAGAGCCCGCCGCAAAGCGGGATGGTCTTGCTGCGGCGGTAGTGACCAGGTCGTATCCCCTAGCAACGGCTCAACCTCTCTGGCTGCTGAAGATAGGCGCGGTACAAGGGAGTAGACAGAAGCAAGGTCGGACGTAGCAGAAGGTCGGGGCAGGCAGCAAGGATCGTAGTCAGGGGCAACGGCAGAAGGTCTGGAATCACAGGCAAGGAACACACAAGGAACGCTTTCACTGGCACTAGGGCAACAAGATCCGGCGAGGGAGTGAAGGGGAAGTGAGGTGATATAGGGAAGTGCACAGGTGTAAACACTAATTGGAACCACTGCACCAATCAGCGGTGCAGTGGCCCTTTAAATCGCAAAGACCCGGCGCGCGCGCGCCCTAGGGAGCGGGGCCGCGCGCGCCGGGACAGAACTGACGGGGAGCGAGTAAGGTACGGGAGCCGGGGTGCGCATCGCGAGCGGGCGCTACCCGCATCGCGAATCGCATCCCGGCCGGAGGTAGTAACGCAGCGCCCCGGGTCCGTGGAACCGACCGGGGCGCTGCAGTGAGGGAAGTGTAGCGAGCGCTCCGGGGAGGAGCGGGGACCCGGAGCGCTCGGCGTAACAACCTCACTAAACCATCCAATCGGTAGTAGAGATATGCGGTGTGTACATAGGGCAGGGACTTAATGAACCCCAGCTTATGACCCGCACTTAATTGTGATTCTTCTTTCCTGGCAAATAATTGCAATCCCTGATCCCTATCGCGAACGGGGTTCAGCGGGTTACCCGCACCTCTCGGTGAAAGATAGACACACGCTGGTCCGTTCAGTGTAGCGCGCGTGCAGCCCCGGACATCTGAGGTCATAACACACCTGTTATTGCTCGATCTCGCGAGTGATCGTGCAATGTAAGGGGTTAATAAAGCCTCTTGGGTACTGCTGATGCCTACTCCTGACTGCTCCTGTGTCTTTCAGGAACTACTTGACTTCATGATGCTTCTGGGCTTGGGCCTTCAATGTTAGGATTTTTGAAATACATACATACATGCTTAATTTAAATTTCAACATTTATGGTGCAATGTATGGGGTTATTAAACACTCTTGGGTAGTGTGTATTTCCAATTTTCTGTTAATTATCACAGTAATAAACTTGAATTTTCCACAATAATAACCATTAAACGCTTGTTGCATGTGATTTTTTAAGTAAAATTTTCAAAAAGGATACGCAGAGGGATGAACTCTGCTTCTTTATTTCATAAAAAATTATTTTATAGAAGAATGTCTTTTGGTGGTCCATCGTCCTGCATTATAGAGTCTTCTGGACTCTTGGATATGCGCTTGTTCTTAAACAAAGGTACAAAAACAAAAAATGGCCGGTCAGGGCTATGGAGATGTTACGCCTACATTTTACGGCCACATGAGCCCTGTGGGTGCTTGTGAGATTAGGTCATTTGTACCCACACGGCGGGGTCCGGGACACAAATTTTGATTTAAATTTCAAATAAAAAAAAATCACACATTTCAATGGTCTCCTCATGCTGCAGCCAACTCCAGGCTGCGTCATTCTGGTAATATATAGAGAGCACTCGCTGTCCTAATTTTTTGTTAAAATTTTTCGTCAATAATGTTTGTCTTTTTTATTAGGGATTGTGAAGCTTTGGTGTGTACTCATGCATCAGCCAACTCCAGCCTGTGCCATTCAGAAATTCTATGGTTTACTGATGGTGCTGCTGGGCCTGGGTCTGGGAATTTCAAATTTTCTCATAGGTAGCACCCGCTATCCAAAAGTCTTCTTCATAAATTTCTACAATTGTTGTGTTTTTTTGGAGGGATTGTGAAGCCCTTGTGTGTACCATGTGTGCAGGTCACGGCGGTGTCACGCTGTTCTTCACATGGTTTGCCTTGGCGAGAAGTCTTGGAAACAATGGCCGGTCAGGGCCACATCTCATGGCCACATGAGCCCTGTGGGGGCTTGTTGGATTTGGTCATTCGTACCCACACGCTAGGGTCTGGGACACGCAAAGGTTGTTTTAAATTTCAAATAAAAAAATTATGGCGCTGCTGGGCCTGGGTCTGGGAATTTCACATTTTCTCACAGGTACTACCCGCTATCCAAAATATTTTTCAAAAATTTAAAAAATTGTGTTGTTTTTTGGGGGGGATTGTGAAGCCCTGGTGTGTACTTGTGCATCAGCCAACTCCAGGCTGTGTCATTCAGGCAATATATGGGTTACTGATGCCGCTGTGGGGCCTGGGTCTGGGAATTTCAAATTTTCTCATAGGTAGCACCTGCTATCCAAAATCTTCGGTTTAAATTTCTTCATTCATCTTTTAATCTTAGGGATTGTGAAGGCCTAGTGCCTACTCATGCTGCTGGCAACTCCGGGCTGTGCCGTTCATCCACTATATGGTCTCCTCATGCTGCCAACACCTCCATGCTGTGTCATTCAGCCACTATATGGTCTCCTCATGCTGACAACATGTCCATGCTGTGTCATTCAGCCACTATATGGTGTCCTCATGCTTCCAACACCTCCACGCTGTGTCATTCAGCCACTATATGGTGTTCTTATGCTTCAGCCTCATCCAAGCTGTGTCATTCAGCCACTATATGGTGTCCTCTTGCTGCCAACACCTCCACGCTGTGCCATTCAGCCACTAAATGGTCTCCTCATGCTGCCAACACCTCCACACTGTGCCATTCAGCCACTAAATGGTCTCCTCATGCTGCCAACACCTCCACGCTATGTCATTCAGTCACTATATGGTCTCCTGATACTGATGCCACCACCAGGCTCTGTCATTGTGACGCTGTGCGGCAGTGATTCTAAAAGCGATGCCGGTAATCTGTATGTTATTCTGAATAACAGTATTATTTCACTAACCCAGCACACTCCATATGCGTTTTAGAACACAGCAAAGTGTTCTATACCCCTATAGAGGCTGTATGTAGGCTAGAAATAGCCTTTTTAAATATAGATTTGCCGTGAAAAAATTTGGATCAAAACGAACTTTTTCGGAAAATTCGGCGTATCGGCCGAATCAAATTTTTTAAAAGTTCGCTCATCTCTAGTTGTTATGTCTGTTTATATGTCTTTTTGAGTACTTATGTTTCAATAAAGCAATTTTTATTTGATATATATGCCTTTTTCTTGTTGAACATATAGGGAGTTTTGGAATCCTAGGTGTGCGCTCCTCATAGGATATAAACCTCCCTTTCCCTTTTTCCATTTATTCTCCCATTACCTACCTAATTGCTCCCATTTTGCTGTTAGGAATGATAGAAGCATTCCAAGATTTTTTTTTATTTATTTAGTGTAAAATAGGCTACTATTAAAGTGTTATTGTTTCAGCCAGCAGCAGGATTCAGTGCTATCCAGTTCCCCGAGACTAGTGCCAATACTCATGTCATCAGACAAACTGCCTGATGTTCTAGCCAAAAAGTCCCATTTAAAGGACAACTGCAGCGGTATGACACGGGGTGTTTGATTACGGGGGGTCTGACCGCTGGGCCACCCCGCGATCTCCCTAACGGGGTGCCGCCATTAGCGCTCATGGTGACGCCACGTCTCCTCCCCGTCCCCATACAGTTCTATGGGGGAGGCGGGGAGGCACGAACGCTGCCTCCCCGTCTCTCCCATAGAGATGCATGGAGGAGGCGTGCCGGCTGCAACGTCATGCTGCGGCCGGCGCGCCCCCTGCACGGGACAGCCGCGGCCCCGTACAGGAGATCACAGGGGGTCCCAGCAGTCGGACCCCCCACGGTCAAACACTCATCCCCTATCCTGTGGATAGGGGATAAGTGTTAATCACGCTTTAAGTTTATGGGACTTCTGGGATGGAACATCAAGCAATCAGTCTGAAAATCGGCGTTAGTCATGGGAGACGGACAGCGCTTTTAATGTCACCCAAGTTCTGTCAATCGCAGAAAACATAGTAATGCTTTAAAGAATAATGTTGAGGGTTTTGTGTATGCATTTTGCTTACCTCTTTTTGTGGATGTGGCATGCATTGGATTGGCTCCATTTTGGTTTACAAATGCACAGGTGGGTTCTGTAATACAGTCTACATTTTCTATGAATTCTCTGGTTTTGGGTGGGGCATTTGATTATTAGTGTTGCTCGCGAATATTCGCAATTCAAATTTTATTCGCGAATATCGCATATTCGCGAATTCGCGAATATTCGCGAATTCGCGAATATTCGCGAATATAGTGCTATATATTCGTAATTACGAATATTCGTTTTTTTTTTTTACAGTACACATCACAGTGATCATCCCTCTCTACTTCCAGCTTATGTGGTGTAAGAAGGCTCTAATACTACTGTGTGAGACTGGTGCGCGAATTTTCGCATAAGCGAAAATCTGCATATGCTAATGTTCGCATGTGCGAATTTTCACTTATGTAAATTTTTGTATATGTAAATTTTCGCATATGTTAATTTTCGCACGCGCGAATATTCGCGTATGCGAAAATAAAACGAGAATATTACGAATATGCGAATATTCGCTAATATGACGAATATTCGTCCATATATTCGCGAATATTCGCGAATTCGAATATGGCCTATGCCGCTCAACACTATTGATTATTTCAGCTGGTCATCTCATTAGGGTGCTAGTGCTAGAAATCTTGCCAGAAATATTTCTATGAAGGGAAAGGGATTTGACCAGTAATGACAATTGAGGTGTTTTATGAAGATTTGAGATCTTTAGGTTGTGTTCACGCATTTAATTTTTACGGCATTTTCACACATTTTAAAGAGTACCTGTCACCAAACTAAACTATTAATACACTGCTCAAAAAATAAATAAAGGGAATACTTAAACAACACAATGTAACTCCAAGTCAATCACACTTCTGTGAAATCACGCTGTCCACTCAGGAAGCAACACTGATTGACAATTCATATGCTGTTGTGCAAATGGAACAGACAACAGGTGGAAATTATAGGCAATTAGCAAGACACCCCCAATAAAGGAGTGGTTCTGAAGGTGGTGACCACAGACCACTTCTCAGTTCCTATGCTTCCTGGCTGATGTTTTGGTCACTTTTGAATGCTGGCGGGGCTTTCACTCTAGTGGCTCAGGTAGTGCAGCTCATCCAGGATAGCACATCAATGCGAGCTGTGGTGTGAAGGTTTGCTGTGTCTGTCAGCTTAGTGTCCAGAGCATGGAGGCGCTACCAGGAGACAGGCCAGTACATCAGGAGACATTGAGGAGGCCTTAAGAGGGCAACAACCAAGAAGTAGGACCGCTACCTAGGCCTTTGTGCAAGGAGATGCAAGAGGAGCACCACCAGAGCCAAATGACCTCCAGCAGGCCACAAATATGCATGTGTCCACTCAAAGGTCAGAAATAGACATGAGGGTGGTATGAGAGCCCGAAGTTCACAGGTGGGGGTTGTGCTTACAGCCCAACACCGTGCAGGACATTTGGCATTTGCCAGAGAACACCAAGACCTACAAGTTTGCCACTGGCACCCTGTGCTCTTCACAGATGAAAGAAGGTTCACACTGAGCACACACTGAGTCTTGAGACGCTGTGGAGAACGTTCTGCTGCCTGCAACATCCTCCAGCATGACCGGTTTGGCGGTGGGTCAGTAATGTGTGGGGTGGCATTTGTTTGGGGGGCCGCACAGCCCTCCATGTGCTTGCCAGAGGTAGCCTGACTGCCATTAGGTACCGAGATGAGATCCTCAGACCCCTTGTGAGACCATATGCTGGCCAAGAGTTCCTCCTAATACAAGACAATGCTAGACCTCATGTGGCTGGAGTGTCAGCAGTCTGCAAGAGGAAGGCATTGATGCTATGGACTGGCCCACCCGTTCCCCAGACTTAAATCCGATTGAGCATATCTGGGACATCATGTCTCGCTCCATCCACCAATGCTGCCTTGCACCACAGACTTTCCAGGAGTTGGCGGACGCTTTAGTCCTGGTCTGGGAGGACATCCCTCCGGAGACCATCTCCACCTCATCAGGAGCATGCCCAGGCATTGTAGGGAGGTCATACGGGCACGCGGAGGCCACACACACTACTGAGCCTCATTTTGACTTGTTTTAAGGACATTACATCAAAGTTGGATCAGCCTGTTGTGTGACTCCCATAGGCGTGCGCAGCCTATTGCATTAGGGTGTGCACCCTAAAGCACAAACTCACTCCGCGCATGCGTGTGTGTGTTTATGTATGTATATATATATATATATATATATATATATATATATACACACACATACATATACACACACTCTTGCTTGCATAGTGTAGGAGGATTGTATCCAGGGACGGTTTTAGGCTTAACATGGCCATGGGCAAAATCAGAAGTGGGGTCCCAAAAGTCGTAATAGTGCACTAATCAGATTAGCACTATTAGTCACTTCAAATACCATAAAAAATATCTAAAAGCAAAAAAAAAAAAAAAAAATGGTACCGATAAAAACTACAAATCACAGCGCTAAAAATTACTCTCACATCCCCATATACAGAAAAATAAAAGTGCTATTGGGATCAAAATAGTACAATTTTATATTTTTGTATAGTTCCCCCACATTAGGTTTGCAGTATAGTTCCCCCACATTAGGTTGGCAGTATAAATCTCCCACATTAGGATGGAAATATATTTCCCCCACATTAGGTTGGCAGTATAGTTCCCCCACATTAGGTGCAGTATAGTTCCCCCACATTAGGTTAGTAGTACAGTTCCCCCACATTAGGTTGGCAGTATAGTTCCCCCACATTAGGTGCAGTATAGTTCCCCCACATTAGGTTAGTAGTACAGTTCCCCCACATTAGGTTGGCAGTATAGTTCCCCCACATTAGGTTGGCAGTATAGTTCCCCCACATTAGGTTAGTAGTACAGTTCCTCCACATTAGGTGCAGTACAGTTCCCCCACAGGTGCAATATCGTTCCCCCACATTAGGTGCAGTACAGTTCCCCCACATTAGGTGCAGTACAGTTCCCCCACATTAGGTGTAGTATAGTTCCCCCACATTAGGTGCAGTATAGTTCCCCACATTAGGTGCAGTACAGTTCCCCCACATTAGGTGCAGTATAGTCCCCCATATTAGGTGCAGTACAGTTCCCCCACATTAGGTGCAATATAGTTCCCCCACATTAGGTGCAGTATAGTTCCCCCACATTAGGTGCAATATAGTTCCCCCACATTAGGTGCAGTACAGTTCCCCCACATTAGGTGCAATATAGTTCCCCCACATTAGGTGCAGTACAGTTCCCCCACATTAGGTGCAACATAGTTCCCCCACATTAGGTGCAGTACAGTTCCCCCACATTAGGTGCAGTATAGTTCCCCCACATTAGGTGTAGTATAGTTCCCCCACATTAGGTGCAGTATAGTTCCCCACATTAGGTGCAGTACAGTTCCCCCACATTAGGTGCAGTATAGTCCCCCATATTAGGTGCAGTACAGTTCCCCCACATTAGGTGCAATATAGTTCCCCCACATTAGGTGCAGTATAGTTCCCCACATTAGGTGCAGTATAGTTCCCCCACATTAGGTGCAGTATAGTTCCCCACATTAGGTGCAGTACAGTTCCCCCACATTAGGTGCAGTATAGTCCCCCATATTAGGTGCAGTACAGTTCCCCCACATTAGGTGCAATATAGTTCCCCCACATTAGGTGCAGTATAGTTCCCCCACATTAGGTGCAATATAGTTCCCCCACATTAGGTGCAGTACAGTTCCCCCACATTAGGTGCAATATAGTTCCCCCACATTAGGTGCAGTACAGTTCCCCCACATTAGGTGCAACATAGTTCCCCCACATTAGGTGCAGTACAGTTCCCCCACATTAGGTGCAGTATAGTTCTCCACATTAGGTGCAGTATAGTTATAATTGTAGGGAGGAGGACAAGTCTAGAATTTACCATGAGGCTTACGGGACTAATTCTACCCCTGATCTTATATTTGCCAAGGGGTTCAATGGGCGGAGCCAAAGGGTTGTCAAATTAGGTTTTGCTTAGAGTGTCAAAAATCCATGCACCAGCCCTGACTAGACCTCCCACTTGTGTGTATGTTTGCTGGTGTTTATAGGGAGGTATTTGATGTGGATTTGAAAAAAAAATTGTAAGTTGAATGGTAAAACTCATGTTTTTCTTTACTTGGCAAACAGAAGAACGCTTTTACTATAAGATGGGGGCACAGAGGGGGGAATATTCCAAATATAATTTTTTTTTGCACCAGATTGGTTGAAAAAGTAATGCGGCACCCAGCAAGCTTGGAGCAGCATGCACGTTGTAGTTTTGGGTCTGCAGCTGACCCAAAACTAGGACTCCCAGCATGTTATACCATAATCTAAATTGTACTCCTATATAGATGTGTGGAGTTGTAGTTTTGGTCATCATAGATTGTATCAGGGCATGCTGGGAATTGTAGTTGGTAACTGCACCTCCCAGCATTGCATTCCTTCAAGGAATGCAATGCTGGGATTTGCAGTTACCAACTACAATTCCCAGCATGCCCTGATACAATATATGGTGACCAAAACTACAACTCCCATTATGTTACACTGGGGGTGCTGTGTGTGTGTGTGAAGTGCTGTGTGTGAGTGTGGGGGGGGGGGTGCTGTGTGTGAGTGTGGGGGGGGGGTGCTGTGTGTGTGTGTGTGGAGGGGGTGCTGTGTGTGAGTGTGGGGGGGGGGTGCTGTGTGTGTGTGGAGGGGGTGCTGTGTGTGAGTGTGGGGGGGTGCTGTGTGTGTGTGTGGAGGGGGTGCTGTGTGTGAGTGTGGGGGGGGGTGCTGTGTTTGAGGGGTGCTGTGTGTTTGAGGGGTGCTATGGGTGCTGTGTGGGGGATTGCGTACATAATACATACATAATATAAAATACATACATAATACATTTAAAAAAAATAAAAAAATGTTTATTTCAGCTCCCGGGTCGGTGCTGTAGTCGTTTTTAGTATATTTGCTGGCAGAAGAGCATGGACTGCAGAGAACAGGCCGTGTCCCGTGTATCAGAACAAAGGAAAAAAGAAAGTGGCCTCTTTCAAGGTGCTTGTAGTATTAAAACATCAAACCTTTAACCCCTTCAGAACGGAGCCCATTTTGGCCTTAAGGACCGGAGCGTTTTTTGCACATCTGACCACTGTCACTTTAAACATTAATAACTCTGGAATGCTTTTAGTTATCATTCTGATTCCGAGATTGTTTTTTCGTGACATATTCTACTTTAACATAGTGGTACATTTTGTCGATACTTGCATCCTTTCTTGGTGAAAAATCCGTAAATTTGATGAAAAATTTGAAAATTTTGCATTTTTCTAACTTTGAAGCTCTCTGCTTGTAAGGAAAATGGATATTACGAATTTTTTTTTGGTTCACATATACAATATGTCTACTTTATGTTTGCATCATAAAATTGACGTGTTTTTACTTTTGGAAGACACCAGAGGGCTTCAACGGTCAGCAGCAATTTTCCGATTTTTCACAAAATTTTCAAACTCAGTATTTTTCAGGGACCAGTTCAGGTTTGAAGTGGATTTGAAGGGTCTTCATATTAGAAATACCCCATAAATGACCCCATTATAAAAACTACACCCCCCAAAGTATTCAAAATGACATTCAGTCAGCGTTTTAACCCTTTAGGTGTTTCACACGAATAGCAGCAAAGTGAAGGAGAAAATTCACAATCTTCATTTTTTACACTTACATGTTCTTGTAGACCCAATTTTTGAATTTTTACAAGGGGTAAAAGGACAAAATTTTTACTTGTATTTGTAGCCCAATTTCTCTCGAGTAAGCACATACCTCATATGTCTATGTAAAGTGTTCGGCGGGCGCAGTAGAGGGCTCAGAAGGGAAGGAGCGACAAGGGGATTTTGGAGAGTACGTTTTTCTGAAATGGTTTTTGGGGGGCATGTCACCTTTAGGAAGCCCTTATGGTGCCAGAACAGCAAAAAAAAAACACATGGCATACCATTTTGGAAACTAGACCCCTCGGGGAATGTAACATGGGATAAAGTGAACCTTAATACCCCACAGGTGTTTCACGACTTTTGCAAATGTAAAAATAAAAAAAATTTTTTTTACCTAAAATGCTTGTTTTCCCAAAATGTTTTTATTTTTAAAAAGGGTATTAGCAAAAAATACCCCTAAAAATTTGAAGCCCAATTTCTCCCGATTCAGAAAACACCCCATATGGGGGTGAAAAGTGCTCTGCTGGCGCACTACAGGTCTTGGAAGAGAAGGAGTCACATTTGGCTTTTTCAAAGCAAATTTTGCTCTGGGGGCATGCAGCATTTAGGAATTCCCTATGGTGCCAGGACAGCAAAAAAAAAAACCACATGGCATACTATTTTGGAAACTAGACCCCTCGGGGAACGTAACAAGGGGTTAAGTGAACCTTTATACCCCACATGTGTTTCCCGACTTTTGCATATGTAAAAAAAAATTTATTTTTTTTACCTAAAATGCTTGTTTTCCCAAAAATTTTACATTTTTAAAAAGGGTAAAAGCAGAAAATACCCCCCAAAATTTGTAACACAATTTCTCCCGAGTACGGCGATATCCCATATGTGACCCTAAACTGTTGCCTTGAAATACGACAGGGCTCCAAAGTGAGAGCGCCATGCGCATTTGAGGCCTAAATTAGGGACTTGCATAGGGGTGGACATAGGGGAATTCTACGCCAGTGATTCCCAAACAGGGTGCCTCCAGCTGTTGCAAAACTCCCAGCATGCCTGGACAGTCAACGGCTGTCCGACAATACTGGGAGTTGTTTTGCAACAGCTGGAGGCTCCGTTCTGGAAACAGTGGCGTACCAGACGTTTTTCATTTTTATTGGGGAGGGGAGGGGGGCTGTGTAGGGGTATGTGTATACGTAGTGTTTTTTACTTTTTATTTTATTTTTTGTGTTAGTGTAGTGTAGTGTTTTTAGGGTACAGTCGCACGGGCGGGGGTTCACAGTAGTTTCTCGCTGGCAATTTGAGCTGCAGCAGAAAGTTTGCGGCAGCTCAAATTTGCAGCCAGATACTTACTGTAATCCTCCGCCCATGTGAGTGTACCCTGTACGTTCACATTGGGGGGGGGGACGGACATTCAGCTGTTGCATAACTACAACTCCCAGCATGCCCGTTGGCTGTCGGCGACTGCTGAGAGTTGCAGTTTTGCAACAACTGTAGGCACACTGGTTATGTATCACTGAGTTTGTGACCTAACTCAGTGTTTCACAACCAGTGTGCCTCCAGCTGTTGCAAAACTACAACTCCCAGCATGTACGGTGCATGGTGTACGGTGACTGCTGAGAGTTGTAGTTTGCAACAGCTGGAGGCACACCGGTCGTGAAACACTGAGTTAGGTAAAAAAAAAAAACTCTGAGTTTCACAACCAGTGTGCCTTCAGCTGTTGCAAAACTACAACTCTCAGCAGTCACCGACAGCCAACGGGCATGCTGGGAGTTGTAGTTATGCAACCAGCAGATGCACCACTACAACTCCCAGCATGCACTTTAGCTGTTTGTGCAAGCTGGGAGTTGTAGTTATACAACAGCTGAAGGTACACTTTTCCATAGAAAGAATGTGCCTCCAGCTGTTGCAAAACCATAAGTCCCAGCATGCCCATAAGGGAATGCTGGGAGTTGTGGTGGTATGCCTCCTGCTGTTGCATAACTACAGCTCCCAGCATGCCCTTTTTGCATGCTGGGAGCTGTTGCTAAGCAACAGCAGGAGGCTGTCACTCACCTCCAACGATCCAGACGCTGCAGGTCAGTCCCGCCGCCGCCGCTGCTCCTGGGGCCCCGATCCCAACATTAACGCCGGGGATCGGGGTCCCCAGCACCCGGGTGCACGTCCCGCACCCGCTCATGTCCTTCAGAAGAGGGGCGGAGCGGGTGCGGGAGTGACACCCGCAGCAGGCGCCCTGATTGGTCGGCCGGTAATCCGGCCGACGAATCAGGGCGATCGTGAGGTGGCACCAGTGCCACCTCACCCCTGCAGGCTCTGGCTGTTCGGGGCCGTCAGAGACTGCCCCGAACAGCCAGTAATTCCGGGTCATCGGGTCACTGGAGACCCAATTGACCCGGAATCGCCGCAGATCGCTGGACTGAATTGTCCAGCGATCTGCGGCGATCGCCGACATGGGAGGGCATTGACCCCCCTGGGCGATATGCCGGGATGCCTGCTGAACGATTTCAGCAGGCATCCGGCTCCGGTCCCCAACCGGCTAGCGGTGGGGGCCGGAATTCCCACGGGCGTATGGATACGCCCTCGGTCCTTAAGGACTCGGGATGCAGGGCGTATCCATACGCCCTATGTCCTGAAGAGGTTAATCTGTATGCATTAAAAATAGAAAAAGGTGACATCAATCATTAAAGAGAAGTGAAACGCCAACACGTTTTGAGCAAAATGTAGCTCTTAATCATGGCTATATGTAGCCCAAAACGCACTGGAGTTTCACTTCTCTTTTATGATGTCACCTTTTTCTATTTTTAATGTATACAGATTAAAGGTTTGATCGTTTAATACTACAAGCACCGTTATCCTTGGAAGAGCTGGAGGAAACTTTATTTTTTCTTTTGTTCTGATTCATAATACATATATACATACGTCATACATACATACACACATCATACATGCATAACCTACACACATATATATTATATATATATATACACACACATACATACATAATGCATAAATACATACTATATGCATACAAACATCATACATATATAATACATGCATACATCATACATACATATGCACACCATACATAATACATACACAAATCCATTATATATACATAGACATCATACATAAATACATCATACATACATAACATACAGTACATACATAACATATATATGGTATGTATGCACTGTATGTTCTGTATGTATGATGTGTATGTATGATGTATTTATGTATGATGTGTGTGTATATATAATGGATTTGTGTATGTATTATGTATGGTGTGCATATGTATGTATTATGTATGTATTATATATGTATGATGTTTGTATTTATGCATTATATATATATATGTATATATATCATACATACATAATGCATAAATAAAAACATCATACATAATACATACATAATACATACATATGCACACCATACATAATACATACACAAATCCATTATATATACACATACATCATACATACATAATACACACCATACATACATATTACACACACCATACATACATATTACACACACCATACATACATATTACACACACCATACATACATATTACACACACCATACATACATAATACACACATCCCACCCCCCTCCCGTCCTCGGTCTGTGCACTTTTCTTACCTGCGGCAACCATGTTGGGGTCAGAGGCCGGGCACGTCCACTCCCATCTGCTGCACACTTTGCACCATCGCCCACTTCTTCCTCATGCCGAGGAATGGACACTCGGTGCCAGTAGTTGTGGCCAGGATCATCCCAGGAGGTGTAAGCAGACGTGCGCAGCTTCAGGGCAGCCCCTGCGTCTGCAGTTAGCGCAGCAGTGTGCGCGGCCGGGGTAGGGGGAGGAGTGGCCCGGAGGAAGGGGAAAAGAGTGGCCCAGAGGAAGGGGGGATAGAACGGCCGGAGGACGGGGGATAGAGCGGCCCGAAGGAAGGGGATAGAGCGACCCAGAGGAAGGGGGGATAGAGCGGCCGGAGGACGGGGGATAGAGCGGCCTGAGCCGCAAATAAAAAAAAAAAATGCATTTTTAAACATCCGGTGTGCCCTGAAAGTCTTTCAGGGCACACCGAATGTTTAAAAATGCATTTTTTTTTCAAATTTGCGGCTCCGGCCATACTATCCCCCGTCCTCCGGCTGGTGATGTCGGGGATGTCCGGTGGGGCTGGGGTTTAGTAGTGAGAAAAAAAAAAAAAAAACGTCCTGCAGCAGCGGGCCGCGGCTGCGGTGATTAGGGTGTGCCTGTGCACACCCGGCACACCCCGTGCGCACGCCTATGGTGACTCCATATCCAGATCTCCAGGGGTTGATAAATTTGATTTCCATTGAACATTTTTGTGTGATTTTGTTGTCAGCACATTCAACTATGTAAAGAAAAAAGTATTTCTTACGATTAGTTCATTCATTCATTCAGATCTAGGATGTGTTATCTTAGTGTTCCCTTTATTTTTTGAGCAGTGTATATTGTCCGTTATGTACAGTCATGGCCGTAAATGTTGGTACCCCTGAAATATTTCTAGAAAATGAAGTATTTCTCACAGAAAAGGATTGCAGTTACACATGTTTTGCTATACACATTTATTCCCTTTTTGTGTATTGGAACTAAACCAAGAAAGGGGGGGGGGAGAGAGAAAATTGGACAGAATGTCAAACCAAACTCCAAAAATGGGCTGGGCAAAATTATTGCCACCCTTAACTTAATATTTGGTTGCACACTCTTGGGAAAAAATAACTGAAATCAGTCGCTTCCTATAACCATCAATAAGCTTCTTACACCTCTCAGCCAGAATGTTGGACCACTCTTCCTTTGCAAACTGCTCCAGGTCTCTCTTATTGGAAGGGCGCCTTTTCCCAACAGCAATTTTAAAATCTCTACACAGGTGTTCAATGGGATTGAGATCTGGACTCATTGCTGGCCACTTCAGAACTCTCCAGCACTTTGTTGCCATCCATTTCTGGGTGTTTTTTTAAGTATGTTTGGGGTCATTATCCTGCTGGAAGACCCAATATCTTGAACACAAACCCAGCTTTCTGACACTGGGATGTACAGTGTGACCCAAAATCTGTTGGTAATCCTCAGATTTCATGATGCCTTGCACACATTCAAGGCACCCAGTGCCAGAGGCAGCAAAACAACCCCAAAACATCATTAAACCTCCACCATATTTCACTGTAGGTACTGTCAGAACCTGCAGGGTTATTAAGTTCTGATAGGTTCTTTGTTTATTTGGTTGCCGGGTTACACCCTGCTGTCTGGCTGGTCAGATGACTGATTGAGCACCTGTGGCCTAACTATTTAACCCAGCAGTTGTGAAACAGTCTTTTGACCTAAGTAGCTAGCGTGTGTACCCTGAATCTTTTGTATTATCCGGCATCCTTGATTTCTGGCTTCCTACTCGACTTCCCTCTGGTTATAGCGATTCGGTACTTCTGTCCTCTCCTGGCTTTGACGCGGTTTGCTGACTATGACTTTTGTGTGTGTTTAGTTTTATTTTTGTTACCTGTATCCTACTGGTCCCGGACTTTGACAGTTTCTTTGTATTTTACTGTGTTGACTTTTACTCCCCTCACGTATTCAGGAAGGGACTGTTTTCGTGGTTACGGACCTGTCAGTTAGGGCAGGTATATAAATAGGCAGGGATAGCGGAGCGGGTGAGATCAGATTGCACTCCTTCCCTGCCCCTACATGACATTTTCACAGGCCCAATACTTATCTGCATTTGCTAAAATGGAAGCAATGACGGCTTTAGTAGAGCAAATGCAGGGATTAACAAATGTAGTACAATCCCTTGCTGAAAGGGTTCAGGCTCAGGAAACAGCTAATGTTCAGCCAGTGGTCTGTCCTCCAGGTTTTTCGAGTGAACCAAAAATTAATCTTCCTGACCGCTTTTATGGTGACCGAAATAAATTTGTTATATTCAGGGAGAGTTGTAAGCTGTACTTTCGCCTGAGACCACATTCTACTAGCACAGAGGTTCAGAGAGTAGGACTTATAATGTTTTTGTTGCAAGGACATCCCCAGGAGTGGGGTTTCTCTTTACCTTCCTCAGCTTCTGAATTAAGTTCTGTGGATGCTTTCTTTTCTGCTTTGGGCCTTCTTTATGATGAACCTGACTGTGCAGCCTTTGCAGAATCGCAGCTGGTTAATCTTAAGCAGAGACAGAAAACGGCTGAGGAGTACTGTGCTAATTTTCGGAAGTGGTGTACTGCGTTGGGTTGGAATGATACAGCCCTTAGGTGTCAGTTCAGACTTGGTTTATCTGATGCTATTAAGGATTAGTGTTGAGCGGCATAGGCCATATTCGAATTCGCAAATATTCGCGAATATATGGACGAATATTCGTCATATATTCGCGAATATTCGCATATTCGTAATATTCTCAATTTATATTCGCATATGCGAAAATTCGCGCATGCGAAAATTAACATATGCGAAAATTTGCATATACCCTAATTAATATAAACGACAATTCACATATGCGAAAATTAGCATATGCTAATTTTCGCATATGCGAAAATTCGCACACCAGTCTCACACAGAAGTATTAGAGCCTTCTTTACACCACACAAGCTGGAAGCAGAAAGGGATGATCACTGTGATGTGTACTGTGAAAAAAAAAATTAAGTTAAAAAAAAAAAAAAAAAAAAACGAATATTCGTAATTACGAATATATAGTGCTATATTCGCGAATAAAATTCGCATTACGAATATTCGTGAGCAACACTATTAAGGATGTTCTTGCATGCATCACCTGATTTATTAGAACAAGCCATGACTTTAGCAGTACAACTTGACAGACGTATGAGGGAAAGAAGTCGAGAACGGACCCTTTCTTCTCTTTCTCACTCTCCTTCCTCCGTGTTTCCTTCTTTTCCAACCCCTCATGTCTCTTCTGAGAAACCTATGCAGATAGGAAAATTGTCCTCCCAGCAGAGAAGATCCATTTTGAAGAAAAACAGCTGGTGGAGAGAAGGGACATCAGGTCCAGAGTTGTGCCAAATGTCAGCCACCAGGAAACGTCAGCGCCTAGATGACAATCGGGGAGGTCATTTGGGCGCACAGGAATCTCCAAAATCATCTTCTAAAATCTTTTTACCTGTTCAAATATATTTTCAAAAGAGAAAAGTATTTGGTAAAGCATTTGTTGATTCTGGATCTGCTGCTAATTTTGTTGATCTGAAATGTATTAAGTCTTTAAATTTGCCCTTGAAACGGTTGCAGAGCCCAATTCCCATTTTAGGAGTGGATTTTACACCCTTGTCAGGGGGTTGTGTCAGTTTTTCCACTCCCGAGGTGGGATTACTGTTGGGTTCTCTGCATTTTCAAAAAATTACATTTTATGTTCTGGAAAATTTGTCTGTAAGGCTAAGTTTCCACTTGTTTTTTTTTCTGCCAGTTTTTGGAATACTGCCACTGCAGTTTTTGAGCCAAAGTCAGAAGTGGATCCATAAGGCAGGAGAAGTATAATCCTTCCTTTATATGTCTTAATCCTTTTGAATACACTTCTGGCTTTGGCTCAAAAACTGCAGTGGCAGTTTTCCAAAAACTGTCAGAAAAAAGTGGAAACTTTGCTTAAATGTGATTTTGGGATTACCCTGGTTAAGGAAACATAATCCTGTTTTTGATTGGACCTCAGGGGAACTCATCAAGTTGGGGTCTGAGTGTTCTAATATATGCATTAGTATGTCTCTTGCTACTCTTTATTTCCGATTTTTGTGACATTTTTTCTGAGGAGGCCTCCTCTGCTTTGCCTCCACACCGAGATTATGACTGTGCTATCGAACTTGTACCTGATGCCAGCTGTCCGCTACAACTATCAATAGTGTACCCACCATTCACTGCTGTTTGCTGACTACAAAGATCACTAGTTCACCACTGCATTCTGTCTGCTGGCTACTACAACTTCAACCAGTCCACCACAACCTGTTGTCTACTGGCTACAACTACCACCAGTCCACCACTCTTGCTGCTGCTACTACTATCTTTCACATATACAACCCATGATCGCCAAAAGGGGGATAATTTTTTCGGCTTTTCATACAAAAGCTTTTTTTTCTTCTCAACTTTGGGATGCAAAACCTGTTACTACTCTCAAAGTGAGAATTTTTGGAATGCTTGAAAACAGCCATTGTATCTTTATGTGTCAGCCACAAAACCTGTTGCCACTCCCAAAAAGGGATAATTTTTGGATCACTTGGGAAAAGCCATTGCATCTTCACTGGCCAGACTTTAAACCTTTTACTACTCTCAAAAAGGCATCATTTTGGAATACATTGAAAAAGCCATTGCATCTTTATTTGCCGGACTCAAAACCTGAAAATATATCTACCGTATATACTCGAGTATAAGCCGACCCGAGTATAAGCCGAGACCCCTAATTTCAACCCAAAATCCCAGGAAAAGTTATTGACTCGAGTATAAGCCTTCATCATCCCCTTATCATCCCACACATCCCCCTTCATCATCCCCTTATCATCCCGCACATCCCCCCTTCATCATCCCCTTGTCATCATTCGCCCTCAGTGGTCTTCAACCTGCGGACCTCCAGAGGTTTCAAAACTACAACTCCCAGCAAGCCCGGGCAGCCATCGGCTGTCCGGGCTTGCTGGGAGTTGTAGTTTTGAAACCTCCGGTGGTCCGCAGGTTGAAGACCACTGCGGCCTTCAACATCATCCAGCCCCCTCTCACCCCCCTTTATTTCTGAGTACTCACCTCCGCTCGGCGCTGGTCTGGTCCTGCAGGGCTGTCCGGTGAGGAGGTGGTCCGGTGAGGAGGTGGTCCGGGCTGCTATCTTCACCGGGGGCGCCTCTTCTCCGCGCTTCCGGCCCGGAATAGAGGCGTTGCCTTGACAACGACGCAGAAGTACGTTGGCAATGAACGCACCTCTGCGTCGTTGTCAAGGCAACGTGACTATTCTGAGGCCGGGCCCGAAGCGCTTAGAAGAGGCCTCCCCGGTGAAGATAGCAGCCCGGAACCACTATCCCACCGGACCACCTCCTCACCGGACAGCCCTGCAGCACTGGACCAGCGCCGAGCGGAGGTGAGTACTCAGAACTAAAGGGGGGTGAGAGGGGGCTGGATGATGTCGAAGGCCGCAGTGGTCTTCAACCTGCGGACCTCCGGAGGTTTCAAAACTACAACTCCCAGCAAGCCCGGACAGCCGATGGCTGGCCGGGCTTGCTGGGAGTTGTAGTTTTGAAACCTCTGGAGGTCCGCAGGTTGAAGACCACTGCGGGTGGGGGAGTTCACTCGAGTATAAGCCGAGGGGGGTGTTTTCAGCACGAAAAATCGTGCTGAAAAACTCGGCTTATACTCGAGTATATACGGTAGTTTACACAAGCACTGGTATGGGAGTAGCGGAAGAATCTAACCCTAGCTAAAACTATTCCAGAAAAAACACACTTCCCCGTATGTTGTGTTATCATACGGGATCCAGCAACAACATACGGGATCTACATCGCAGGGGACAAAAATCAACCGGACGGACAGGCAGAGCATGAACGACTGGTAAAGTGATGCCCTGCATAAATGTACTGCTGTATTAGCCTCACACTACCCTATGTTCCCTCTATCCCGTACTGTGTGACCTCCCAGTGTATAGGTAGGACCTAGGACTGGTCCCTGTTATCTTAGGACCTATAGGGTTTTTTTATCTTCTGATCTTATAGTTCCATTTATATCTTTTAGAGCGCATACCAGCGAATCACATACCCGGCGTCTCCCATAGCAACAGACCGCCCGGGGCACTCCTATGCACCAGCCCTATGCCATATTGCATTAGGTATGACCTCAATATCCATGTGTCTGTTTAAACTACATGCCAAGTTTATTCAGTATCACTTATCATTATTCACATTTTTACAGAAGTATCCAGCAAGATATACTGTGTACCATCACTATCTTTACCTGTTCTACAGACTAATTCCTCTGTGACAAACTCTTCTATACTACAGGACCAGGTACGCATCATATACCTACTATCCTTTCATACCCCTAGCAGTACATACTAAAATACTATTTATTACAGACTCAAAACCTGTTGCTACTCCTGAAAAGGGATAATTTTTGGAATTCTTGGAAAACACCGGCAGGCATCTTCCAACCAAAATAGATACTTTATGAATCTTTTATTTTAATATTAAAAACGATACGAAATCTGCTAGTGCAGTGTGTTTTTAGACTGTTAGTTTTTTTTCCTCCTTGCCTTCTAAAACTTTTAATTTCCCTCCTACTGACCCATATGAGGGCTTGTTTTCTGTGCCATCAATGTTATGGTGTGAGGCAAAATTGAAAAAGTATTTTTTTTAATTTTGGGGGCTTCCACTTCTACACAATGAACTTTTCGGTAAAAATCACATACTATCTTTAGTCTGTAGGTCTATACAATTGCAATAATACACAATTCATATAGGTTTTATTTTATATAAAAATAAAATAAAAAGTCTCTCCATGCTTCAGCCAACTCCAGGCTGTGTCATTCAGGCAATATATGGTTTACTGATAGTGCTGCTAGGCCTGGGTGTGGGAATAAAAATTTTGTTATGGTAGGCAGCACTAGCTATCCAAAATCTTCGGTTTACATTTCATTACATATTTTAATCTTAGGGATTGTGAGGCCTAGTGTCTACTCATGCTGCTGCCAACTCCTGGCTGTGCCATTCAGCCACTATATGGTCTCCTCCTGCTGCCAACACCTCCACGCTGTGTCATTCAGCCACTATATGGTCTCCTCATGCTTTAGCCACCTTCAGGCTGTACCATTGAGACACTATATGGGCTCCTTATGCTTTCCCCACCTCCAGGCTGTGTCATTCAGCCAATATATTGTTTTCTGATGCTGCTGGGACTGAGATATTAACTCAATATATGTTATGGTAGCACTAGCTAACATAAATGCTTGAGTCAGATTTTAACATTGATCTTTCATTGTAAGGGGTTATGAAACCTTCAGGTGTACTGCTGATGCCTGCGGCTGACTGCTCCTGTGTCTTTCAGGAATTACTTGGCTTACTGATGCTTCAGGGGCTTGGGCCTTAAATTTTTGGATGGTAGCACTAGCTAACATGCATCTTCAATAGAGATTTCAACATTCACCTTTTTAATGTTAGAGGTTGTGAATCCCTCTTGTGTACTCATGCTGCGGCCTGCTCCTGTATGTGTCATATAGCAACGACATGGTTTAGTGATGCTGCTGAGCCTTGGACATTACCTATATATGTTTATGGTAGCACTAGGTACAATACATCTTGAATTACAATTTCAAAATTCATCTTTTATTATTAGAGATTGTGAGGCCCTATTGTCTCCTCATCTGCCGCCAATTCCAGGCTGTGCCATTCAGCCACTATATGGTCTCCTCATGCTGCCAACACCTCCACGCTGTGTCATTCAGCCACTATATGGTCTCCTCATGCTGCCAAAACCTCCATGCTGTGTCATTCAGCCACTATATAGTCTCCCCATACTGATGCCACCTCCAGGCTCTGTCATTGTGCCACTCTGCGGAAGGGATTCTAAAAGCGATGCCAGTAATCTGCATGTTATTCTGAATAACAGTATTATTTCACTACCCCGACACACTCCATATGCGTGTTAGAACACAGCAAAATATTCTATACCCCTATTGAGGCTCTCTGTAGGCCAGAAATAGCTGTTTTTAATATAGATTTGCCGCAAATAAATTCGGATCGAAACAATTTCGATTTGGCGAATCAGACAAATCAAATTTTTGAAAAGTTCGCTCATCTCTAATCATAATTAGAGAACAGCAATTACTGTAGGACAGAGAAAGATTGTAAGTACATTTTCTGAACAGTCTCCAATCAGTAGGAAGTGTACAGCCCTTTGAATGACTTCAGCATATTTGCGGCCACAGGACATTACTAGTCTCTCACACTGCTCTGGTGTGATTTTGGTCCACTCTTCCAGTCTCTGCCACAGTTATGTAACTGTTGCGGGTTTCTTGGCCATAACTTTGACACCAAGGATTTTCCAGAGGTTTTCAATTGGGTTTAGATCAAGACTCTTCCTCCTCCACCTTTCAATTATTCTTAACACAATTTGGGTTCAGTCTTTCCCAGGTTTCTCGAGGAACATAACATCAGACCCAAATAAAATTAAACTTGCTTTCATCACGAAAATGAACCTCTGGACCACTTCTCCTCTGTCCGTACAACATGCTTCCCAGCAAAGGTGAGTCTAGCCTTTCTGCTAATGAGAGGCTTGGTCACTGCAGAGTGGGATTTCGGTCCAAATGCCCTTAAATGTCGAGACACTGTATGACAAGAAAGATCTATACCCTGTTCACTGCTGAACTGGCGAGCAATTCCAGCTGCAGTGTTGAAACGATTACCCATGGAGATTCTCCACATTACCCTGTCCTCTCTTGCATTTAAAACAAAGGAAAGCGCTCTATAGTGTGAAACCAAGTGTGTGTGTGTGTATATATATATATATATATATATATATATATCATTCAGTGCACAGTGAAGAATATTGCTCACCCGCGGTGGTTGTACTCAGCCAAGCACAACAATGGTAAAGGCATATAGAGAAATGGGACTCTCAGATCAGGCAGCAGCTCCTGGGATGAGTACAGAAACTCCACTTTTCCTCCAAGGTAAACCACAGGGTCAATCAGGCGCCAAGAGCTTGTAAAGAGCAGTAATTTTATTTTACCCACATTGCAACGCATTTCAAGGTGAAGTCCGCTCCATCAAGCATATTGGGAACAGCGGATATGCATGGTATTTATACAGAATTAAATTAACCCTTGCATAGACAGAAAGAATTTTTGACATCCATAGAAAGTTTTCGTAAAAATACAAATATATGATATGTAAAAAGATATACATAATTAAAATAAATGTACAACAAATATTATCCAAAGGGAACATTCATTAGCTTTATAAAAAAAAAAGCAATAAAATATACATGCGATGTGCATCAAGAAAACTTCTCCTTCATATATAAATTACAAAAGAAAAATTTTATAACCATAAAACAGACAAATGTCAGAAAAAAGTCAGATGTTATTTTGCATTTTCAATGGATTAATTCAAACCATGCGAAAAAGAGTATCCAGGGTGAATATCCAATAAGACTCCCTATTTATTAATTTTTGGAATTAATTATGAACCTGAGCCGGAATCGTTTCGATAATTACTAAGTCCAACACATCAAAATTATTATCGTGTTTTAAAGATAGATGACGGGGAATGCTATGTAACATAAAACGGTTTCTGACATTTGATCTGTGCTTGTCTGAACAGTGCAGCCCACATAATGCCATCCACAGGGACAGGATAAAAGATAAATAGCATAAGAACTTTCACAATAATTACATGTATTAATCACACAGGTGGAGTTTTAAATTGTTTATGGATCCAGCATGTCACCCAGTCAGAGGCTATATGCCCAGCAGAGGTGAGTGGATATTGAGCGTTAGGCACAGAATTTGTGCTAGGGTCCCATCCTAAATGAGGCCACCTCCCCGTGGTGGATGGGGGACACGTTTTGATCAAAAAGTGCGCTGAGAGACTCAATTTTGTGACCAATGTGTGCTGCTGCAATCCTCTTTTTTTTTTGTATACTCTGTATCTGCCATAGCAGTGTGCACCCGTGTATTAGGCTGTTGTGCTGGCTATCTTTCTTTTTGCTTGTATTAATCACATATGATTTTTTTAGTATTCTGAGAAAAAAAATTTATATTTCGGATTATTAATCATGATACAACATTTGCACCGTATTTTGTTACGTGTGAGAGTACCATTTTTTGCCCGACTCAGGGCAACTAAATTACCTAAGTTCATAGACCTCCGAAAAGTGACACCCGGTTGGTCAGGTAGGCATTTACCTAACATTGGGTCACATTTGAGAATAGACCAGTGTCTTCTTAGGATACGTTTTGCATCATTGGCAGCACAATTAAAATTAGTAATACAATTATATAAAAAATTATTAGCCTGGATAGTTTTAATTTGGGGAGAAATATTAGTATTTGGGCAAACAAGATCTAACTGCTGTTTATCCTTCACCTTGCTATATATTGTTTATTTTAGAACATAATGTTTTTTCATTCAATGATACTGTATACAAACAGGTTCGGGGCTGTGCGATGGGGACTTGATTCGCCCCAAGCTATGCTAATTTGGTTATGGGACGATTCGAGTCCTCACATATCGCACAGTCCCCTACTTTTAGTCAGTATGTCGCCTTTTATAGGCAAGATATTGATGATTTATTTATTATTTGGACTGGCACTGCCTCACAAGCTCATTAATTTATAAAACAGTGGAATAATAATAAATGGGATTTTAAATTTACATTAAATTGTTCCGATATTGAAATAGAGTTTCTGGATCTCCTGATCAGGAAGGATCCCAATGGCAAAATTATCACCCAAACGTTTTTTAAACCAATCGATGTGAATAGTCTATTGGAATTTAAAAGTTCACATTATCCAAAGTGGATAAGAAATGTCCCTCATGGACAAAATTTGCGTGTTTGTAAAAATTGCACCACCTCTACAGATTTTTTTTGTCAATCTGTGATCGCTTTTTGGAAAAGGGTTATACATTCTCAAGCCTATAACAAGGTGAAGGATAAACAGCAGTTAGATCTTGTTTGCCCAAATACTAATATTTCTTCCCAAACTAAAACTATCCAGGCTAATCATTTTTTATATAATTTTATTACTAATTTTAATTGTGCTGCCAATGATGTAAAACGTATCCTAAGAAGACACTGGTCTATTCTCAAATGTGACCCGGTGTTAGGTGAATGCCTACGTGACCAACCGGGTATTACTTTTCGGAGGTCTATGAACTTACGTAATTTAGTTGCCCCGAGTTGTTAAAAAATTAAATTAATTAATCTATTGACCATATGTCACAAAATGGTACTTTCACATGTAACAAAATACAGCCCAAATGTTGCATCATGATTAATAATCCAAAATATCATTTTTTTCTCAGAATACTAAAAAATCATATGTGATTAATACATGTAATAATTGCGAAAGTTATTATGCTATTTATCTTTTATCCTGTCCCTGTGGACGGCATTATGTGGGCTGCACTGTTCAGACAGTGCGGTCCCGCATGAACAAGCACAGATCAAATGTCAGAAACCCTTTTATGCTACATAGCATTCCCCGTCATCTATCTTTAAAACACGATAATAATTTTGATGTGTTGGACTTAGTAATTATCTAAACGATTCTGGCTCAGGTTCATAATAGATTCCAAAAATAAATAGGGAGTCTTATTGGATATTCACCCTGGATACTCTTTTTCGCATGGTTTGAATGAATCCATTGAAAATGCAAAATAACATCTGACTTTTTTCTGACATTTGTCTATGTTTTATGGTTATAACATTTCTATTTTGTAATTTATATATGAAGGAGAATTTTTCTTGATGCACATTGCATGTACCGTATATACTCGAGTATAAGCTGAGTTTTTCAGCACGATATTTTGTGCTGAAAACACCCCCCTCGGCTTATACTCGAGTGAACTCTCCACCCTCAGTGGTCTTCAACCTGCGGACCTCCAGATGTTTCAAAACTACAACTCCCAGCAAGCTGGGAGTTGTAGTTTTGAAACATCTGGAGGTCCGCAGGTTGAAGACCACTGCCCGGGCCTTCGTCATCATCCAGCCCCCCTCCCCCCTTTAGTTTTGTACTCACCGCCGCTTGGCGGGACATTCGGGTGAGCTGGTCCGGGCCATCTGTGCTGCAGGACCGTCCGGTGGGAAGGGATAGTCGTTCCGGGCTGTCCATCTTCACAGGGGGGGCCTTCATGAGCAATGTCCCTGTGCGTCGTCGTCAAGGCAACGTCATTAATCCCGGGTCGGGCGCGAAGCGCGGAGAAGAGGCCCCCACCCCCCCCCGGTGAAGATGGACAGCCCGGAATGACTATCCCTCCCCACCGGACAGTCCTGCAGCACAGATGGCCCGGACCAGCTCACCCAAACGTCCCGCCGAGCGGAGGGGAGTTAAAAACTAAAGGGGGGAGGGGGGCTGGATGATGACGAAGGCCCGGGCAGTGGTCTTCAACCTGCAGACCTCCAGATGTTTCAAAACTACAACTCCCAGCATGCCCGGACAGCCGATGGCTGTCCGGGCATGCTGGGAGTTGTAGTTTTGGAACATCTGGAGGTCCGCAGGTTGAAGACGCCTGTTAAATCAGACATTGACAAGCGGTGATGATGAAGGGGGTGGTGTGGGATGATGATAGGGTAATGATGAAGGGGGGGATGATGGAGGGGGATGATGAAGGGGGGGATGATGACAGGGTAATGATGAAGGGGGATGATGAAGGGGGGATGATGAAGGGGGGATTATGACAGGGTAATGATGAAGGGGGGGGTGATGACAGGTGATGATGATGACAGGGTGATGATGATGAGGGTGTTAATGACGGGGGTCTGAATGATGACGGGGGGATGATGTATTTCCCACCCATAGGCTTATAGTTGCGTCAATAACTTTTCTTGGGTTTTTGGGGTGAAATTAGGGGCCTCGGCTTATATTCGGGTCGGCTTATACTCGAATATATAAGGTATATTTTATTTTTTTTTATTTTTTTTTTAAGCTAATGAATGTTCCCTTTGGATAATATTTGTTGTACATTTATTTTAATTATATATATATATATAGTTTAGTCTTGAGAAGAGACGTTTAAGGGGAGATATGATAAACGTATATAAGTATATTAATGGCACATACAAAAAATATGGAGAAAAACTGTTCCAGGTTAAACCCCCCCCAAAGGACGAGGGGGTACTCCCTCCGTCTGGTGAAGAAAAAGTTTAGTCTCAAGGGGCGACACGCCTTCTTTACCATGAGAACTGTGAACTTATGGAACAGTCTACCTCAGGAACTGGTCACAGCAGGAAAAATTAACAGCTTTAAAACAGGATTAGATACATTCCTGGAACAAAATAACATTAATGCTTATGAAGAAATATAAAATCCCATCCCTTCCCCAATATCGCGACCCTTCAATTCCCTGGTTGAACTTGATGGACATATGTCTTTTTTTGACCGTACTAACTATGTAACTATATATATATATATATATATATATATATATATATATATATATATATAGGGGAATATGCAAAGCAGCTCATTACACAACCTTTTCAGGTAGTGTTCCCTGGTATCAGCTAAGCTCCTGTTAAGGAATATAAAAAGCTGAACGGGATATATGCCAAGCCAGACTACTCCCCAAAAGGGAAGTTTCGACCCATCTGCAGACAGCTGTTTCGGGGTTTTTGCCCCTCGTCAGTACAGAGCAGGGTGATCTGGCTTGGCTGTGGTGAGAGGCCTGAGGCTTTAAAAGGGGTCAGTACTTTCCTCAGGGAGAGGACACCTCTTCAGGTGTAACGGAGATTCAGGTTAGGCCATTTAGCACTCCGCAGGCATTCTGGGTAGGGGAATATGCAAAGCAGCTCATTACACAACCTTTTCAGGTAGTGTTCCCTGGTATCAGCTAAGCTCCTGTTAAGGAATATAAAAAGCTGAACGGGATATATGCCAAGCCAGACTACTCCCCAAAAGGGAAGTTTCGACCCATCTGCAGACAGCTGTTTCGGGGTTTTTGCCCCTCGTCAGTACAGAGCAGGGTGATCTGGCTTGGCTGTGGTGAGAGGCCTGAGGCTTTAAAAGGGGTCAGTACTTTCCTCAGGGAGAGGACACCTCTTCAGGTGTAACGGAGATTCAGGTTAGGCCATTTAGCACTCCGCAGGCATTCTGGGTAGGGGAATATGCAAAGCAGCTCATTACACAACCTTTTCAGGTAGTGTTCCCTGGTATCAGCTAAGCTCCTGTTAAGGAATATAAAAAGCTGAACGGGATATATGCCAAGCCAGACTACTCCCCAAAAGGGAAGTTTCGACCCATCTGCAGACAGCTGTTTCGGGGTTTTTGCCCCTCGTCAGTACAGAGCAGGGTGATCTGGCTTGGCTGTGGTGAGAGGCCTGAGGCTTTAAAAGGGGTCAGTACTTTCCTCAGGGAGAGGACACCTCTTCAGGTGTAACGGAGATTCAGGTTAGGCCATTTAGCACTCCGCAGGCATTCTGGGTAGGGGAATATGCAAAGCAGCTCATTACACAACCTTTTCAGGTAGTGTTCCCTGGTATCCCTGAAGAGGTGTCCTCTCCCTGAGGAAAGTACTGACCCCTTTTAAAGCCTCAGGCCTCTCACCACAGCCAAGCCAGATCACCCTGCTCTGTATTGACGAGGGGCAAAAACCCCGAAACAGCTGTCTGCAGATGGCAGGGGAGATACCATGATCGCTACGGTCTGAAGAACTCCAAGCATTGTGGTAGAGATTTTGCGTAGTACGATTGCAGTACTTTTCGTTCTTATTAGAACCGCATTTCTCTAGAGCATACCACCTGAAGATCGTCTCCTGCCTGCCTCGGAACATCTGAAGAAGGAGAAGATCTTGAAGACTGCAGCTCCGGAAGAAGCCGACGAAGAACCTGGAAGAAGGGAATCGGCGGTGAATTCCGGAACAGCGGCGAAGAGGAAGGCGGCGCAGAATCTTTTCGAAGAAACTCGCTGCCTCTGGAGAAGGATTTGCATAGCTCCTCCCACCGGGACCGGATCTGCATAGCTCCTCCCACCCGGGAAAGAAGACTTTGCGAAGCCTCTCTCCACAAGCAAGCAAGGAAGCGGAAAAGAGCCTGCTGGAAGAAGCCATGGCCTCAACCAGCAAGTCCACCCAGGAGGCTGCAGGGCAAGGCCTGGAGGTCCAGCCCCAACCACAGCAAGCTTCAACCTCCACCACGGCAAGGCAGAAGGGCGGCAGAATTCCTAACCTGGAAGCTCCAACCCTGGAGCCCTGGATGAGGCAGACTGTTGCCTTGAAGCTCAAGCCCGTGGACGGAAGGGTGCCGGACATGTCCCACGACGTGTTCTGCAAGAAGATGCTGGCGGATCAAGGCTTCCCCACGGCTGACACCCTGGGAATAGCAACCTTCTTTTCGGGAATCTTCTACATCACCTTTGCCACCATTGGGACCTGTAGAAGATACTGGGAGGTGGTGAAAGCGGCGAGTCCCGAATCCCCTTTCTCTCGCTTTGTGGGCAACTGCCTTATTCAAAGAGAGGAGAGGCGGGTGACGGTCTCAATGCGGAACCCACACACCCCAGGCACGGACATCTCGACCTTCCTGAAGCGCTTCTGCACCGTGGTGAGGGAGCCCACCCGCATCCTGAACTCACTCGGATACTGGACCTGCAAGTGGTCTGTGGTCGTCAGACTCAACAAGAACCCTGCTTCTCCAGACGGACTACAGCACCTGCCAACGACATTTTCCTTGGGCAACTCCACAGGACTTATCTTCTACCCGGACATGCCGCAGACCTGCAGGAGATGTGGCAAGATGGGCCACGAGGGCAAGGACTGTACGGAGGATGCCTGCAGGTATTGCCGTGTGACAGGTCACACGACCAAGGACTGCCCCAAGAGCAAGACCTGCAACCTCTGCGGACTGGCAGCCCACAGCTACAAGGACTGCCCCCAGAGGGAGAGAACATGGGCATCTGTGGCAGCGAGAGCACCGAAGCCAGCCCCAGCTCCGGAGCCAACACCACGGATGGCCAAGCCGACCAAGGAGGGTAAGAAGGCGAAAGCCACCACCCCTGCCCCGTGCCGCCCCTCCCCTGCCCCTCCCGCCCCATCCCCTGCCCCTCCCGCCCCATCTCCTGCCCCATCCCGCCCCACCCCCACCCCTGCCCCATCCCGTCCCACCCCTGCCCCATCCCGTCCCACCCCTGCCCCTCCTGCCCCATCCCGTCCCACCCCTGCCCCTCCTGCCCCATCCCGTCCCACCCCCGCCCCTCCTGCCCCATCCCGCCCCACCCCTGCCCCCCGTACCCCACCCCGGCCCACCCCTGCCCCCCGTACCCCACCCCGGCCCACCCCTGCCCCGTCCTCCCCTGCCCGGCCCACCCCTGCCCCGTCCTCCCCTGCCCGGCCCACCCCTGCCCCGTCCTCCCCTGCCCGGGCACTCTCTCCTGCCCCCCGCCCCACCCAGCCTCCTTTCTCTCCTGGCCCAGCAGCACCTAACCCCCCTCCAGCTGCTGGTGCCCGCCCTTCGGAGGACTTTCCTGTGCTTCCTCCCCCAGGTACCATACAGAGGAAGAGGAAAGGAAGGGACAACGTATCAGAAGAGTCCCACAAAAGAAAGATAATCGAGACCTGCGAAACCCCTCAAGCTTCAGATGAGGAGGAGGAGATGGAGCAGGTCTGCGAGAGCCCTGAGGCTTCAGAAGGAGAGGAGGTGATGGAGCAGGCCCAAGTGGAGCAGGTCCAAGCAGAGCCAGTCCAAGCTCAATCTATGGAGGAGCTGCTGCAGGACCCAGAGGTTAAGAAAATCCTGGACACTCCGTCCAACACGGTCTACGACGAGTTCTTGGAAGGGCGCTACGAGAAGCCACACGAGCCGACAGGCGCCAGAGAAGAGGACCCGTCCGACCAGACTGGTAACTAGTATCAGAACTAACCTCTCTTTTTTATTCCCATGGCTGATCTCAACATCTTCTGCATTAATGTGAGGAGTATTAGAGCTTGGTTTAGATTCCAGACTGTTCTTACGTTCTTAGATTCCCAGAGGTGTGATGTTTACATGTTGCAGGAATGTGCTTTGTCTGCTTCTAGGTCTTACAACCATCTGGCCAGGCAGTGGCCTCACGGCCCTTCCTACTGGTCTGGTGGGGGCGACAATAGGTCTGCGGGGGTGGCCATCCTGATCAGGGGAGGTAACTTTGCACTTGATTCCGTCCGGGAGCTCGTCTGTGGCAGACTTCTTGTCGCAGACGGTTCCTGGGCGGGTGAGCCCGTGCGGCTCATCAACGTGTACGCCTCCCCTGAGAGGGATGTCCGACTGGAGGTTCTCCAGGCCCTGCGGGCTGAACTCGCCACCACTAGGGCAGTAGTGTTGGGTGGTGACTTCAACTGCCCCATTGAGGTGGACGGGCGCAGTTCTGGCACATCCGCCAACCTGGACGTGACGTCTAAACTGCTGATTGAGATGGTGACGGAGGCATCCTTGCAGGACGTTGTCGGGTCCATCGGGAACGGCTCCGTAAACTATACGTGGAGCCGCCCCGATGGCTCGCTCCGTTCTCGGATAGACTTCATCTTCACTTCGAGAGCAGTCAGAAAGGTGTCGTACTCTATGGTCCCCTGCTTCTTCTCTGACCACAGGGCCATTCGATTCCGGGGGACTCTGGGCCATGGATTCCCACCTGGCCCAGGCTCCTGGAAGTTGAATTGTGCCCTGTTGGAGCAGAGGGAGGTCATGGAGGAACTTAGGGATGCGTACCTTGTATGGCGAAATGACAAATGTCTGTTCAAGTGCATCAGCGACTGGTGGGAATATGTTAAAGTCGAATTCCGTTGTTTCTTTCAGGCAAAAGGCAGACAACAGGCGTGTGCGAAGAAGTGGGACTTGAGGAAACTGCAGCGCGAGCTGCGGTCCCTGCAGGACCTGCTCCAGTGTGGCTGGGACGTCAGGGAGGAGCTGGAGGAGACCAAAAAGAGCTTGAAAAGGCACTTTGAGGAGGAATCCAAGCGAATCGTCTTTCGTTCCAAGGTGGAGAACCTGGAGAAGGGTGAGAAATGTAACTCTTTCTTTTTCAGGAAGCTCCATGCCGGCCACACGCCCCTGACTGAGCTACGAGATGAGACCGGACACATGAGGAGCGGCAAGGAGGAAGTGATGGGGGTCGTCCACGACTTCTACAGCAACCTCTACGCCCCCAAGTCATCCGACCCCGAAGCCGCCGAGAGGTTCCTGTCAGGTGTCACTAACGTTGTTGATCCCGCAGGTGCGGCGGCTATGGACGATCCCTTGACGGTGGGGGAGCTGCTCTCTGCCGCTAAATCCTTTAAGCCCGGCAGGACCCCGGGCAGTGACGGTCTCCCGGCCGAGCTCTACGTAGCGCTGGGTGACCTGACCTGTCCGGACCTGTTGGAGGTGTACGAGGAGATGGTGGTGGGGGGCAGAATGCCTCCGTCGTTGAGGGAAGGGATGATCACGATCTTGTATAAGCGGAAGGGGGAGAGATGTGACCTGAAAAACTGGCGTCCCATCTCTCTCCTGAACGTGGACTACAAGATCCTCGCCAAGGTGCTGGCCAACAGGCTGAAACCTGTCATGGGGCAGATCGTCCATCCGGACCAGACCTGCAGCATTCCTGGCCGCAGGATTGCCGACAGCCTTGCCCTTGTGAGAGACACGGTCCATTACATCCAGGACCGCGGGGGCCGCGCCGCCCTGGTCAGCTTAGATCAGGAGAAGGCGTTCGACCGTGTCTCCCACGCATTCATGGACAGGGTTTTGCGCAGGCTGGGTCTGGGGAAGATGTTTTGCTCTTTTGTTAACGTTATGTATTTTGACATTTACAGCACGGTGTTGGTGAACGGCTGGAAGACTGACCCCTTTTCCATTCTTTCAGGGGTTAGACAAGGCTGCCCCCTTTCACCTCTCCTTTTTGTTTGTGTTATAGAGCTCTTCGCTGAGACTATCCGGCAGAATGGAGAGATCAGAGGGATCACCGCACCAGGACCAGATCGCCACGAGGTCAAGTGCTCGCTCTACATGGACGACGTGACCGTCTTCTGCGCTGACCAGCGTTCGGTGACTGCACTCGTCCAGACCTGCGAGGACTTCGGCAGAGCTTCGGGGGCAAAAGTCAACTGCGGGAAGTCGGAGGCCATGCTCTTCGGGGAGTGGCACCTGGCTTCTTCCGCCCCCTTCCCCTTTACTATTAAGCCGGACTTCATTCAAATTCTTGGAGTCTGGTTCGGGAAGGAAGGAGCGGCCCTTAAGTCTTGGCAAGACCGACTAGGAAGGATAAACTCAAAGATCGGACTGTGGAGCTCCAGAAAGCTCACGATGGAAGGCAAGGCACTTGTCCTGCGGAGTGAAGTTTTGCCTGTGCTCCAATATACCGCACAGGCCTGGCCTCCCCATACCACCGTTTGCAAGGCCATCACCCGGACAGTGTTTGGCTTCGTCTGGGGCAAAATGGACAGAGTCAAGAGGACCGTGATGTACAAGGAACCCCGCAAGGGTGGGAAGGGAATACCCGACATCCCCGCTCTGCTGAGGGCCTCCTTTGCATGTGTCACGGTGCAGCGGACTCTTGTAGAAAAGACTGGCTCAGCGGGCAGGTCCATGTCTCGCTTGCTTCTCATGCCCCTCTGGAGACAGCTGGGCTGGGACAAGTGGGACAGCTCCATCCCTTACAACTGGAACACTCCCTGGTTCTATGGGGATGTTGTCCGGTTTGTGAGGGAGCACCAGCTGGAAGGACTGAAACCAGACCTATGGAAGCCAAAGACAATCCACAAGCTCATCCGAGCTAAGGACTCGACCGAGCTGGTTCCGGGACTCCCCGCAGCCACTGCAGAGACAGTTTGGAACAATGTGGCCTCAAAGCGGCTTACCAATGGACACAAGGACTTGTCGTGGATGGCCGTCATGGGAGGTCTCTCTCTCAGGTCATTCATGCATGCCCGCAACCTGTGCAAGACCCGGTACTGCCCCCGTTGCCCCTACGTGGAGGAAACATCTTTCCACGTGTTTTGGCAGTGCCCCTTTGCACAGGGTCTGTTGGACGCCCTAGAACAGGAACTCAGAGACTCAGTGCCCAGGAGCTGCCTATCGTACCATTCGGTGCTTTACGGCCTGTTCCCTGGGACCCACGACGTGGAGGCCATCCAGGAGGCCTGGCGCCTTATGAACTGTTTTAAGGACGCAGTGTGGCTTGCCAGGAACCGCCTCGTGATCAACAGGGAAAACATGTCCGTCCGGGACTGCCGCAGGTTCATCAAGAACCTGCTTAGAGACTATTCCATCTTGGACAGCTCGGCCGTTGATGAGGAAGAAGAGGAGTGAAGACCCCTCTCCTTCTCCCATGTCCCCCTGAAGATACAGCCCAACAGTTTGGCCCTGTGATCCGCCCCCCTCCCTACCCCCACATAGTCGCCCACACCCCTACCCCGATCACAGATTGTATTATTTGGTTTTTGTTTGATCTCTTGTGCCTTTATATTGCAGGATTGAGCTGAATGTTAGAGTAGCATGGTGTGCGATGTATAGCTTAGGGAACCTTTGCTGTGTATTGTACTATCATGCTTTGTGTGACTGTAATTTATTGTACGACTTGTAATGACTGAACGGAAAATAAAGCTCTTTCAATCAAAAAAAGCTGTCTGCAGATGGGTCGAAACTTCCCTTTTGGGGAGTAGTCTGGCTTGGCATATATCCCGTTCAGCTTTTTATATTCCTTAACAGGAGCTTAGCTGATACCAGGGAACACTACCTGAAAAGGTTGTGTAATGAGCTGCTTTGCATATTCCCCTACCCAGAATGCCTGCGGAGTGCTAAATGGCCTAACCTGAATCTCCGTTACACCTGAAGAGGTGTCCTCTCCCTGAGGAAAGTACTGACCCCTTTTAAAGCCTCAGGCCTCTCACCACAGCCAAGCCAGATCACCCTGCTCTGTACTGACGAGGGGCAAAAACCCCGAAACAGCTGACTGCAGATGGGTCGAAACTTCCCTTTTGAGGAGTAGTCTGGCTTGGCATATATCCCGTTCAGCTTTTTATATTCCTTAACAGGAGCTTAGCTGATACCAGGGAACACTACCTGAAAAGGTTGTGTAATGAGCTGCTTTGCATATTCCCCTACCCAGAATGCCTGCGGAGTGCTAAATGGCCTAACCTGAATCTCTGTTACACCTGAAGAGGTGTCCTCTCCCTGAGGAAAGTACTGACCCCTTATATATATATATATATATATATATATATATATATATATATATATATATATATATATATATATATATATATCTTTTTATATATCATATTTATATTTTTACAAAAACTTTCTATGGATGTCAAAAATTCTTTCTGTATATGCAAGGGTTAATTTTATTCTGTCTAAATACCATGCATATCCGCTGTTCCCAATATGCCTGATGAAGCAGTCTTCACCGCAAAATGCATTGCATTGTGGGTAAAATAAACTTACTGCTCTTTACAAGCTCTTGGCGCCTGATTTATCCTGTGGTTTACCTTGGAGGAAAAGTGGAGTCTCTCTTGCATTTGTCTTTCGAGGGCGACCATCTTTCTTGGGTGACTTGAATGAGTTTGTAATGTTGTAAAGATGAAATATTCTAGAAATCCCAGACTTGGAACAATCAACTTCTCTTGCTATGGCTGATAGGGTCACACCTTTGGCCTTCATCTGGACAACCTGCTGCGGGAGGGTTTCAGTCACTTTGGAAAGGCACACCATTTTGGCAAAGTCAGTGAAAATTGGAAGGTTAGGCTGCCAGTTAAATAGGGTTGTCAGATCATTAAGAAAATTAGCACCAGTTGCCAGATTAACACCAATAACTTGCAGGTATCTGAAAGTGTTCTCTAATTTTGATCAGTGTTCTTTTTCAATTAGCTCATTTGCATTTTTTGTTCTTTGCTTTAGAATAAATACAAATCATGAAATAAGCTTAAAATACAGCAATTTTACTCATATTTGGATATATTCAAACAGGACACCACAATGACCTTGACATTTAGGAAATTGTGTATTTAAATTTTGACCCCTACCTACTGTGAAGCTGTGCAGGACTGAAATAATACTAAAAGTTATGCATGCAGTAGTTTATGCCTTTTTTTTGTAGCTGCATGTGAAGTTAAATAAGATACTAAATCACTGAATGTTTTCTAAAAAGTTATTTCCGTAGTTATCTAAATTTACCTTTGTCCTTTTCTTTTACTCTGTGTTTGTAAAGTCTTTTGTAAACACCAGTTTCGGCAAATGATTAATGCAAAGGTAACCAGCTCATCTAAATCTTGTGTAATGGCATCTACTGATAGGTCTCTTAAAAAGTTTTAATGAATGTATCTATGAGTTAGAAAACCACGAATATGGCTTTGTAGTTGGAATTATTCCTTTTAGGGTAGGGTCACACACGCTGTATTTTGCTACGTATTTGCTGCTGCGTATTTTCCTACCCTTTGAAGTCAATGGGCAGTAATATACAACACGTGTGACCCTACCCTAAAGGTGTAATTATTATAACAAACTTCTGACATGTTATATTGAGCCCTCAACCGCTCAATAGAATGAAGGGGCATAATCATGCAGCTACACATGCTGTACGCTTGGTGCAGCTATGATAAACAGTATACGAATTTACAGTGGAAGTCTATGGGACTTCGGATACTTACATATACTGCTGCTCACTGAGTGGAAATGAAGGGGAACTGTGTGTGTGCAGGCATGCAATTTTGCCCCTTTAGGGTATGTTCACACTATGGAATTGGACAAGAATTGACAATAAATCATTTTGGTCAGGAAAATGCTGAAATCTGCCATTTTCTGCTTGCCGCAATATTGATGAGGAATTGAAGCAGAATTGAAGCAGAAATTACAAGCAGAATTCAGGAGAAAGAGCTGTAAATTGGGGGAGATTTATCAAAAACTGTCCAGAGGAAATTTGCTGAGTTGCCCATAGCAACTGATCAGATTGCTTCTTTCATTTTTCAGAGACCTTTTCAAAAACGAAAGAAGTGATCTGTTTGGTTCCTCTGGACAGGTTTTGATAAATCTCGTACAGACATTTCCACTTGAAATCTGCTTGAATTCTGATTGAAATTGATTTAATAAGCAGATCTTGCCTGAAGAATGAACATGTTCTTCAGCACCAGAATTCTGCTAGCAAAACTTCCTCAATATGAACAGTGCAGCGGAAAGTCCCTTAAAGTAAATTAAACTTTTTAATTATTAGATCATTTGGAGCAGAATAAGCGAGCAGAATTACTCGAGTAAATTCCTCTTCAATTCCTCAGTGTGAACATACCCTTATTTGAGAGGGAGAGAGAGATATTGTCACCTGCTATTAGTGCCTAATAACTGTCACATACCGGCAGGACTGGTAGTGGATCCTCTAGACCAGAGAGGCGATCACGTGGGTTGTACTGGAGGACCGGTTCTAAGTAGTTACTGGTCTTCACCAGAGCCCGCCGCAAAGCGGGATGGATTTGCTGCGGTGGTAACTACCAGGTCGTATCCCCCAGTAGCAACTCGACCTCTCTGGCAGCTGATATGGCGTGGCACACAGGGAGTAGGCAGGAGCGTAGTCGGACATAGCAGAGGTCAGGGCAGGCGGCAAAGGTTCGAGGGTGAGTAGTAGATAGTAACGGGTTCGGCAACAGGCAAGGCAAAAATACAGTAGGGAACGCTTTCTCAAAGGCACAAGGGCACAAAGATCCGGCAGGGGCAGGAAGGGGCAGGTAACATTTATTGGGAAGTGGCCAGAGGTCAGGAACCAGCGCACCAATCAAAGGCGCGCTGGGTCTTTAAATTTACAGAAGGCGGCGCGCGCGCCCTTAAGAGCAGGGCCGCGAGCGTCAGGAGGCAGGGACTGACGGCGCGGGGAGCCAAGTAAGACAGACAGGGACGGGGTGCGTGAGCAGGGACCAGCCGCCACGGCAGCCGCGTCCCCGACATAAGGGAACCCATGCTCCCGGTCACCGGGTCTGACCGGGAGGTGCCGGGATCCCGAGCAGGGAGGCCGGGGGAGCGGGCGCTCGGGTCCGAGGGAGGGGACCGGAGCGCACGCTGTGACAAAAATACTGTACTGGGCTCTACTACACAGCTATTCTGTACTGCTGCAGTTGGGTATACTACAACTGTAAAGCTAACTGGGGCCAGTTAGAGTGAGCACGAAAAGCCAGTCACCTGATTACAGTCAATGTATGGAAAAAATGACACAACCACATATAGAAAAATACCATTGTACCCCAGTGATTCAATCAAAAACAAGCTTCAAAAGCTATTAGAAGAAGGATTCACATTGGGCATTTTTTCACAACAGCAAAAAGAATTTTTGTGTCCACTCCATCCCATGTCCTGTTTTTCATCCTTGCTCCGCCCCATAGTAGCGGGGATTGGATCCCTGCTAGAGAGGTTAGGTTCATGGATTGATCTATTGTTACACCCATTAGTGTCCAGTACAGCAGGGTTTATAAAAGATACCAAGTCATAATGCAATAGGAGAGCTATCATGGCAAGAGGATCATTCATTCATATCCTGTGATGTTACATCATTATACTCATGCATCCCTCATAATGTAACAATTACAGCTATAGAGTATCACATGCGTAAATATGGTGTGCATAGTCCTGACCTTAGCAATTTCATTATACAGTCACTGGAGTTTTTACTCAAACATAATTTTTTCTGTTTTCATCAACAATATTATCTGCAGGTTAAAGGTTGTCCAATGGAAGCCATTTTCTCCCCCACTTTAGCCAATCTCTACATGGCTTTCTGGGAAGAAACACATCTGTATTCAGCCACCAGCCCACTCTTTGAAGGAGTGGGCTGTTATGGCCAATATATAGATGATCTTCTGATCATATGGACAAAATCCAAGAAAGAAGCTTCTCTATTTCTTAATGAAATTAACAAAAACAATCTTGAATTAAAATTCACACTTGAATGGGGTGGCAGATCTATTAATTTTGTAGATGTTACATTAACCCCTTAACAACGCAGGTCGTAAATGTATGTCCTGGTGACATGATACTTAATGCACCAGGATGTACATTTACGTCCTACACATAACCGCGAGCATCGGAGCGATGCTCGGGTCCATGCGCGGCAGGTCCCGGCTGCTGATAGCAGCCAGGGACCCACCAGTAATGGCGGACATCCGCGATCATACGGATATCCGGCGTTAACCCCTCAGATGCCGTGATCAATACAGATCACAGCATCTGCAGAAGTGTGGCACTTAATGTGGACAATCGGTTCGCTTGCAGCGCTGCTGCGGCGATCCGATCATCCATAATGGCGGACGGAGGTTCCCTCTCCTGCCTCCTTCCATCTCCCGGCGTCTCCTGCTCTGGTCTGTGATCGAGCAGACCAGAGCAGGAGATAGCCGGTAACACTGATCAGTGCTATGTCCTATGCATAGCACTGAACAGTATTAGCAATCGAATGATTGCTATAAATAGTCCCCTATGTGAAAAATCCCCTTCCCCAATTTTTTTTACCCCAAAAAAGTGTACATTTTTTTTTTATAAACATATTTGGAATTGCCGCGTGCGTAATATCCGAACTATTAAAATATGATGTTAATTATCCCAAACGGTGAACGTTGTGAATGTGAAAAAAGTTGCTGCTTTTTTATGACATTTTATTCTCCCAAAAATTGATAAAAAATGTATTAAAAGTTTTATATATGCAAATGTGTTACCAAAAAAAATTACAGATCACGGCGCAAAAAAGAAGCCCTCATACTGCCGCTTATATGGAAAAATGAAAAGTTATAGGTCAGCAAAATAGAGGGGTTTTAAACGTACTAATTTGGTTAAAAGGTTTGCGTTTTTTTTATGCGGTATAATAATAGAAAAGTATGTAATCATGTGTATCATTTTAATCGTATTGACCCACAGAATAAAGAAAACAGCTCTATTTTACCATAAAGTGTACAGTGTGAAAACAAAACCTTCCAAAAATTGGAGTTTTCTTATCAATTTCCCCACACAAATAGTATTTTGTTGGTTGCGCCATACATTTCATGGTAAAATGAGTGATGTCATTACAAAGGACAACTTGTCACGCAAAAAAACATGCCCCCATACTCGTCTGTGGATGAAAATATAAAAGAGTTATGATTTTTTAGAAGGCGAGGAGGATAAAATTGTCTGAGTCCTTAAGGCCCAAATGGGCTGAGTCCTTAAGGGCAGTGGCGTTGTGACCGGGGTGCGGGGGGTGCGGACCGACACCAGGCTGATGGGGTGACACCACTCTGCCAGCACCCCCCCCCCCGTACCTCAGTTAGCACTGACAGCACCAAGACCCCCCCCCCCCCCCCGGTCCTCAGCGCTGACAGAGCACAATCCCACACCGGTCCTCAGCACTGACAGCTAACCCCCCCCCCCCCCCCCGCTAGATGGACGGCGCTAACATGACGCGCCGTCCGCACTGATCAGGCCCACACTAGTGAGCCCGGGGACAGTTGGAGCAGCCGAGCCAGCCAGGTACAGAGAAAAAAGGGGTGCTGTGGGAGTTCTGGGGAGGGGGGGGGGGGTTGTTGCTAGTGGGTTATGAGTCTGCACCCCATCATCCACCAGTACCCCCCAGCAGTAGCGCCACCATCGTCCAGCTGGGTGGGGGGGTGCTGGTGGATGATGGGGGTGCTATTTCTGGGGGGGAGGTGTTGCTGGTGGAGGTGGATGATGAGGCTGCACCCCATCATACACCAGCACCCCCCCCCCAGCAGTAGCACCACCATCATCCAGAAGGGGGGGGTGCTGGTGGATGATGGGGGTGCTATTGCTGGTGGATGATGAGGCTGCATCCTATCATCAACCAGCACCCCCCAGCAATAGCACCACCATCATCCAGCAGGGGGTAGGGGGGGGGGTTCTGGTGGATGATGGGGGTGCTATTTTTGGTGGGGGGAGGTGTTGCTGGTGGATGATGAGGCTGCACCCCATCATCCACCAGCACCCCCCAGCAGTAGCACCACCATCATCCAGCAGGGGGGGGTGTTGGTGGATGATGGGGGTGCGGGTGCCATTTCTGGGGGGGGAGTTGTTTTTGGTGGATGATGAGGCTGCACCCTATCATACACCAGCACCCCCCCCCCCCAGCAGTAGCACCACCATCATCCAGAAGGGGGGGGGTGCTGGTGGATGATGGGGGTGCTATTTCTGGGGGGAGGTGTTGCTGGTGGATGATGAGGCTGCACCCCATCATCCACCAGCACCCCCCAGCAGTAGCACCACCATCATCCAGCTGTGTGGGGGGGGGGGTTTGCTGGTGGATTATGGGGGTGCTATTTCTTGGGGGGGAGGTGTTGCTGGTGGATGAGGAGGCTGCACCCCATCATACACCAGCACCCCCCCCCCCAGCAGTAGCACCACCATCATCCAGCAGGGGGGGGGGAGGGTGCTGGTGGATGATGGGGGTGCTATTTCTGGGGGGGAGGTGTTGCTGGTCATGGTGGATGATGGGGGTGCTATTTCTGGGGGGAGGTGTTGCTGGTGGATGATGAGGCTGCACCCCATCATCCACCAGCACCCCCCCCCCCCCCCATTAGTAGCACAACCATCATGCACCAGCACCCGCCCCCTCCCCCAGCAGCAGCACTCCTATCATCAACCAGCACCCTCCCCCAGCAGTAGCACCCCCCAGCAGTAACACCCCCATCATCAACCAGCACCCTCCCCCAGCAGTAGCACCCCCCAGCAGTAACACCCCCATCATCCACCATCACCCTCCCCCAGCAGTAGCACCCCCATAATCCAGAAGCTGATTCTATTACCATAAGGGGGAATGGGGGGGTGTTGGTGGATGATGAGGGTGCTACTTCTGGGGGCACGGTGTGTGACGTTTATATTCATAGAGTGCAGTGTATACTAGGGCTCCATGATATGGGAAAATTGTGCGATTGCGATTATGGGCCTAAATATTGTGATTTTGATATGTGATTCAATGTAATAAATAAATAGTGAAATCCCCTTATTTCATGTCCAATCTCCTCAATTTTACAACTATTCACCCATTTTATGCCCACCGCCCATTTCACATCTCACATCTCCCCCCCCCCCTCTTGTCACATTCTGCCCCTCCCCCTCTTGTCATATTCCCCCCTCTTGTCAGATTCTGCTCCCCCTTGTTACATATTCCCCCCCTTGTCACATATCCCCCCCTTGTCACATATTCCCCCTCCCCCCCTTGTCACATATTCCCCCTCCCCCCTTGTCACATATTCCCCCTCCCCCCCTTGTCACATATCCCCCCCCTTGTCACATATTGCCCCTCCCCCATTGTCACATATTCTCCCTCCCCCTTGTCACATATTCCCCCTGCCCCCCCTTGTTACATATTCCCCCCCTTGTCACATTCTGCCCTCCCTTGTTACATATTCCTCCCCCTTTGTTACATATTACCTCCCCCTTGTTATATATTACCCCCCCCTGTTACATATTGGCCCCCTCTTGTCACATTCTGCCCTCCCTTGTTACATATCCCCCCCCCCTTGTTACATATTCCCCCCCCCCCCTGTTACATATTCCCCCCTCTTATCACATTCTGCCCTCCCTTGTTACATATTCCCCCCCCCTTGTTACATATTCCCCCCCCCCCCCTGTTACATATTGGTCCCCTCTTGTCACATTCTGCCCTCCCTTGTTACATATTCCCCCCCCCCCCTTGTTACATATTCCCCCCCCCCATTACATATTCCCCCCTCTTGTCACATTCTGCCCTCCCTTGTTACATATTCCTCCCCCCCTTGTTACATATCCCCCCCCTTGTTACATATCCCCCCCCTGTTACATATTCCCCCCTCTTGTCACATTCTGCCCTCCCTTGTTACATATTCCTCCCCCCCCTTGTTACATATTCCCCCCCCCTTGTTACATATTCCCCCCCTGTTACATATTCCCCCCTCTTGTCACATTCTGCCCTCCCTTGTTACATATTCCTCCCCCCCTTGTTACATATTCCCCCCCTGTTACATATTCCCCCCTCTTGTCACATTCTGCCCTCCCTTGTTACATATTCCTCCCCCCTTTTACATATTCCCCCCCCTTGTTACATATTCCCCCCCCCTGTTACATATTCCCCCCTCTTGTCACATTCTGCCCTCCCTTGTTACATATTCCTCCCCCCTTGTTACATATTCCCCCCCCCCCTTGTTACATATTCACCCCCCCCCCTGTTACATATTCCCCCCTCTTGTCACATTCTGCCCCTCCACCCCTTGTCACATATTCCCGTCACATTCCTCCTCCCCGGCAGCACACACGCTAGGTTTGTGTGTGTTTACAGACCTTTGAGGACTTTTACCTTTCAGCCAATCACTGGCTTGACATGTGACACAGCTGCGGCCAGTGATTGGCTGAAGTTAAAGGTCCTACAGCTTGTATAGAGACACCGGGACCGCACGGAGGTGTACAGATGCAGGGACCGGGAAGAGGTGAGCATAATGTTTTAATTATTTTTTATCCCTGCGCCCTTTACTTAGATCAGTGTTTCTCTACCAGGGTGCCTCCAGCTGTTGTGAAACTAAAACTCCCAGCATGCCCGGACAGCTTTTGGCTGTCCGGGCATGCTGGGAGTTGTAGTTTCATAACAGCTGGAGGCACCCTGGTTGGGAAACACAGACTTTTAATATTTAAATTTGTTTTTATCTGCCCTGGCCGGCCCGCACTGCAGCCGCACACGGGATCTGCCCAGGCAGATAATCGCAAATTTTCCCGGGGGCCATATTGATATATGGCAAAAAAGCAAAAATTGCGATTCGATTGTTTTTGCGATATATCGTGCAGCCCTAGTGTATACTAGTTTATTATATTTAGAGGATACAGTGTCTGGCAGGTTTATAATAATAATTATTATTTTCATATAGAGGATGAGAATGCGCTGACATAGTGAGTAGACGTCTGGGCGTCACATTCTGCAGAGAGAACATTTAGCTGGACCCGGCGGTATATACCATCTGAATTAGATAAGGAAAGACTATAGAGAAGACGTCACCTGTAGTCACTGATATCATTGTGTATTCTCCTCACTATAGAGAAGACGTCACCTGTAGTCACTGATATCATTGTGTATTCTCCTCACTATAGAGAAGACGTCACCTGTAGTCACTGATATCATTGTGTATTCTCCTCACTATAGAGAAGACATCACCTGTAGTCACTGATATCATTGTGTATTCTCCTCACTATAGAGAAGACGTCACCTGTAGTCACTGATATCATTGTGTTTTCTCCTCACTATAGAGAAGATGTCACCTATAATCACTGATATCATTGTGTATTCTCCTCACTATAGAGAAGACGTCACCTGTAGTCACTGATATCATTGTGTATTCTCCTCACTATAGAGAAGACGTCACCTGTAGTCACTGATCTCATTCTGTATTCTCCTCACTATAGAGAAGACGTCACCTGTAATCACTGATATCATCATGTATTCTCCTCACTATAGAGAAGACTTCACCTGTAGTCACTGATATCATTGTGTATTCTCCTCACTATAGTGAAGAAGTCACCTGTAATCACTGATATCATTGTGTATTCTCCTCCCTATAGAGAAGACGTCACCTGTAATCACTGATATCATTGTGTATTCTCCTCACTATAGAGAAGACGTCACCTGTAGTCACTGATATCATTGTGTATTCTCCTCACTATAGAGAAGACGTCATCTGTAGTCACTGATATTATTGTGTATTCTCCTCACTATAGAGAAGACGTCACCTGTAGTCACTGATATCATTGTGTATTCTCCTAATTATGTCCTATCAGAGCTATAGTCACTTGTAAGTTCTGCAGTTAAGATGAGTAAAACTTAACTCCCAGCATAACCTCACCACTGCTTAAAGGGGTACACCGCTGCAAAACATTTTCTTTTGAATCAACTGGTGCCAGAAAGTTAAACAGGTTTGTAAATTACTTACTTGAAGGATTCAGATTTTAACTTCCTGGCACCAGTTGATTCAAAAGAAAATAATTTCCAGTGGAGTACCCATTTAAGTCATTCTGGGAGTTGTAGTTTTAAATGGTGAAAACCTTTTTAGCGCTATTCCATTCTGTGGCAATTGGTATATTTAATTATTATACTGGAATTTTTCACAATGCGCTACACCAGTGGCATCCGTCACAACAGGCTAAAAACTTTATGATGTGGAGGGGGGGGGGGGGTAGGTATGGGGTGACACCATTTTCTACCGCACCGGGTGACACCAACCCTAGCAACGCCACTGCTTAAGGGGTTAACAGGCAATACAAAAAATTATGATATCCAGATTCAACTGTACAGAAAACCAACCTCTGGAAATAATAATTTGCATTATATTAGCTGCCACCCTAAACACGTTGTAAATAATCTCCCAGTGGGAGAATTTGTAAGAGCGAGGCGTGCATCCTCTAACAATAAAGTTTTTCTAAACACCTGTACAGACATAAAACAAAGACTCACAAAAAGAGGTTACCCCAGAAATATCCTTAATAGAGCTGAATGTTTAGTAAAATCTAGATCAAGATACAGTTATTTACAACACAGAGAAAAACACAAAATAAAACAATACATAACAAAACTATTTTTGATAAACTCACCTGTAGTTTTTCTACAGCTTATAGTACAGGGTTTACAATTTTTATTTTTATTTTAAAACATCTACCAGTACTCTACGAGAATGAAACCATGACTAAAATATTACAACAAGGGGTTAAATGTGTAGCCAAGAGAGGGTGCACTTTCTAACACTATGTAAAAATAAAAACAACTGTACATGGCTTCATATGCAAGCTAATTTCAAATGTTCTCAAAAAAGATGCAATTTGTGTCCATACATGCACAAATCTGACATGTTCAAATCGGCTGCTAAACAAAGCAGTTACCGCATAAATTAATTCATTAACTGCAATTCTACACACATAATATTTTCAGTAGTATGTACAGCTTGTAACCTGCAGTATATTGGATGTACAGTAAGAAAATTGAAATGTCGCATTTATGAACACCTGCATGCTTCTTCCATGAATGCAAAAGGAATGTCGGGTCTATCAAGGCATATTATGGAAGAGCATCAAGGTGATGCTTCATGTTTATCCATTATGGGCATTGAAAAAGTATCCCGTCCTCTGCGAGGGGAGACTGGCATCACAAAGTTTTGATGAGAGAGGCATTCTGGATTTTAAGATTAGTCAAGTTCTCCACTTGGTTTAAATTTTTGTCAAGATTTGTATTATGTTTATTAATATATTTATTTGCCACTATTCTCTCATGTACGTGTATTGTTTTCATCCAATCCATACAATGTGACATCTAGTAAGAATGAGTTAAGCTTTTCCCCCTTTTTTCAGCTCACTGAATGAAAAAGCAGCATGTGAATAGGTCCTTATTAATCTCTGCTTTCCGTTTTGTTACTGTCCATATTATTTCACTTATCAGTAGCTTTGAATTTTTTAGCACTGATGGGTTTTTACACCTGCATTTTGTGCACATCAACAATATATAATATAAGTGAGTATTAACGGCCATTTTTATGGCTATTATGCCGCTTGAATGGAGGTTCCGAGTCATGTGACATATATGAACTACTATATGAATACAAGATTTCCTTATTCTAAGTTTATGAATCATTAGTTGAACATATTGATATGTACAGATATATATATATACATACATAACCAGAAAATGGAAAATCTAGCACGTTCACCTGGTTAATCATGTTTTGCCCACACCTCCGGAACCTCCGTCGGCGTCATCAGTGGGCGTTCCCATATCCAGGCATGTGAATCCCTTCTACGCTGGTCTAGAGTATAAATAGGATGCATTTGGCAAACATGGTCGTACCATGACGAAGAACCATATGGTTCAAAACGCGTTGGAGTTTCTGCTATGCTTTTAAACCACCCCATTTTTGGAGTTCATTATTTTAATTATGACTAATACATTTTTGGACTTTTAATTAAATCTTTTTTTTGGGAGCTGGATTTTTGCACTTTTCTACCTGATTACAGTGCCTAATACAGGTTGTGAAGCGGAGCTTGTGGTCCTCTCATAAGTGTAACCTGTGCGTACATAGGTGGTGTACGTTTTTTTTTTCCCCTGTAAAACTAATTTGGGCCTAGTTACTGTGAAGGGCCATCCAAAGCTACACCCTTGTTTTTGTAGCCTAATATAGTTTTAAGCGGAGCGTATTGTCCACCTCTCATAAGTGTAACCTGTGCGTACATAGGTGGTGTACGTTTTCTTTTCCTTTAAGGGTACTGTTACGCCGAGCGCTCCGGGTCCCTGCTCCTCCCCGAAGCGCTCGCGGCGTTTCTCTCCCTGCAGCGCCCCGGTCAGACCCGCTGACCGGGAGCGCTGCACTGACATGGCCGGCGGGGATGCGATTCGCATAGCGAGACGCTCCCGCCCGCGAATCGCACCCCAGGTCACTTACCTGTCCCGGTCCCCGGCTGTCATGCTCTGGCGCGCGCGGCTCCGCTCTCTAGGGTGCGCGCGCGCCAGCGCTCTGAGATTTAAAGGGCCAGTGCACCAATGATGGTGCCTGGCCCAATCACCTTGATTAGCTGCACCTGTTCCTTGCCCTACTTATGCTCACTTCCCCTGCACTCCCTTGCCGGATCTTGTTGCCTTAGTGCCTAGAGAAAGCTATTACTGTGTTTGTCCATACTGTGTTCCTGACCTCCTGCTATTGCCATATTGACTACGAACCTTGCCGCCTGCCCCGACCTTCTGCTACGTCTGACCTAGTCTCTGCCTAGTCCTTCTGTCCCACGCCTTCTCAGCAGTCAGCGAGGTTGAGCCGTTGCTAGTGGATACGACCTGGTTGCTACCGCCGCAGCAAGACCATCCCGCTTTGCGGCGGGCTCTGGTGAATACCAGTAGCATCTTAGAACCGGTCCACCGGCACGGTCCACGCCAATCCCTCGCTGACACAGAGGATCCACTACCTGTAAGCCGAATCGTGACAGTAGATCCGGCCATGGATCCCGCTGACGTGCCGCTGCCAAGTATCGCTGATATATCCACGCTGGTCGCCCAGCAATCCCGACTGATCGCCCAACAAGAAAACCAGTTGTCGTACTTGACCACCATGACACAGCAACTTCAGTCACAGCTTCAGCAACTTCAGCCATAGCTACAGCAACTTCAGTCTCAGCTACAGCAGCTGCAACAGCAACAACCTTCTCCTCTTCCGGCTCCTGCACCTCCTCCGCAGTGAGCGGCCGCTCCTAACCTCCGCTTGTCCCTGCCGGACAAATTTGATGGGGACTCTAGACTCTGCCGTGGTTTTCTGTCACAATGTTCCCTACATTTGGAGATGTTCTCGGACCAATTCCCTACAGAACGGTCGAAGGTGGCTTTCGTGGTCAGTCTCCTGTCTGGGAAGGCTTTGTCTTGGGCCACACCGCTCTGGGACTGTGATGACCCTGTCACCGCCTCTGTACACTCCTTCTTCTCCGAGGTTCGCAGTGTCTTCGAGGAACCAGCCCGAGCTTCTTCTGCCGAGACTGCCCTGCTGAACCTGGTCCAGGGTAATTCTTCAGTAGGCGAATACGCCATCCGATTTCGTACTCTCGCTTCCGAATTATCTTGGAACAACGAGGCTCTCTGCGCGACCTTTAAAAAAGGCCTATCCAGTAACATCAAAGATGTGCTGGCCGCACGAGAGATTCCTGCCAACCTGCATGAACTTATCCATTTGGCCACCCGCATTGACATGCGTTTTTCGGAAAGACACCAGGAACTCCGCCAGGAAAAAGACTTTAATCCCTGGGCACCTCTCTCTCGGTATCCCTTGCAATCTACCCCTGTGCCTCCCGCCGAGGAGCCTATGCAAGTAGATCGGTCTCGCCTGACTATTGAAGAGAGGTCTCGCCGTAGGGATAAAAATCTATGTCTGTACTGCGCTAGTACCGAACATTTCTTGGTGAATTGCCCTATTCGTCCTCCACGTCTGGAAAATGCACGCACGCAACCTGCTCATGTGGGCGTGGCGTCTCTGGGTACGGAGTCTGCTCCTCCATCTCTCTCTGTGCCCGTACGGATTTCTCCTTCTGCCAACTCCTCCTTCTCTGCTGTGGCCGTCTTGGACTCTGGTTCTTCTAGAAATTTTATTCTGGCCTCTTTCCTTGATACGTACTGCATCCCGGTGACCCGTCTCATCAAGCCGCTCTATATTTCTTCGGTCAACGGGGTCAAGCTGCATTGCACTGTGCGTTATCGCACAGTGCCCCTGCTTATGAACATTGGACCGCATCTCGAGGAAATTGAATTTTTGGTTTTGCCCGGCTGTACCTCTGAAATCCTCCTCGGTCTGCCATGGCTCCAGCACCATTCTCCCACCCTTGACTGGACCACCGGGGAGATCAAGAATTGGGGTCCTGCTTGCCGCAAGGAGTGCCTCACGTCTGCTCCCAGCCCCATCTGTCGGTCCTCAGTGTCCCCTCCTGTGCCTGTTCTCCCCAAGGCCTGTCAGGACCGTGCCGTGCCCCCTCATAGTCCCCGTCCTGGTGACACTCTGCCCCGTGTCAAGCCTCACCCTCTGCCCCCCCCTCCCCATTCCCACTCCTTCTGGACTATCTGCCATGCATGGGCATACCCAGGACTTCGCTGTCCCCCGGAGGGAGACTCTACAGTCGCTCCCGATGTCCTCGTCCTCTATGGAGCGACATCCCGACAAAAAGAGGGGGAGACCTAAGGGGGGGGGTACTGTTACGCCGAGCGCTCCGGGTCCCTGCTCCTCCCCGAAGCGCTCGCGGCATTTCTCTCCCTGCAGCGCCCTGGTCAGACCCGCTGACCGGGAGCGCTGCACTGACATGGCCGGCGGGGATGCGATTCGCATAGCGGGACGCTCCCGCCCGCGAATCGCACCCCAGGTCACTTACCTGTCCCGGTCCCCGGCTGTCATGCTCTGGCGCGCGCGGCTCCGCTCTCTAGGGTGCGCGCGCGCCAGCGCTCTGAGATTTAAAGGGCCAGTGCACCAATGATGGTGCCTGGCCCAATCACCTTGATTAGCTGCACCTGTTCCTTGCCCTACTTATGCTCACTTCCCCTGCACTCCCTTGCCGGATCTTGTTGCCTTAGTGCCTAGAGAAAGCTATTACTGTGTTTGTCCATACTGTGTTCCTGACCTCCTGCTATTGCCATATTGACTACGAACCTTGCCGCCTGCCCCGACCTTCTGCTACGTCTGACCTAGTCTCTGCCTAGTCCTTCTGTCCCACGCCTTCTCAGCAGTCAGCGAGGTTGAGCCGTTGCTAGTGGATACAACCTGGTTGCTACCGCCGCAGCAAGACCATCCCGCTTTGCGGCGGGCTCTGGTGAATACCAGTAGCATCTTAGAACCGGTCCACCGGCACGGTCCACGCCAATCCCTCGCTGACACAGAGGATCCACTACCTGTAAGCCGAATCGTGACAGGTACATTCAGACGAGCGGATTTACAGCGCTGCAGATCCACCGCTGAAGGACCTCTGTATGGTGCCCATACATGTGCCTGCTCGGAGCAGCAATACGCCGCTACGTGCAGACACACTGAAGCGAAGTGCGAGTCACCACGCATGCGCGGCGTACTCGCACACATCGCGGCCGCTCCCCTGCTCAATGAACCTGGCCGAGAGCTGCCACGATGTGCGAGTATACTGCGCATATGCACGGCGACTCGCACATCGCAGTGTGTCTGCTCGTAGCGGCGTATTGCCGCTCCGAGCAGGCACATGTATAGGCAACACATAGAGGTCCTTCAGCAGCGGATCCGCAGGGAGATACACACGGAAAATCCGCTCATCTGAATGTACCCTAAAACTAATTTGGGCCTAGTTACTGTGAAAGGCCAGCCAAAGTTACATCCTTGTTTTTGTAGCCTAATACAGTTTTAAGTAGAGCGTATTGTCCATCATAAGTGTAACCTGTGCGTATATAGGTGGTGTACTTTTTTTTTTTTTCCTGTAAAACTAACTTGGGCCTAGTAACTGTGAAACCAGATACAAAAAACCTTGGGGATGCAACTCCCCTCAGGGTAAACCCTGAATAGAGACCCTCTCTGGTCTAAAACGTAACTTTTAATTTGTCAAATAATAACTATATTGCTGTGCTCAAAATTGCGAACTAGGTGGCAGTGTGTGATTTAAAATTACAATCCTGTATTCATTTGTTTTCAGTTTTGTGGCATATTATGCTTGGATGTAACTGACCACGGGGCTCTGTATACCGTGCTCTGCTCGGATGCCGTCTATAGACTTAGCATCTCGGAGCTCCGTGGTCCATCCATATGTTACTGCCGGGATTGAGCTAAAATCTGTTCTCCTCTATATCAACGTTTTGCCGGTGAGACCCGGCTTTTTCAAGAGTCTGAGTCCTCAGGAATGGGCACGACATTTGCTAATTTCCACACTTCCGGGATGACTCCTGTTACCAGTGATTGGTTAAATAAATCTGTTAACAGTTTTTCTAGCTCACCACTAAACTCTTTTAATAATTTTGGGTGTATCAGGCCCCTGTGACTTATTTGTCTTCACTTTAGACAGCAAACGTAGAACCTCTTCCTCTGTAAAGACACATGCATCAAATGATTCATTAGTCTTCCTCCCTAATGGAGGTCCTTTTCCTTCTTTTTCTTCTGTAAAAACTGAACAGTAGTATTCATTAAGGCAGTCAGCTAGCCCTTTATTCTCTTTTCTACAAACCTTCATTCCTTTGTTTTTAATTTAGTTATTCTTTGTTTTAATTTCCTTTTTTCATTTATACATCTGAAGAATGTCTTATCCCCTTTTTTCACAGACTGATCTAGTCTGCCTGCGCTTTAGAAGTTCTTATAACTTGCTTGTCCTCTTTCTCCCTAATCTTTTTTTTGTAATAAATGCTAGCTTTTAACCCCTTAACGACGCAGGACGTATATTTACGTCCTGCGCCGGCTCCCGCGATATGAAGCGGGATCGCGCCGCGATCCCGCATCATATCACGTCGGTCCCGGCGCTCATCAACGGCCGGGACCCGCGGCTAATACCACACATCGCCAATCGCGGCGACGTGCGGTATTAACCCTTTAGAAGCGGCGGTCAAAGCTGACCGCCGCTTCTAAAGTGAAAGTGAAAGTGACCCGGCTGCTCAGTCGGGCTGTTCGGGACCGCCGCGGTGAAATCGCGGCATCCCGAACAGCTGACCGGACACCAGGAGGGCCCTTACCTGTCTCCTCGGTGTCCGATCGGCGAATGACTGCTCCGTGCCTGAGATCCAGGCAGGAGCAGTCAAGCGCCGATAACACTGATCACAGGCGTGTTAATACACGCCTGTGATCTGTGTAAAAGATCAGTGTGTGCAGTGTTATAGGTCCCTATGGGACCTATAACACTGCAAAAAAAATGTTTAAAAAAAAGTGTTAATAAAGGTCATTTAACCCCTTCCCTAATAAAAGTTTGAATCACCCCCCTTTTCCCATAAAAAAAATAACAGTGTAAAAAAAAAAAAATAAACATATGTGGTATCGCCGCGTGCGTAAATGTCCGAACTATAAAAATATATCATTAATTAAACCGTACGGTCAATGGCATACGCGCAAAAAAATTCCAAAGTCAAAAAAAGCGTATTTTGGTCACTTTTTATACCATTAAAAAATGAATAAAAAGTGATCAAAAAGTCTGATCAAAACAAAAATCATACCAATAAAACCTTCAGATCACGGTGCAAAAAATGAGTCCTCATACCGCCCTGTATGTGGAAAAATAAAAAAGTTATAGGGGTCAGAAAATGACATTTTTAAACGTATAAATTTTCCTGCATGTAGTTATGATTTTTTCCAGAAGTGCGACAAAATCAAACCTATATAAGTAGGGTATCATTTTAACCGTATGGACCTACAGAATAATGATAAGGTGTAATTTTTACCGAAATATACACTGCGTAGAAACGGAAGCCCCCAAAAGTTACAAAATGGCGTTCTTTTTTCGATTTTGTCGCACAATGATTTTTTTACCGTTTTGCCGTTAATTTTTGGGTAAAATGACTAATGTCACTGCAAAGTAGAATTGGCGACGCAAAAATAAGCCATAATATGGATTTTTAGGTGGAAAATTGAAAGGGTTATGATTTTTAAAAGGTAAGGAGGAAAAAACGAAAGTGCAAAAACGGAAAAACCCTGAGTCCTTAAGGGGTTAAAAAAAAATGTTTTTATTCTTTTTATGATTTTGGCTAAATTGCAGTCTAATGCATTTTTCTGTTGCCTTCAATAATGCGTCTTTTAAGTAGTCCCATTTCTCCTGGACTCCATGTAATCCATTCCAATCTGATAGGGACTCATTTACGACTAATCTCATTTTTGAAAAGTCTGTTTTTCTAATATCTAAAACTTTTTTTTGTGTGGTGTGACTCCTTCACTCTTCTTATATTAAACCACACTGACTGGTGATCACTAGATCCCAAGCTTTCGCCTACAATATCATCATATACCAAATCCCCATTTGTGAATACCAAATCCAAAATGGCCTCCCTCTGGGTTGGCTCCTCAACCACTTGTTGTAGAGATAATCCCAATAGGGAATTTCAAATATCTGTACTCCTGGCAGAACTAGCTATTTTGGTTTTCCAGTTAATATCCGGAAGATTGAAGTCCCCCATAATGATAACTTCTCCTTTCATTGTCATTTTAGCTATTTCCTCTACTAGTAGATCATTGAATTCTTTAACTTGGCTAGGTGGTCTATATATCACACCTACACGAGTTACTGTCTGATTACCAAACTGCAATGTAACCCAAACTGACTGTATTTTGGCCTCATTAACTTGTATTAGGTTAGATTTTATCTTTCACATACAGGTCCACTCCTCCTCCTTTCTTGCCTCCTCTGTCTCTTCTGTATAAAGAGTACCCTGGTATGGATATGTCCCAGTCATTACTTTCATTAAACCATGTCTCAGTAACAGCCACTAAATCTACATTCTCAGATGCCATTATTGTCCCAAGTTCATTGATTTTATTACCTAAACTGCGAGCATTTGTACACAAGACTCTGAGCTTGTCATTTCTTAACCTCTGTGCTACTGATATGTTTTGGTTTCGGGGACATGTTCTTGTTTCGGGGGGAAATTGGACTCAGGAATTTTCACTCTTTTGCCCTCCCTTCCTAGTTTAAATACTCCTTAGCAAATTCTTGGAATTGTTCACTAGGTACATGGGTTACAGTGGGGTGGGGGTGGGGGGCGTAGGGGGTGACAGAGGGTTGTAGGGGGTGATAGAGGGGTGTACATGGGTGACAGAGGGGTGTTGGGGGGTGTAGAGGAGTGTACATGGGTAACAGAGGGGTGTTGGGGGTGTAGAGGCATGTACATGGGTGACAGGGGTTTAGAGGAGTGTACATGGGTGATAGAGGAGCGTAGAGGAGTGTACATTGGTAACAGGGGGGTGTAGAGGAGTGTACATAGGTGACAGGGGGCATAGGGGGTGATAGAGGGGTGTACATGGGTGACAGAGGGGTGTTGGGAGTGTAGAGGAGTGTACATGGGTGACAGGAGTGTAGAGGAGTGCACATGGGTAACAGAGGGGTTTAGAGGGGTGTAGAGGAGTGCACATGGGTGACAGAAGAACGTAGAGGAGTGTACATGGGTAACAGAGGAGTGTAGAGGAGTGTACATGGGTAACAGAGGGGTGTACATGAGTGACAGAGGGGTGTAGAGGAGTGTATATGGGTGACAGAGGGGTTTAGAGGAGTGTACATGGGTGGCAGAGGGGTGTAGAGGAGTGTACATGGGTGGCAGAGGGATTTAGAGGAGTGTACATGGGTGGCAGAGGGGTGTAGAGGAGTGTACATGGGTGATGGATGGGTGTACATGGGTGACAGGGGCATAGGGGATGACAGAGGGGTGTACATGGGTGATAGAGGGGTGTACATTGGTGACAGGAGTGTACATGGGTAACAGAGGGGTGTACATGGGTGACAGATGGGTGTAGATGGGTGTAGAAGAGTGTACATGGGTGACAGAGGAGTGTACATGAGTGACAGAGGGGTGTAGAGGAGTGTACATGGGTGACAGAGAGGTGTACAAGGGTGACAGAGGGGTGCACATGGGTGACAGAGGGGTGTAGAGGAGTGTTCATGGGTGACAGAGGGTCATAGGGGTGACAGAATGGTGTAGGGTTTAAAGATGGGTGTAGAAGAGTGTACATGGGTGACATGGGAGCGTAGGTGTTGACAGAGGGGGGACAGGAGTGACAAAGGGACAGAGGGGTGAATAGGGGATAGACATGGGTGACAAGGATGTGGTCAGAGGGGTGGACAAGGAGGGGTAAACATGGGTGACAGGGGAATGTATAGGGGGGGTGGCCAAGGTGGACATGGATGACAGGAGTGAGTACATGGGAGACGGGGGTCAGAGGTGTGAACAAGGGGGTAAAAGAGGGGTGGACAGGGGTGACAGAGAGGAGTGGACAAAGGGACAGAGGGGTGAATAGGGGGTGGACATGGGTGACAGAGGTGTAGACTGGGGGTGGTCAGGGGGGAGAACATGGGTGACAGAGGGGTGAACATGGGTGGCCAAGGTAGACATGGATGACAGGGGGGGTGGACATAAGAGACACGGGGGGGGGGGGGTGAACAGGAGGTCAGAGGGGTGGACAGGGGTGACAAGGGGGTAAAAGTGGGGTGGACAGGAGGGACCGAGAAGGGTTGACAGGGGTGACAAAGGGGTGAATAGGGAGTGGACATTGGTGACAGAGGGGTAGACTGGAGGGTGGTTAGAGGAGGGTGAACATGGGTGACAGGGGAATGGACAGGGGTGACAGAGGGGTGGCCAAGGTGGACATGGATGACAGGAGGGTGGACATGGGAGACAGGGGATCAGAGGGTTGGAAAGGGGTGACAAGGGGGTAAAAGAGGGGTGGACAGGAGTGACAAAGGGACAGACGGGTGAATAGGGGGTGGACATGGGTAACAGAGGGGTAGACTGGTGGGTGGTCAGAGGGGTGGATGGGGGGGTGAATATGGGTAACAGGGGGATGGACAGGGGTGACAGAGGGGTGGCCAAGGTGGACATGGATGACAGGGGAAGTGGACATGGGAGACATGGGAGACATGGAAGGGTGGACATGGGTGACAGGGGGATGGACAGGGGTGACAGAGGGGGGGCCAAGGTGGGCATGGATGACAAGAGGGTGGAAATGGGAGACAGGGGGTTAGAGGGGTGGACAGGGGTAAAAAGGGGGTAAAAGGGGGTGGACAGGAGTGACAAAGGGGTGAATAGGGGGTGGACACGGGTGACAGAGGGGTAGACTAGGGTGGTCAGAGGGGTGTGCAGGGGGGGGAACATGGGTAACAGGGGGATGGACAGGGGTGACAGAGGGGTAGCATGGTGGACATGGATGAGAGGGGGAATGGACATGGGATGGTGGACATGGGAGATGGGGAAGTGAACATGGGTGACAGGGGGGTGGACAAGGATGACAAGGGGGATAAAAGAGGGGTGACAAAGGGACAGAGGGGTGGATACAGGGGTGGGCATGGTGGACAGGGGGTAGACTGGAGGATGGATGGGGGGGTGAACATGGGTGACAGGGTGAACTGGGGGATGAACATGGGTGACAGGAGAGTGGATATGGGTGACGTTGGGGGGGTCACAGGCGCGCAGGCCGGGGTGGGAAATAAATAAGAAAATAAAATATTGATGGCAAAATCCCACGGCACCCCGGGCAGTGCCAAATGGCACACCAGTGTGCCGAGACACCACGGTTGGGAATCACTGCCCTAGGTTTACAATCCCAGAATGAACATCATTAATTAATTAAACATTAATAACATAAAGCACATATAAATCTTTGATCATTTATTTATTCTTTTTTAATATCCAAATTAAATTCATGTATGATCTTACCCCTTTTATTATGGCTCTTTGATGTTACTCTCCATTTGCAAAAACACTTATCTTCTACCTAAAATAAAATTTAGTTTTTTCACATACAGAATTTGTTCCCTAGATATTCATAAAAGCCTTGGGTACCATTTTTTTTTTTTTTTTTTTTGTCACTGTACCCAACGAAATCATCATAAGATGCCTATGTAGATTTTGCTGAAAAAACACCATAGTCTCAACATGCTGGGCTTTTTGAAAATCATCCACTGAGCAGAAAAAGTGAAAAAATGCCAAAACTAAAAAACTAAACAAAAGTCGCTAAGTGGATATAGCATTTTGCAGTTGCCTACTGAATTGCAGCTAACATTTGGCTGCAGCATTTTTGCCCATAAAAATGCCATGCAGCCAATCTGGCAGTTTCTGCAAATAAAAAATAAAAAATCTAAGGCTGGGTTCACACTACGTTTTCTCCCATACGGGAGCGCATACGGCAGGAGGGAGCTAAAACCATGCGCTCCCGTATGCCTTCGTATGCGCTCCCGTATGTCATTCATTTCAATGAGCCGGCCGGAGTGAAACGTTCGGTCCGGTCGGCTCATTTTTGCGCCGTATGCGCTTTTACAACCGGACCTAAAACTGTGGTCAACCACGGTTTGAGGTCCGGTCGTAAAAGCGCATACGGCGCAAAAATGAGCCGACCGGACCGAACGTTTCACTCCGGCCGGCTCATTGAAATGAATGACATACGGGAGCGCATACGAAGGCATACAGGAGCGCGAGGTTTTAGCTCCCCCCTGCCGTATGCGCTCCCGTATGGGAGAAAACGTAGTGTGAACCCAGCCTTAGCCTGATAAGGACAATCTGGGTTTGACAGTTGCAGAAAGCTAACAAATTCACAATCCATAGGGAGTACTGAACAGTTTTGTGGAGGAAGGTTATGCTGTTTTCAGGGTTTAAGATAGGTCCTTCTTTTCAGCAAAGGGTAATATAAATGCTGACAAACACATTTTAGGCAAAGACATCGTAGCAATAGTTTGCAAAAGCTCCTTACCTACTTCAGCATAACTGCACCCCTGTATACATAGGAAGGTCTATAAAGATAATGGGCCTAATTTACTAAGCTGAAACCGACCAGTTTTTGTCTGGTTATTTTGGCACAGAGTGTCTGAGACATGTCTGCGCCAGTCTGCGCCAGTGTGCACCAGGAAAATCTGACAAACCCGACATTGCACTGTGAAAAGCCAAAAGAGGGGTGTGGTCTGTTGGAAAGGGGGGTGTGGCCAGATAGAAAAGGGGCGTGGTTTCACAACCCGACCGATTTACTATTGAATTCACATAAAATCCTGTGGGTAAATGGCTGGAAATATCCACCTAGAAATATCCACCTTGTCATGCAGAGTTCTGTGCAAAAACTCTGCTGATTGAACATAGCCTAAGAGTAGGTTCACACAGACGGATCCACAGCTTTTTTTAAGCTGCGCATCCACAGACGATGGACCCCCACATTGTGCCTGAAGCTGTTTCTGCTCGCAGACACGCTGTGATTTGCGAGTCACCACGCATATGTGCAGTATACTTGCACACATCACGTCTGCTCCACCTGCTCCCTGAGCTAGGCTGAGAGCAGCTGTAATGTGTGCCAGTATATTGTGCACATCGCAGTGTGTCTGCTCATAGCAGCAGATTGCTGCTATGAGCAGGCACAGCTTGAAGCACAATGTAGGGGTCCATCATCGGCAGATCCGCAGCGTAAAATATGCTGCAGATCCGTCCATGTGAACCTACCCTTACAGTGCAAAAGTTTGTGGAAAACCTTCCCAGAAGAGTGAAGGATTTTACAACTGCAAAAGGGGGCACTCTCCATAGTAACACCCATTGTTTTTAAATGGGTTGTCCAACAAGCTCCTATTGATGATCAGGTGTAAAAATCCTTTTTTGAATCTAGTGCTTTTAGGCCATTTTTAAACCAGGCCTGACTGTCATGGCGGTTATGTTGTTACGTGGTCACCTAATTGGCTGACTGATTTCTGTGATTTTTTTAATCCCTGTTAAAGACAGAAAATCATGTGGGAACTTAAACAGAGGTGCAACAATTAGAATGACTCCCTTACATAGTAGATTGTCAGTAGATTCTAAGCGTGTATATTGCCAAGTTGGGTATTATATTGGAACAAGGATAATACTCAGAGTATAAACATGATGTAACCATAACATATTTATTTAAAAATAAAAGCATCTCTTTGTACGTTGTATCCTTTCTTTAGGACAGAATGGAGGCAATCAGACACCTTGGCAAATGCTTAGGCGACGTTAAAGTGGCTCTGTCTTCTGATATGAAGATCCATGCTTATGAAATCTGTGCATAGAAGAGAAAATGATACCACAGTATTAGAATATTAAATCATTGCTTAAGAATAAGGACTCAGAACATGACTCAGAACACAGAATATGTCTTGTGCACATGAAGTGACCAGCACATGCTGCTGTCAATATACACAACTGCTAATGTCAATAATGTATTATTAACCCCTTTATGACCAGGCCCATTTTGGCCTTAAAGTGTAGCTCCCACCAAGTAATATATCATCTAATATGTCCCTACCTATTAGTAATCTAGCCCTAACCCCCTACCTGGCTTTAAAAAACTTTTAAATCGCTTTAATAGAGCAGATTTAGTGCTTCTAAATCTGCTCTATAAAGCAGGGCGGGAAGCAGCGCTTCCCAGCAGGCACGACGTTACTGATGCCTTGCTGGGCGCTTGCTTCCGCCCTCAGATCGTCTATGCAGCGCTCCTGTCGGGAGCGCGCATAGATGATCTGCCAATAGCACTGCAGATCAGACTTACCCATCCGGAGGATCAGCGCAGCAATGAGTGCTCGCGCTGCCTCCGGACAGGGTAACGGGGGCGGGCGGGGCCAGTGGAGCTGGCCAATGCGCACAGCCCCAGCTATCAGCGTGCTCGCTCTTGCCTGTTTGATTGACAGGCGGAAGCGAGCACAGCAGTGCCTGAATTTCGACTCATTGCCAGGCTGAAATGAGTCGAAATTCAGTGGTGACGTCACTGCTGAATGCATTTGGCCACTACGAGGGCGACCCCTAGTGGCCGAATTTAAAAGTGATTTTAAACTTGTTTAAAATCACTTTTTTTAATTAAAGTATATTAGAGATATGTTGTAGTACTTAAGTACTACAACATACAAATTTTTTTTTACTTCATGACAGTGCCCATTTAAAGCATCCCTTTGACATGTTGTCTAGAAGCTTAGATTGCACTCTGTGAAGTGCACAGCAGCATAGGCCTCTCTCCCCAGCCAACCGCTTCGTTTGACTCCGTTTGATGGTTAAAGGGTAACTCTCATTAGAATAGTTTTTTGCTATTGCACTTCTTATGGTAAATAAAAAATATTTCTAATATACTTTGTTTAAAAAATGAAGTTTTCTATGTTTTATTTGTGCTTAAAAAACTCGAGAGCACATTTCCCCCATCTTATATACAGATTTAGGCAGAGGGGGGTGTGTCCAGCCTCATCTCAAATTTAACTGCCATATGCTGTTGGTTGGACAATTGTGCCACCCAACTTGTTCAGATTTAGGCCACTCTGGAATATATTGTTTAAGTAGCCCCTTGGTTTTCACCCACCTGAACCCACTATACAGGGATCAGGATATTGCTGCTATGGTTGACCCGTTGAAGGGGTATGTGGCCTAGCAAACAAGGAGACATTGGTATGAGGTACAGAGAGGTAAGGCAAAAGCAAGTCTAGGTTCTGACCGATTTTGTGAGCAGGTTGTATAGTAGTATGGTCAAAGACAGACAGAATGGTTAAAAATTAATCTGTTCTATTTTTAGATTATTTTGTATTGTACTTATTTCACAGGTTTCATTGTAACTTTTATTAATAGACTGTTTTAAGAATGATTGTTTTTTAATGCCCTTGGAGTCACAATAAAATTCGAAAAAAATTTGAAATGTAATTTTTTCATTACAGTTTTTTTTTTAATCAACTGGTGCCAGAAAGTTAAACAGATTTGCAAACAACTTCTATTAAAAAATCTTAATCCTTCCAGTACTTATTAGCTGTTAAATACTGCAGAGGAAATTATTTTCTTTTTGGAACACAGAGATCTCTGCTGACATCAGGAGCACAGTGCTCTCTGCTGTTACTCTGTCCATTTTAGGAACTGTTCAGAGCAGCATAGGTTTGCTATGGGGATTTTCTCCTACTCTGGACAGCTCTTAAAAGGGACAGAGATGTCAGCAGAGAGCACTGTGCTCATGATTCAGCAGAGAGCTCTGTGTTCCAAAGAGAAAATAATTTCCTCTGTAGTATTCAGCTGCTAATAAGTACTGGAAGGATGAAGATTTTTTAATAGAAGTAGCATTTTTGCATCTCCGCCTCTCCCATAGAACTAAATGGAGGTGGCGTGTCTGTCGACATCATAGTGAGATTGACGACACAAGCATTAGCAGTGCAGAGCCGTGGCAGTTCCAGGTCCTTGTAAGGGAGATCATGGGGGGTCCCAGAAGTCTGACCCCCTGCGATCAGACACTTATGGGCATAAGTACTCCTTTAAACTTATAGACAGAAATGGTGGAGTTGACTGTGAAAATGGGGTAATAGGCTGCGCAGTGGAGAAAAGACATGTCATTAGTTAATAGTAATGACACCAAACTGGGGCATGGAGAGCAACAAAAGTGCTGGAACAGATTTGGTGAATGAAGGAGCAGCTGGAAGCAAGGCAGAGAGGAGGATATAAAGGACGATGGTGATGGGGTTAATGATTTTGTTTTTTTCTATTTTGACCCTTAAGGACACAGCCCAGTTTACCCTTGAGGACACAGCCAAGTTTCATTTTTGCATTTTTCCTCCTCGTCTTTTTTACGAAATATAACTTATTTTTTCCTCCACAGACTCATATGAGGGCTTGTTTTTTGCACGACCAATAGTACTTTGTAACACCTTTAATTTTACTATAAAATGCATGGCGCACCAAAAAAATAATATTCGTTGTTACTTGTGGGAAATTGAAAAGAAAACTGCAATTTTGCAAATGTTGGGGGTTTTGTTTTTACGCAGTACATTTTAAGATAAACCGACTTGTTTTCTTCAACAATGGTTACATTACTTTTATACTATTGTACTGCTTTTAAAAAAAGGTGTAACTTTTTAGACAAAATTAGTATGTTTAAAATGACCGTATTCTGACCACCTATAACTTTCTTATTATTCCATATGCATGGTTGTTTGAGGGCTTATTTTGTGTTCTGTGATTTGTAGTTTTTATTGGTGCCACTTTTGCGTATATAACTATTTTAATAATTTTTTATTCCTTTTTTTCTGGGATGTGATGTGACCAAAAGTCAGCAATTTTTTACTTTGACACTGTTCACCACATGGAATCATTAACATTATATATATATATATATATATATATATATAATTTTTTTTTATTTTTTTTTTTTTTACATATTTATTAGTAAAATGTGAAAGGTTGATTTAATCTTTTATTGTGGAAGGGCTTTTCAGGTTTATTAAACATTTTTTTTTTACTATTTTTTTTGTAAAAATTTTTAGCAATCTATTGCCATTACTTTTCAGTGCTCCTTCAGCTCGCTTCATAGTCCAGATACTTCAATAATGTTCTTTCCTCTGTCTAAACCCAGCTTAGTAGGGGGTGGTTAAGACACCTGTAACCTGGCAGCTAGTGGTGTACTGGAAGGTATGCAGGTAAAGTGTTAAAGTGGTACTCCAGTGGAAAACAATTTTTTTAAATCAACTGGTGCCAGAAAGTTAAACAGATTTGTAAATGACTTTTATTTAAAAATCTTAATCCTTCCAGTACTTATCAGATGCTGTATACTACAGAGGAAGTTCTTTTCTTTTTGAATTTGTCAGTCTGACCACAGTGCTCTCTGCTGACACCACTGTCCATGTCAGGAACTGTCCAGAGCAGGATAGGTTTTCTATGGGGATTTGCTCCTTCTCTGGACAGGAAGGATTAAGATTTTTAATTAGAAGTAATTTACAAATCTGTTTTAACTTTCCGGCATGAGTTGTTTTCCAAACTACTATTAAATAACTGAAAAAGCAGAGCTTAATTTCTGCTGTATATTTGTTAAATGTAGAAAAAAGAAATTATGTATTATAGCAATAAAGTCCTTACCTTCTATGCATTTGTACTTTTTTGATAAACTCATGTTTTCTTAGTTTTCACTAAACCTTTAGCAACCAAACTGCGATATAACTCTTGAACATATGTGTAAACACATTTAGAGTCTGGAACCTTCATTCGGACCATGTCTTCAACATCTAAAAGTGGGGGGCAATCTGCAAATTTCCTGCACATACAAAAAAGGTTTGAAAGAGGTTGAGGAAAGGTGGAGAAACAAGACAAAATATCCAATTAACTAAAAAATTTGCAGATGTGAGTACTTAAAGTACTAGTTGAGATTTACATGTTTGGATGTACATAGTTTATTGAAGTTGTATGTGGTTAAACCAGCTCGCCCCTCGGTTACCGCCAGCCCCATCACGGATTCAGCCTGGACAGAGCTGATAAGTAACGTATGGAAAAGCAAGAAATATCCAGCGCAGCAGGAACTCCAATGCATAGATTTATTGCGACACAGCAACATACAGGAAGGGAGACAGTAAGTTGCGTTTCGATCGTCTAAGCGATCTTAGACAATCGAAACACGTCACTGCTGTCTCCCTTCCTGTATGTTGCTGTGTCGACAATAAATCTATGCATTCGAGTTCCTGCTGCGCTGGATATTTCTTGCTTTTCAATACATAGTTTATTATAACTATGTATGACTATATCAGGGGCCGTACAGAGTTCTCTTGCATGATCTATTTATACCCAGAACTCTATCTATAACAAGGGGGCATCCTCTACACCTAGTGGAAAGAAGGTTGCTACACCAGCACAGAAAGGGGGTGGGGGGAGGAGGGGCTTAACTGTAAGAGCAGTAGGACTATGGAATTCTCTGGCAGGAGTTGGGAAGGAATTTTCCCCCTATTATGGGACAATGGACATCAGGTTTATAAGGTTTTTTTTTTTTTTGCCTTCCCCTTGATCAAGACAGTAGTGACACAGTAGGGGTATATGTTGAACTTGATGGACATTTGTCTTTTTTTAACCTTATGAACTTTGAAGTGTATTTATCAACAGATTTATGTTTTTTTTTTTGCGTTTCTTTGGCACATTTCTTTGGTGCAGTGTCTTTTTGCGCCAATATTTGGTGCATTCTCACCTCTGTTAAATTGTAAACTTGCTAGGATTTTGACGGTCCTGTGTTTGATTTTTGCAGTGGTCAGTAATTTATCAATTGCGTCAATTGTATTTTGGCGCTAATGTGTCTGTTTTTGATGCATGTTTGACGCAAATCACCGCCAACAATATTCTGACATGGAAAACACACATACCAACACACCTATAAGGAAGAATAAAACCTAAAAGTGAAGAATATGGTATGCTCCAAAATCAGAATGATAAATGATAAATTTAACGCACGTCAGTAAAAACCAAAGTAAAAAAAAAAAGGGGAAAAAGAAACTGACAACAGGTAAAAATGAGAAATACCCTCTATGTTACTGTGTTACTATGTCATTATCCAAGTCAACTAAAGGAGAAGAAAAGACAAAAAAGCGCTACCTTTCGCTGTGGCAAAAAAACTGTGTTTATGCTGTGAGTGGATTGATATTCCCCCTTGCGTCTCAGTCTCGTCCTTCTCCACTGGAGAAATTTATATGTTAAAAGAAAAATTAGACTGCTCATCCATGTTCGTTATTTACCTCCTGACATGCATGTGCAGTCTCCAATACGTGGGTCGTACAGTTCAGCATGCACGCGCCCGTATGAATAAACACAGGCACAATATTAAAAAGAACTTTGCGCTGCATAGCGTCTCCAGACATATTACATCTCTCCATAACAGTGACCACACTTGCAGAGTATTCCCATTGACCAACCAGATCATTTTCAAAGACTGATAAACAGGGAATCGTTTTGGATTTTTTCTTTAAACTCATTGTGGCCAAATAGTTTGAATGAGATGATTGAAAAAACAAGCACATAAAGATACTATGCAGATAAAATAGTTTTCTGAATACAGGTGAAAGGATTTATATATGTTCTTATAATGTTTTTAATATTTCTATGTAAATTAATCTATGATGTCATGTATATGCAAATTTATTGTAACGTCATTTCCGGTCACTAATATATATATATTGGCGGCATTTTTAACTTACAACATGTCTGAGGAAGAAGACGGAGCGTCCTTGAAACGCGTTACATGTTTTAATATAGAGCTAAAGAAAAAAGAAACACTTTCCTTGGTTGTGGACAGTGCTGTCAATTCCCATCTATCCGCACCGGTGGTGCAAAAATATCCATTATCCAAGTCAGACTGCCAGCCTGACAAATGATTTTTAAGATGTCTTAAGAAGCTATTTATACATATGAATATTTTGCCTTTTCAGAAAAACCTGGTAAGATGGCAGAGGCCACTTGGCTTGGGGGGGGTTGGGGGAGGGGGGGCTTGGCTAACAGAGACTGAAGTAATTGCGCACTATGTGAGGCAGAGAATTAGTAGGTAGTCATTAAACACTGGGTTTTTGGTGATTATAGTAATAATTTTGATCTGATTAGAAACATTTCTATACAGCATCTACTGCATTAGAGTGTTGTTGATAGCCAGAAGGAAGTAGTTTTACTAAACATATGTTACTTTTTAGTTATTGTATACTGAACTGTTCTGCAACTTTTTACTGTATGTCACACTTCCTCACATTTTTAAAGGGGTATTCCAGGCCAAAACTTTTTTTTTATTTATCAACTGGCTCCGGAAAGTTAAACAAATTTGTAAATTACTTCTATTAAAAAATCTTAATCATTCCAATAGTTATTAGCTTCTGAAGTTGAGTTGTTGTTTTCTGTCTAACTGCTCTCTGATGACTCACGTCCCGGGAGCTGTGCAGTTCCTATGGGGATATTCTCCCATCATGCACAACTCCCGGGAAGTGACATCATCATTGAACAGTTAGACAGAAAACTTCAGAAGCTAATAACTATTGGTAGGATTAAGATTTTTTAATAAAAGTAATTTACAAATCTGTTTAACTTTCCGGAGCCAGTTGATATATATAAAAAAAGGTTTTGCCTGGAATACCCCTTTAAGATACATGCTTACTATAAATTTGTATTCACGGCAGGTGGCTAAAGAAACCAACACATGTAGTATTAAACCCAGTGGAGAGAGGGATACAATTGCATAGAATCTATCTAGACAATTGCTTGTGGAATAAAATCATCACTATGGGCAGTGATTGGCTGAGAGGCATTTCCTGTGTGTCAGCAAATTCTGCTCTCTAGGGGTCCATATTCCAAAATGTGTGGTGCTGGACAACCCCTTTTAATGCAATAATGTTATCTCAAGTATTCTCCAACGTGTTCCTTACTCTGCTGCATTGAATGCCAGCTGAAAGTTCTCTCTTCGGTTCTTCGGGTCAAGAGATTCATAATCAAAAGCATCAGGGAAGAAAGCCAAAATTAGGGCACAAAATGCAAGGCCGCTGCTCCAGCTGCTTGAGAAATTCTGGATATCTACTCCCTTATATCACAGGAAAGAGAATAAATAAATAGTAAAACAAAATACAGACTGAGCATTGAATATATATATACATACATATGAATATTGAATATATACATATACATACAGATGTGCTATAAAATTTAAACCATTAAGAATTGGAACTGGTTTTGTCCATGTACCTGCAGCTTTTTTGAATTGCCAGTAAATTGCAAGTAAATAAAAATAAAAATAAACATATGTGGTATCGCCACGTGCGAAAATGTCCGAACTAAAAAAATTTATCGTTAATTAAATTGCACGGTCAATGGCGTGCGCGCAAAAAAATTCCAAAGTCCAAAATAGTGTATTTTTGGTCACTTTTTACATCATGAAAAAATTCATAAAAAGCAATCAAAAAGTCCTATCAATGCAAAAATGATACCGTTAAAAATTTCATATCGCCGCGCAAAACATGAGCCCTCATACCGCCCCATACGCGAAAAAATTATAAAGTTATAGGGGTCAGAAGATGACAATTTTAAACGTATTAATTTTCCTGCATGAAGTTATGATTTTTTCCAGAAGTACGACAAAATCAAACCTATATAAGTAGGGTATCATTTTAATCGTATGAACCTACAGAATAAAGATAAGGTGTCATTTTTACCAAAAAATTTACTACGTAGAAACGGAAGCCCCCAAAAGTTACAAAATGGCATTTTTTTTCCAATTTTGTCTCACAATGATTTTTTTTTCCATTTCACCGTCGATTTTTGGGCAAAATTACTGAGGTCATGATAAAGTAGAATTGGTGGCACAAAAAATAAGCAATCATATGGATTTTTAAGTGCAAAATTGAAAGAGTTATGATTTTTTAAAGGCAAGGAGAAAAAAAAGTGCAAAAACGGAAAAAACCCCGGTCCTTAAGGGGTTAAATAGATGATCGGATCGCCGGCGGCGCTGGGATCTTATCATCTAAAATGGCAGCCAGAGGTCCCCTCACCTGCCTCCGGCCATCTCCTGGGGTCTTCTGCTCTGGTCTGAGATAGAGCAGACCAGAGCAGAAGATTGCCGATAAAACTGATTAGTGCTTTTTCCTATGCATAGCACTGAACAGTATTTGCAATCAAGTGATTGCTATATATAGTGTAAAACAAAAGTAAAAAAAAAATGTAAAAATAAAAAGTTAAACATTTTTTTTTAAATCCCCTCCCCCAATAAAAATGGAAATTGTCCCTTTTTTTCATTTTACCCCCAAAAAGAATTAAAAAAATAATTTAATAAACATATTTGGTATCGCCATGTGCATAAATGTCCAAACTATCAAAATAAAATGTTAATGATCCCGTACAGTGAACTGCGTAAATGTAAATTTACATAAACGTCAAAAACATTACATAAACGTCAAAAACATCCTGATTTTGTACAAAAAGTTTGAGATTTTTTTTAAGCGGTACAATAATAGAAAATTAAGTAAAAATGGGTATCATTTTAATCGTATTGACCCATAGAATAAAGAAAACATTTCATTTTTAACGTAAAGTGTACCATGTGAAAACTAAACCCTCCAAAATAGACAACATTTTTGGGGTTTGCCGTACATTTTATGGTACAATGAGAAGTGTCAATACAAAGTACAATTGGTCACACAAAAAAACAAGCACTTATATGGGTCTGTTGATGGAAATATAAGAGAGTTATGGATTTTAGAAGGAGAGGAGGAAAAAACAAAAACGCAAAAATAAAATTGGCCTGGTCCTTAAAAGGGTACTCCATTGCTCAGCGTTTGGAACAAACTATTCAGAACGCTGTAGCCAGCGCCGGAAGCTCATGACGTCACATCCCGCCCCCTTAATGAAAGTCTATGAGAGGGGGCGTGACAGCCATCATGCCCCCTCCAATAGACTTGCATTGAGAGGGCAGGGTGTAATGTCATGTGGGGGCGGGGCTATGATATTATGAGCTCCTGAGACCGGCTCCAGTGTTCGGAGCAGTTTGTTCCAAATGCTGAGCAGCGGAGTACCCCTTTAAGGTCAAAATGGGCTTGGTCCTTAAGGGGTTAAATAACAATATTGGTGACCCCTTTTATGCCCATTTTTGTGTCTACTGTTTTGAATTTTAGGCTGATTTTAAATGCATTGCACTCCACTCCCAATTCAGTTGATTCAACCATTTTTCTGCATAGCAGATGTGCAGAGAAAAGGCCAGATCTGCTGGCTTCCTGGGGAGCGGAGCACAATGCCACACGTTTTCCCAGGATACATTTCACAATCACAGCAGGCCTCAGGAGTGGGACCTGGTGCGATCAATAACATGTGAGCAACATTCCAAAAGTTTTTTTTTTTTTTTATAACAGTAACACTTTAATATGTTCTCTTTATTAAGAAAAAAAATGTTAATATGAAACTGGCGAGTAAGAAACCAACTTAAATATGAAAACAACTCAAGTACCAAGGCTACAAGCTCAACTTTTTTGCTTGTTAAACCTTTTTGCTTGTTCACATTTGTGAACATACACTTTAAGTTGCCATCTGGTTTCATAATTCTCTTTCAGGAATGTAATTTGCTTGAATTTTGGAGGGTAGTGTTTTGTAAGTAACTCATGGATCTCCTTATCCAACTCCCCCCCACAGTCCACTTCGCCACTCACTACTACATTCTGATTCCTCCCTGATATATTTAATACTTTATTTTATGCTCTGTCCTCCCTTTACATTCCTAGCTTAAATATTTTGACACCCTTTCTAGGATTTTCCTCCAGAGTACAACAAAACCTTCCATTCAGGGGCAAGGTATCTGCAGAAAACAGACTGTATCCCAAAAATAATGTCAGCCCAGTGCTCTAAAACCTCAAACTCTTCCTACATACAGCAAGACTTAAAGGGGTACTCCGCCCCTATACATCTTAACCTTGTTTCTAAAGGAAAGGGGATTACATGTCTGATTGCGGGGGGAACTGCTGCTGGGATACCCCGCGATCTCCGGGCCGACACCCTAGGTGTTCTGAACATTTAACGCTGGGTTAAGGTGGCCGTGGCCACGCCCCTACCACAGACATAAATGAAGGGAATGTGATGTAATGTCACGACCACGGCCACCCGAATCCTGGCCTTCTGAACTTAATTGTACAGAACGCTAGGGCATTCACACATCTTATCCACTATCCTTTGTATAGGGGATAAGATGTCTAGGGCGGAGTACCCCTCTAAGTTATGCATTTACCTCCCACTGTCTTTCCTGCGGTGCACATGGTACAGGCAGTTTTCCAAAAAATACAGTCTTGAAGGTCCTTCTTTTCAGCTTGAAACCTAGTTCTCCAAAATAATTGTTAAAGGGTATACCAATATCAAAAATGTTATATTTTGCTAGAGATATTTATTACCCATGTCCATACACAATGTCTATAGCTAAGAAAAGGCAATACATTTAAAGAGCACCTGTCATCAACAAAAACTTTCATTATGTTGTTCATAATCATTAATGAAGAGATATTGTAATATATCTTCATTAAAAAATATTAATATTTATACCAGTTTTTTCATTTATACTTTTGGCCACTAGGGGTCACTCTTCTATGCCTGGTCTGCAGGCAGCATCCTATGCTTTTCATAGTAAGTGTACAGCTTTTAGGACTAATGCTGAAGGGCTCTGGTCCTTCCACCGAAAGTTCAGTGCTCTCAGCTCAGGACTCGCTCCCAGCCTGTGAGCTACAAGCCTGCACATGCCTCTCATATAACAGCCAGTCACCTCCCTTTCCCCCCTGCTCTGTGTTCTCCCTGCCCCTCACCACACGTTATCTTATACATTGTATTATCTCACTGCACTCCCTGCTCTGTGCCCCCCCCCCTGAGAGAGAGACAGAGGATGCCATCCCTCACCTGTACTTAGTCTGTATGCACACTGCAGAGCAGTGTTTCCCAACCAGGGTGCCTCCAGCTGTTGCAAAACTAAAAATCCCAGCATGTCTGGACAGCTGTTGGCTGTCTGGGCATGCTGGGAGTTGTAGTTTTGCAACAGCTGGAGGTGCCCTGGTTGGGAAACTGTTACGCCGAGCGCTCCGGGTCCCCGCTCCTCCCCGGAGCGCTCGCTTCACTCTCCCCGCGGCAGCGCTCCGGTCACGTCCTCTGACCCGGGGCGCTGCGATTCCGCTGCCAGCCGGGATGCGATTCGCGATGCGGGTAGCGCCCGCTCGCGATGCGCACCCCGGCTCCCCTACCTGACTCGCTCTCCGTCTGTTCTGTCCCGGCGCGCGCGGCCCCGCTCCCTAGGGCGCGCGCGCGCCGGGTCTCTGCGATTTAAAGGGCCACTGCGCCGCTGATTGGCGCAGTGGTCCCAATTAGTGTGTTCACCTGTGCACTTCCCTATATCACCTCACTTCCCCTGCACTCCCTTGCCGGATCTTGTTGCCTTAGTGCCAGTGAAAGCGTTCCTTGTGTGTTCCTTGCCTGTGTTTCCAGACCTTCTGCCGTTGCCCCTGACTACGATCCTTGCTGCCTGCCCCGACCTTCTGCTACGTCCGACCTTGCTTTTGCCTACTCCCTTGTACCGCGCCTATCTTCAGCAGCCAGAGAGGTGAGCCGTTGCTAGTGGATACGACCTGGTCACTACCGCCGCAGCAAGACCATCCCGCTTTGCGGCGGGCTCTGGTGAAAACCAGTAGTGGCTTAGAACCGGTCCACTAGCACGGTCCACGCCAATCCCTCTCTGGCACAGAGGATCCACTACCTGCCAGCCGGCATCGTGACAGTAGATCCGGCCATGGATCCCGCTGAAGTTCCTCTGCCAGTTGTCGCTGACCTCACCACGGTGGTCGCCCAGCAGTCACAACAGATAGCGCAACAAGGCCAACAGCTGTCTCAACTGACCGTTATGCTACAACAGTTACTACCACAGCTTCAGCAGTCATCTCCTCCGCCAGCTCCTGCACCTCCTCCGCAGCGAGTGGCCGCTCCTGGGATACGCTTATCCTTGCCGGATAAATTTGATGGGGACTCTAAGTTTTGCCGTGGCTTTCTTTCCCAATGTTCCCTGCATCTGGAGATGATGTCGGACCTGTTTCCCACTGAAAGGTCTAAGGTGGCTTTCGTAGTCAGCCTTCTGTCCGGAAAAGCCCTGTCATGGGCCACACCGCTCTGGGACCGCAATGACCCCGTCACTGCCTCTGTACACTCCTTCTTCTCGGAAATCCGAAGTGTCTTTGAGGAACCTGCCCGAGCCTCTTCTGCTGAGACTGCCCTGTTGAACCTGGTCCAGGGTAATTCTTCCGTTGGCGAGTATGCCGTACAATTCCGTACTCTTGCTTCAGAATTGTCCTGGAATAATGAGGCCCTCTGCGCGACCTTCAAAAAAGGCCTATCCAGCAACATTAAAGATGTTCTGGCCGCACGAGAAATTCCTGCTAATCTACATGAACTTATTCACCTAGCCACTCGCATTGACATGCGTTTTTCCGAAAGGCGTCAGGAACTCCGCCAAGATATGGACTCTGTTCGCACGAGGCGTTTCTTCTCCTCGGCTCCTCTCTCCTCTGGTCCCCTGCAATCTGTTCCTGTGCCTCCCGCCGTGGAGGCTATGCAGGTCGACCGGTCTCGCCTGACACCTCAAGAGAGGACACGACGCCGTATGGAGAACCTCTGCCTGTACTGTGCTAGTACCGAACACTTCCTGAGAGATTGTCCTATCCGTCCTCCCCGCCTGGAAAGACGTACGCTGACTCCGCACAAAGGTGAGACAGTCCTTGATGTCTACTCTGCTTCTCCACGTCTTACTGTGCCTGTGCGGATGTCTGCCTCTGCCTTCTCCTTCTCTACAGTGGCCTTCTTGGACTCTGGATCTGCAGGAAATTTTATTTTGGCCTCTCTCGTCAACAGGTTCAACATCCCGGTGACCAGTCTCGCCAGACCCCTCTACATCAATTGTGTAAATAATGAAAGATTGGACTGTACCATACGTTTCCGCACGGAGCCCCTTCTTATGAGCATCGGATCTCATCATGAGAGGATTGAACTTTTGGTCCTCCCCAATTGCACCTCGGAAATTCTCCTTGGACTTCCCTGGCTTCAACTTCATTCCCCTACCCTGGATTGGTCCACTGGGGAGATCAAGAGTTGGGGGTCCTCTTGTTCCAAGAACTGTCTAAAACCGGTTCCCAGTAACCCTTGCCGTAACTCTGTGGTTCCTCCAGTAACCGGTCTCCCTAAGGCCTATATGGACTTCGCGGATGTTTTCTGCAAAAAACAAGCTGAGACTCTACCTCCTCACAGGCCTTATGATTGCCCTATCGACCTCCTCCCGGGCACTACTCCACCCCGGGGCAGAATTTATCCTCTCTCTGCCCCAGAGACTCTTGCCATGTCCGAATACGTCCAGGAGAATCTAAAAAAGGGCTTTATCCGTAAATCCTCCTCTCCTGCCGGAGCCGGATTTTTCTTTGTGTCCAAAAAAGATGGCTCCCTACGTCCTTGCATTGACTACCGCGGTCTTAATAAAATCACGGTTAAGAACCGCTACCCCTTACCCCTCATCTCTGAACTCTTTGATCGCCTCCAAGGTGCCCACATCTTCACTAAATTGGACTTAAGAGGCGCCTATAACCTCATCCGCATCAGAGAGGGGGACGAGTGGAAAACGGCATTTAACACCAGAGATGGACACTTTGAGTATCTGGTCATGCCCTTTGGACTGTGCAACGCCCCTGCCGTCTTCCAAGACTTTGTCAATGAAATTTTTCGTGATTTGTTATACTCCTGTGTTGTTGTATATCTGGACGATATCCTAATTTTTTCTGCCAATCTAGAAGAACACCGCCAGCATGTCCGTATGGTTCTTCAGAGACTTCGTGACAACCAACTCTATGCCAAAATTGAGAAATGTCTGTTTGAATGCCAATCTCTTCCTTTTCTAGGATATTTGGTCTCTGGCCAGGGACTACAGATGGATCCAGACAAACTCTCTGCCGTCTTAGATTGGCCACGCCCCTCCGGACTCCGTGCTATCCAACGCTTTTTGGGGTTCGCCAATTATTACAGGCAATTTATTCCACATTTTTCTACCATTGTGGCTCCTATCGTGGCTTTAACCAAAAAAAATGCTGATCCCAAGTCCTGGCCTCCTCAAGCAGAAGACGCCTTTAAACGACTCAAGTCTGCCTTTTCTTCGGCTCCCGTCCTCTCCAGACCTGACCCTTCCAAACCCTTCCTATTGGAGGTTGATGCCTCCTCAGTGGGAGCTGGAGCTGTTCTTCTACAAAAAAATTCTTCCGGGCATGCTGTCACTTGTGGTTTTTTCTCTAGGACCTTCTCTCCAGCGGAGAGGAACTACTCCATCGGGGATCGAGAGCTTCTAGCCATCAAATTAGCACTTGAGGAATGGAGGCATCTGCTGGAGGGATCAAGTTCTCCTGTTATTATCTACACCGACCACAAGAACCTCTCCTACCTCCAGTCTGCCCAACGGCTGAATCCTCGCCAGGCCCGGTGGTCTCTGTTCTTTGCCCGATTTAATTTTGAGATTCACTTTCGTCCTGCCGATAAGAACATTAGGGCCGATGCTCTCTCTCGTTCCTCGGATGCCTCAGAAGTTGAACTCTCTCCGCAACACATCATTCCACCTGACTGCCTGATCTCCACTTCTCCTGCCTCCATCAGGCAGACTCCTCCAGGAAAGACCTTTGTTTCTCCTCGCCAACGCCTCGGAATCCTCAAATGGGGTCACTCCTCCCATCTCGCAGGTCATGCGGGTATCAAGAAATCTGTGCAACTCATCTCCCGCTTCTATTGGTGGCCGACTCTGGAGACGGATGTTGTGGACTTTGTGCGAGCCTGCACTATCTGTGCCCGGGATAAGACTCCTCGCCAGAAGCCCGCTGGTTTTCTTCATCCTCTGCCTGTCCCCGAACAGCCTTGGTCTCTGATTGGTATGGATTTTATTACTGATTTACCCCCTTCCCGTGGCAACACTGTTATTTGGGTGGTCGTTGATCGATTCTCCAAAATGGCACATTTCATCCCTCTTCCTGGTCTTCCTTCTGCGCCTCAGTTGGCTAAACAATTTTTTGTACACATTTTTCGTCTTCACGGGTTGCCTACGCAGATTGTCTCGGATAGAGGCGTCCAATTCGTGTCTAAATTCTGGAGGGCTCTCTGTAAACAACTCAAGATTAAATTAAATTTTTCTTCTGCATATCATCCCCAGTCCAATGGACAAGTAGAAAGGATTAACCAGATCTTGGGTGATTATTTGCGACATTTTGTTTCCTCCCGCCAGGATGACTGGGCAGATCTCCTCCCATGGGCCGAATTCTCGTATAACTTCAGGGTCTCTGAGTCTTCCTCCAAATCTCCATTTTTCGTGGTGTACGGCCGTCACCCTCTTCCCCCCCTCCCTACTCCCTTGCCCTCTGGTCTGCCCGCTGTGGATGAAATTTCTCGTGACCTTTCCATCATATGGAGAGAGACCCAAAATTCTCTCTTACAGGCTTCATCACGCATGAAGAAGTTCGCGGATAAGAAAAGAAGAGCTCCCCCCGTTTTTTCCCCTGGAGACAAGGTATGGCTCTCCGCTAAATATGTCCGCTTCCGTGTCCCTAGCTACAAGTTGGGACCACGCTATCTTGGTCCTTTCAAAATTTTGTGTCAAATTAATCCTGTCTCTTATAAACTTCTTCTTCCTCCCTCTCTTCGTATCCCTAATGCCTTTCACGTCTCTCTTCTCAAACCACTCATCCTCAACCGTTTTTCTCCCAAATCTGTTCCTCCCACTCCTGTTTCTGGCTCCTCGGACATCTTCTCGGTCAAAGAAATTTTAGCTGCCAAAAAGGTCAGAGGGAAAAAATTTTTTTTAGTGGACTGGGAGGGTTGTGGTCCTGAAGAGAGATCCTGGGAACCTGAGGACAACATCCTAGACAAAAGTCTGCTCCTCAGGTTCTCAGGCTCCAAGAAGAGGGGGAGACCCAAGGGGGGGGGTACTGTTACGCCGAGCGCTCCGGGTCCCCGCTCCTCCCCGGAGCGCTCGCTTCACTCTCCCCGCGGCAGCGCTCCGGTCACGTCCTCTGACCCGGGGCGCTGCGATTCCGCTGCCAGCCGGGATGCGATTCGCGATGCGGGTAGCGCCCGCTCGCGATGCGCACCCCGGCTCCCCTACCTGACTCGCTCTCCGTCTGTTCTGTCCCGGTGCGCGCGGCCCCGCTCCCTAGGGCGCGCGCGCGCCGGGTCTCTGCGATTTAAAGGGCCACTGCGCCGCTGATTGGCGCAGTGGTCCCAATTAGTGTGTTCACCTGTGCACTTCCCTATATCACCTCACTTCCCCTGCACTCCCTTGCCGGATCTTGTTGCCTTAGTGCCAGTGAAAGCGTTCCTTGTGTGTTCCTTGCCTGTGTTTCCAGACCTTCTGCCGTTGCCCCTGACTACGATCCTTGCTGCCTGCCCCGACCTTCTGCTACATCCGACCTTGCTTTTGCCTACTCCCTTGTACCGCGCCTATCTTCAGCAGCCAGAGAGGTGAGCCGTTGCTAGTGGATACGACCTGGTCACTACCGCCGCAGCAAGACCATCCCGCTTTGCGGCGGGCTCTGGTGAAAACCAGTAGTGGCTTAGAACCGGTCCACTAGCACGGTCCACGCCAATCCCTCTCTGGCACAGAGGATCCACTACCTGCCAGCCGGCATCGTGACAGAAACACTGCTGCAGAGGGAGAGCAGCATACAGGAAGACTGGCAGAAGCAGAGTCCCAGCCAAGCTTCATGTGACATCATGCCTGCCGGGACCCGCCTCTTCCACCCCTCAGAAAGACAGTGCTCCTCAGCTAATGAAGAGGGATAAAAAAGGTATTTCCACAGAGTTTTAAACCTCAATAAACACAGGGATAGGCATAGTTAGAGAAGGGAACAGATGGGAAGGGGGATCAGGGAAAGTTTAGATGATGACAGGTACTCTTTAAAGCTAATATAGGGCCTTTATTATTGGAGCTCTATCAATGTCTACCTTGGCATTGCTATGCATGGGAGAACTAGTGGATTGATTTTTTGAGGTAAACATTATTCATTGAATAAACAGACTTAAAAATAACATGCAATTTTTTTTTCAGATTGCCGACCATTTTTTCCCTTAAAAAGTACAAAATGAAATGTAATAAAATAAATTAAATCACTTAAATAATTAAATAACTAGCCTAATGTGTCCTGTAAAGAAACTAAGTGCAGGGGTGAAAAGTGAGGACAAAACAAACACAGTCAGGGGAACAGCCCCAGAAACAAGAGCTAAACAAACACACATAAATAGAATGGCAAACAAGCAAGGGGACTGAAAATCCGGAGGTGAAGCATTAACCATATACCAAGCCAGAGTCACAATAACCAGAGATCAGAATAAGTGTAAGTAAGTAAGAGTAAGTAAGGTAGTGTTCGGGAGAGATTTCCCTATGACCGTCAAGTGAGACAACTGAACATCTTTATAGCCCAGCCAAAGAGGGTTTGGACCCCAAGGCAAAATACTATCGGTCAGTCATTCCCAGCTCCTGATTGGCCTGGGCGTCGCCAGGCTACGCATGATGCTTTAGCCAAACACCAGAAAACTTAAAGGGGTACCTGGTGGAAAACATTTTTTGTCAAATCAACTGGTGCCAGAAAGTTAAATAGATTTGTAAATGACTTCTATTAAAAAAATCTTTTTCCTTCCAGTAGTGTATACTACAGAGGAAGTTGAGTTGTTCTTTTCTGTCTGATCACAGTGCTCTCTGCTGACACCTCTGTCCATGTTAGGAACTGTCCAGTGAACAATGCAGAGACAGGCGTCAATGGGGTGCCGGCTTCAGATAGGCGCAGGTCACAGGACAGCACAAGATGAGTAATGGCAATAGTGGTTTATTTCCCAACATGCAACGCCTTTCACTGCTACAGCAGCTTCATCAGGCATAACAAGGAACATGTGAATGCTGAATTTATCCAGGTAGAGAGAGGACACGTCAGAGGGGTGGGGAGGGAAGAGGGAGGGGAAAAAACTCAAACGGTCTAATCGCCAACGAGTAAATTACACCGTACAAAATGTATATTGAATAGGAAAATATATTGTAATAAAACATTGTCACAATATAAAAACATATATAAAAATTAAGGATGATACAGAAATATAGGCGAATGAGAAAATAGAGAACGGTCGGTTTTAGCGAGCGTTCTCTATGGTCTCATTCAGACCATGCGGTATTAAAGTAGAAAGGGTGAAGATCCAATATGATTCCCGGTTAATTAAATACTGAAAACGATTATGTTTGGTAGATGGAACGGATTCTAAAATAATTAAACATAATGATGATATATCACTATTATGAACTAAAGTGAAGTGACGTGACACACTGTGGAGTGTGAATTTGTTCTTAATATTGGATCGATGTTTGGACATACGGCAACGCACCGTTTGTATCGTGCGTCCGATGTATCGTAAATTGTCATTTACAAATCTGTTTAACTTTCTGGCATCAGTTTTAAAAATAAGTTTTCCACTGGAGCACCCCTTTAACTTCTTCTGGAGCATACAGCAGCTGATAAGTACTAATAGAAGTAATTTACAAATCTGTTATATTTTCTGGAGCCAGTTGATATGAAAAAAATTAAAAATAAAAAGAGTACCAGAGTACCCCGTTAAGGCTAGGTTCACATGGCTGTTCTCTCCCGTCCCGCTATTCTCCCATTATTGCTGCTAAACACACCATACTAACAAAAGGATGCAAACTGATGCAAAGGGATGCGATTTAAGTGTCATCCTTTGCCTCAGTTTTTAATCTGTTTGTATCCTTTATTGTCCATTTTTATTTTCGTCTGGCTACTTCTTGGTTGCTCACACCTCTTCTGAGCATACTCAGAAGTAATAACGGGTCAAAAAGGGATTGGTAAAAAAAAATGGATGCAAACGGATGACATTAAAGGCTCATCCGTTTTCCACTGAATTTAATGTTAAATTTATTATATCTGTTTCTCATCCATTTTTATTGAAAAGGAAAAAATAGTGAATGCACTGTCTTTTTTCCTGTAAAAAAATTGTAATAGAGGCCAAACGGGTGCAAACGGCTGACAAAGGATTGTAACACAATCCCACTGACATCAATGGGAGCCATTTACAACCATTTGCAAAAGGCTTGAACGGATTTAAGAACGGGCATGTAACAGAGACAGATGGCCATGTGAATGAGCCCTAACCCTACGGGCATAACCAGGTCGAGAAAGAAGGGGATGCTAATCTGTATGCAACAGCTTTTGTATGTACCCCAGATATATAAATACTGGTGTCACCTGTCCATGTACTCCTGTCTGTGATGATAAAAAGGATTTTAGGCCTTGTGGCCAGATTGGAAACTGCAAGAATTCATAATAATTTTAAAATATACATATGTGGTATTGCATACCGTACCTTGTATGGTGGTCCCCAAAGTCAGAGTAACTACTCTCAGGTAGGGTCCCCCAGCCCCTAGTCACCTCTCTTCTACTCTAATTTCCTAACGTTTACATGTACATATTTAATAATAATAATGTGTATTTAATATAATGCATAGTATGCTTACCTGGTTAGCGTCGCAGGATCTTCGGTCATGTGACCATGTTAAATCCTCTATGATATGTTAGAGGACCTTTGGAGATCCTTGGGTCACATGTTACACACAATACTGTGTAAAGGTGATTGACAGCAGTATTGGACCAATTAGCTCTAGTCCAGCCCCTGCCCATATAAGGGAGCTGTAGCCAATTATCGCTCTCTTGGGTTGCTGCTCTCGTGGATGCCGGACTAGCAGGACGGATCTGCGCAACTTTCAAAGACAAGCTAGGCCTGAAAACCTGCCAGCCTCAGCACAAAACTAAACCTTGAGTTCTAAACTAATCTCCGCTAAAGCTAGCGTGACTACTGGACCGCAATTAATTCCCCTAAATCCAGTGGAACAGCGCATACTAATCTAAAGACTCAAAATTGCTTAAAATTGCTTTGTCAATGTGCCTAAGAGACTTTGCATATATAGAGACTGTTCCGGTTGTAAAGCTTGCATAAAATCTTCAGTAAAGTTCCGACAAGTTTCTGCAAAACTCTCCGGTTGTGGACATTCAATTATTCACTACCTCCCTATCGCTCTTGGGAAGGGTGGTGGTAGGACAAGCATTACAGAGGAGTCCTCCACCCTGGCGTCACGAATAGAAAGGGTTAACCAGACACCCTTTAGTAACCGCACAGCTACACTCCCTACACCCAACTCTCCCAGGCTATCACACATAGTTAAATGGAATATTAGAACAATCATCACCAATAATTCTTAAGAAATATGGTTAACATAAATACTTATTTTAAATAAATTCTTACCTCCCGCCCCCGTGTCTTTGCCCGACACCATTCTAGCAACATGTTCTTTACAGCTCCTGCACCACAGCTTGTTGACCGCTGAACACGAACCCCTGAAGTGGCAACCCTGAAAGAGAACTCTTAATACATAACTTATATATATATATATATATATATATATATTCTGAAACGGCATTTCCAATCAAACACTAAAGGTCTTTTTAGACAGGCTCGATCAGTCGGAAATTCCACCGTAATTTACTTTAATGGGAATCCGCTGTCCCAATTCCACTGTGGGAATTTTGCAAAATTTAAAGACCAGTCTTGAATTTTGTGAAATTCCACAGCAGAATCCCATTGATGTCAATGTGGCTTCGAATTTCAGTGGAATTCTGTGTTTTGAGTGTTGCTAACTTGCATGGGTAAAACCTCCATAACAAAAACTACATAAAGAACTGTGGGTGAGCAATCTGTTGTAATTGTGGTATTGTACACTACTTCTGCAGATAAACTTGAGCCAAAAGAGTACTGTACTGTACTGTAGAGTCCGTCTCGATAAGGTCACCTTACCAAACTCTTACACACAATTTTATCAAATGGGATGTTAAAAAAACTCTATTTTTTATATAGCAATATAGCATCTAAAATTATACACAATTGTGGACATTTATCAAAACGTGTCTAGAGGAGAGTTTGCCCATAGCAACCAATCAGATTTCTTCTTTCATTTCTGAAAAGGCCTCTGAAAACTGAAAGAAGCGATCTGATTGGTTTCTATGGGCAACTCAGCAACTTTTCCTCTGGACAGGTTTTTATAAATCTCCCCCATTATACATATAGCTTTGTGCTTATAGTAAGGTGCTGTCATTTTTGTGTTTGCACAAAACTGTACTAAAACTTGCATTTACTTACCTGTAGCTAAAGTAATAATTTATGTGGCACAGAAGGAGGACTGTTTTGAAATGCCCCACTTTCAGTACAGTATTTGCAAAACATACCTTATAACTCCTATGAAAAAGCACATCATGTAGTTTTTACACATACATTTTTAAAGTCACAATTATATCCAATAAACTAAATATAAAAAAAAAAACACATTGGGGGAGATTTATCAAAACCTGTGCAGAGGAAAAGTTGACCAGTTGCTCATAGCAACTGATTAGGTTGCTTCTTTAATTTTAAAAAGGATTTCTAAAAATAATAAAAGAAGCTATCTGTTTGGTTGCTATGGCAAAACTTCAACTTTTCCTCTGCACTAGTTTTCATAAATATCCCCCATTGTCTACAAAACCATAGGAAACAAATTAGTTTTGGTATCTGTGGAAGCAAGCTACTGAGCATAGCAACAGAATCACTCTTTTCAGAAAGAGGGATCCCAGGCCTTTTATTAAAGGGGTATTCCACTCCTGGCATCTTATCCCCTGTCCAAAGGATAGGGGATAAGATGTTAGATCGCCACGGTCCCGCTGCTGGGGACCCCGGGGATCGCCGCTGCGGCACCCTGCCATCATTACTGCACAGAGCGAGTTCCCTCTGTGCGTAATGACGGGCGATACAGGGGCCGGAGCAGCGTGACGTCATGGCTCTGCCCCTCATGACATCACGGCCCGTCCCCTTAATGCAAGTCTATGGCAGGGGGAGTGACGACCGCCACGCCCCCTTCCCATAGACTTGTATTGACGGGGGCGGGCCGTAACGTCACGAGGGGCGGAGCCGCGACGTAACGATGCTCCGGCCCCTGTATTGCCCGTCATTACGTGCAGAGCGATCTCGCTCTGCGCAGTAATGATAGCGGGGTGCTGCAGCAGCGATACCCAGCGGGACCGCGGCGATCTAACATCTTATCCCCTATCCTTTGGATAGGGGATAAGATGTCTAGGGGCGGAGTACCCCTTTAAAGGGAATCTGTCAGCTCTTGATCATGCTCAAAGCCCAAATGTCAAATGATGCAAAATATGGGCCAAATAAAAATTGCTATTTTTTGGGGGGAGATTTATCAAAACCTGTCCAGAAGAAAAGTTGCTGAGTTGCCCATAGCAACCAATCAGATTGATCAGATTGCTTCTTTCATTTTCCTTGTTAAAAAGGAAAGAAGTGATCTGATTGGTCGCTATGGGCAACTCTCTAGACATGTTTTGATAAATCTCCCCCTTTAAGCTATAGCTTTAGCCATAGTAACCAAAAAATGCTACAAATATGGATTGAAAATTGAAAAAAGTGCAAAAACAAGTTAAAAAGGGCCAAAAGACAAAAAAAGGCAAAAAATGTGCTTAAAATTTAGTCTTTGAGTCTCAGAAGCAATTTTGTGTGGGCATTGAAATGATGATGTGTGAACAGCTGAAAAAAACTGACCAACAGCAAAAAACAGCAGTAAATGATGTCCACCTCACTATACCTTATTATACTCACCCACCAAATTTTTCAGCAATGTCTTTTCTTGTAGCTCTTCCATATGATTTTGGCATGGTCCTAGAACGCGGTAGTTCAGATTTTCGATCCTGATGTTCTTTCCCACGTGCAGTATCTTTGTCTGGAGTTGTATTGATGCCATTCTTTGCAGAGCTGACAGCAAGAAATCGATTTTAAAGACTCTTCAGAAAGAATCTTCATTTATCAAACAGAGTATAAGGCTAAGTTTCCACTTGGTTTTTTTTCTGGCAGTTTTTGGAATAATGCCACTGCAGTTTTTGAGCCAAATTCAGAAGTGGATCCATAAGGGAGGAGAAGTGTAAGTCCTTCCTTTATATTTCCTGTTCCTTTTGAATACACTTCTGACTTTGGCTCAAAAACTGCAGTGGCAGAAATCCAAAAACAGAAAAAACTTAGCCTAAAGCAGATAATTTTAAAACATTTGTCCATTATTAAAATAAAAATATTTTTTCCCCCAGAAAAAGTGCCACTTTTGTGTTTGGCATGTGTCTGATAGTGATTAGCTGCAATACAAAACACATCCCATGAACAACAGCTAGTCCTGCGGTTTCTTAAAAAAATTTGAATTTTTTTTTTTTTTTTTTTACTAATTTGGAAAATCCCCTCAATATTCACATTTTGATCTTGGTTGTTGCTTCCTCTATATAAGGTGAGAACAACCTTTTCTTGTTTCAGGACAACATTGTAATATTTTTCTGTTTCAAGGGAGCAAAATAAAACACATATAAAGCGATAATAGTGCAGTCATACTACTATTTAACTGACCCATTTAGGTGATACATATATCTGAGTGTTTAACAACATAAACATACATTGTGGTGTCATGTTGTTAATAAGAGACACTATATAGTTACTGTACATAGTTAAAAAACAAAACCCACAAGAGCCCATTAAAGGGGTACTCCACTGGAAAACATTTTTTTTTTTAAATCAACTGTTTACAGAAAGTTAAACAGATTTGTAAATTACTTCTATTAAAAGAATTCTTAATCCTTCCAGTACTTATCAGTTGCTGTATGATCCACAGGAAGTTCTTTTCTTTTTGAATTTCCTTTCTGTCTGACCACAGTGCTCTCTGCTGACACCTCTGTCCATCTCAGGAAATGTACAGAGCAGGATAGGTTTTCTATTGGTATTTGCTCCTATTCTGGACAGTTCCCAAAATGGACAGATGTGTCAGCAGTGAGCACTGTGGCCAGACAGAAAATAAATTCAAAAAGAAAAGAACTTCCTGTGGATCATACAGAAGCTGATAAGTACTGGAAGGATTAATATTTTTTAATAGAAGTAATTTAGAATTCTGTTTAACTTTCTGGTACCCTTTTAAGTTCAACGTATTACCCTACAGTGTTAATCCAGAAGAATGCAACAAACACCTTATGAGGCAGATTCCAGTTGCTCCAAAGCAGAGGAAAAGTTCCTTCCCAACACCAAATAAATTCCTGGATCAACATTCTGGGGGAGATTCATCAAGATCCGTGCTGAGGAAAAGTTGACCAGTTGCCCATAGCAATCAATCAGATTGCTTGTTTAATTTTTCAGAGGCGATCTGATTGGTTGCTATGGTCGACTGGTTAACTCTTCCTCAGCACAGGTCTTTATGAATCTCCCCCTCAATCTCCATATGTCTAGTATCCATAACTTGTAATATAATATTTTTACAGAAAACATCCAGGCCACTTGAATGTGTTTGACCCCTTCCCACCCTAGGACGTATGCATATGTCCAAGTTGCTAGCTAGTTAGCGCAACTGGACATATGCATACGTACTAGTGATCTCCTTCACAGCACGATGCGCTGCAGGAGATCGTTGACGGGACCTGGCTGTCAATAACAGCTGGGGACCTGCTGCAGTTGCCAAGACTGGGATCACAGGTCTCGGCAGCATCAGTCCTGATCACAGAATCTATGGGGTTGACAGGGGGAGGGGGCTCCCCCTGTCCACCAAAGGCGATTCCACAATGCGATCTCGGAAACAACAAAAAAACTAATTTTGGTCCAAAACAAGGAATAAAAAGATCAAAACAATGCATGAATCACAAAAATGGTACCAATAAAAAATACAGTTCATCCTGCAAAAAATAAGCCCTCACACAGTGGCGTTGGACAAAAAATAAAAAAAGTTATGGCTGTCAGAACTTGACAACACAAAAACGGGGAAAAAAGCAATTTGTGTGGAAAAGGAAAAATTACATTAAAAAGCTATATAAATTGGGTATCACCATAATTCTACCAACCCACAGAATATAAATAATATAATTTTTACCATACAGTAAATGCCATAAAAAAAAGCCAGAAATGTTCCAATTTTTCACAATATTTTGGAGTTTTTTTCACAAAAAAATGTTGCATGAATCAACAAAGATTTGCCATTAATATAAAGTGCAATATGTCACAAAAAAACTATCTCAGAATCGCATTACTAAGTAAAAGCATGTCAGAGGTATTACCACTTAAAGAGACACATGCCAGATTTCAAAAATTGGGCTTGGTCCTTAAGGTAAAAACAGATGGTGTCCTTAAGGGGTTAATAAGTCAGCCATCACAATATCACTATGTTGGCATTAATAATGAGAGGCACTGTGCCGTCACCATAAGCTTAAGAGTATAGGTATTGGTGACATATATTTAGATGCATTGGCTACCTGTATCTACATATATAAATATACACACTAGTGAGCTTAAAGATATTAATCAAATGCTCTTAAAGGGGAACTCCGGTACATAACATCTTAACCCCTAGCCATACAATAGGGAATAATTATCTTGGACCCTCGCAGTCTGACACCCACAATCTCCTGCCCTGCACCCCGGTGTTTTGAACATTTGTGTTCAGAACATTAACTCTTCTCTTACTTGGAGCGGCCGTGGTCAACACGCCCCCTCAATGTATCTCTATGGGAGAACTGGAGATACAGTGCTTGTGTATCTCTGGCTCTCTCATAGAGATGCATGGAGGGGCGTGTTGACCACAGCTTTGTGGGGTGGTTGACAGTCTCCTTGCTCAGAGCAGAGATTGCTCTGTGCACGAGAAGAGCTAGGGAGCTGGTCAGAAGATCTGACTATCCTGTGGACTTAAGCTATACAAAACTATATTGCTCTGGACACACTAATATGATGGTTTTCCCTATAATGGAAATCATACAACAGACACCAATGTTGCCCCACAAACCGCAATGACTTATACTGGATCCATTGGATTGTCTATGATAGTAGTGTGAACACAACCTTATAATAGAACTGCACCTGGCCGTGCAGATCATAATACAGAAAATGGAATGCTAGAATCATCCCTCTATTATGTTTAACCCCTTAAGGACCAAGCATTTTTCTGTTTTTACACTTTCGTTTTTTCCTCCTTACCTTTTAAAAATCATAACCCTTTCAATTTTGCACCTAAAAACCCATATTGGGGCTTATTTTTTGCGCCACCAATTCTACTTTGGAATGACTTCAGTCATTTTACACAAACATTTATAGCGAAACGGAAAAAAAAATCATTGTGCAACAAAATTGAAGAAAAAACACCATTTTGTAAATTTTGGGGCCTTCTGTTTCTAGGCAGTAAATTTTTCGGTAAAAATGACACTTTATCTTTATTCTGTAGCTCCATACGATTAAAATGATTCTCTACTTATATAGGTTTGATTTCGTCATACTTCTGGAAAAAATCATAACTACATGCAGGAAAATTTATACATTTAAAAATGTCATCTTCTGACCCCTATAACTTTTTTATTTTTCCACATACAGGGTGGTTTGAGGGCAAATTTTTTGCGTCGTGATCTGAAGTTTTAAATGGTACCATTTTTATTTTGATTGGACTTCTTGATCGCTTTTTATTCCTTTTTTTATGGTATGAAAAGTGACCAAAAATACGCTATTTTGTACTTTGGAATTTTTTTGCGTGTACGCCATTGACCGTGCGGTTTAATTAATGATATATTTTTATAGTTCAGACATTTACGCACGCGGCAATACCACATTTGTTTATTTTTATTATGGTTACATATTTTTAATATGGAATTTGGGAAAAGGGGGGTGATTTAAACTTTTAATAAGGAAGGGGTTAATGTGTGTGTTTTTAAACTTTTTTTAAACTTTTTTTTTTTTACACTTTTAGTCCCCTTAGGGGACTTTTAGGAGGAATCATTAGATTCCTCATACAGATCATTGTGGTTTCATAAAACCACAATGATCTGCGTGCTCTGCGCTCGATTGATAAAGCCTGGCCCTGCCAGGCTTTATCATTCAGAGCACCGGAGCCGCCGCAGCAGGAGAGGTAAGCCCTAAGGCTACCTCAGTAGTGGATCGCTCCCCCACGATCGCGCTGCGGGGGGCGATACACCCCACTGGACCACCAGGGACTTAATACAGGCACCTTTAGACGCCGCTGTCAACTTTGACAGCGGCGATCTAAAGGGTTAATAGCCGGCCGCGGTGATCGCCGCATGTCGGCTATTAACGCCGGCCCCCAGCTACAGGAATCAGCTGGGGGCTGGCCGGTATGACGCGGGCTCGAGTCGGGAGCCCGCGTCATACCCCGGTAACGGCCATTGGACAAGTATAGACGTCCATGGTCGTTATCGGGTTAAACTGAGTGGCATTTTTATGAAGCATAAACTCTACTTTTCCTTACAAGTAAATATGTTGCCAAAAGAGTTTTGCTGTAGGAGACTTGTTTACTAAGCAAATTCCTCCACTTTTCAACTAGTAGGCCCCATTCACCCAGTGATTAAGATTTTTTAATAGAAGTAATTTACAAATCTGTTTCTGGAGCCAGTTGTACAGTTGTCCCTCTAATCAGGCTGATTCACATGTACATCCTGGGGCATTGAGGAAGAATGGCGCAGGCTCGGGAGTCGGGTCAGCACCATAAGCGGCAGATGCCTGCTGCTATCAGCGTTGACATCTGTCAGTAATGACAGATATTGACAATCACACTGATGTTCATCATTTAACTGTTTAAAAACTGTGATCTTATCTTAGGCCTCTGCGTTTTCCTTTTCTAAGCGATTATGAAAACCTGCTTGCTTATAATAGGCCCCTAGGGGGGCCAAAAAGAGTGTAAATATTTAAAAAATCCTCCCTAATAAAAATGTGAATCACTCCCCTTTTCCTATTTTCCAAATAAAGCACACCAAAAATGTTTTAAAAGATATGTATTTGGTATTGCTACATGCGGCATTGTTCGAAATATTCATGAATTATTTTTTTTAACATTCCTGATCCTCCAAAATTGTAGATTTTCAGTCACATCCCATCCCAGAATAAATTGAATAAAAAGTGATCATAAAGTTAGAACTAAACAAAAGTGGTATTGTTTAAAACTACAGCTCATGGTGCAAAAACTTATCCCTCATAAAGATCCATAGGTGAAGAAATAAAAAGTTATAGGGGTCAGAATATGGCAATAAACATTTTTTTCTTAAATATTTTTTCAAGTTCAGTATTTTTTTTAATCATATAACAAAAGAAACATCCAATTTTGGCATAATCGAACTCATTACATGCCATAGAATAAAGTAAGCATATCCGTTTTACTGTATAATGAAATCTAAAACATTATTGCCCCACAACATTTCTCAGTTGCATCGCAATACATCATATGATAAAATAAAAGATAAGTTAAAGTGCAGGTAAAAAGTACAAGTTTTCCCACAAAAAAATAAGCATTAATACAGCTTTGTCAATAAAATAAAATAAATGTAAGGGTCTTAGAATGTGAGGAGGAAGAGAAAAGCAACAAATGAAATTTCAGGAGGGTCAGAAAGGGGATAAAGAATAAGAAACCATAAGCAACAAAAACAGACAAACAAAATATACCTCCTAAATCACCTATCATTCATTTAGGGAAAACCATTACCTGACCGTAGACTTGCTGTTGTCTACTTTATCTGCATTGTCTTTGGCACTAGCTTGTGTCTGCTCTTCCTTACTTTTATCTTCCACATCAATGGCAGTGGGTACCTCCTGGCTAGTGGCTGCAGCTTCAGATTTTTCTATTTTGTGACTAAGCACATCACTTTCCTCTTGGGTCAAGGAGCTTTCTTCATTTGCTTCTGTACCCACTTTTTCTCCATCTAAAGTCACTGAATCTTCAGTTATGTCTCCACTTGATGGTAATGAATCTCCCCTTTCTCCTTTTTCGATTACCTCTTTACCTGCTGCCTCTTCTTTTGTTTCTACCATCTGCTCATCTCTTTGGTGCACCTCATCCAGAACATTATCTTGCACATCTTCTTTGGCCTTATTTTCTAATAGAGCAGTTTCATCAGGAGTTGTATAGCATTCCTGTATGCCTTCTTCCTTTCCATTAATGGTACTCTCTTTTGCAATCTCTGAAAATTGCAGACTTGAAGCCTCTCCTTGTTCTTGCTCTGTCAGGACAGGGAGCTGTTCTTCTTCCATCTTTTTTCAAGTAATTAATAATAACCCACCAGCTGCTATTAAAATGTAACTTCTCTTTAGAGCCTCTTCGCCCTCTAACTTAGCACTGGGCATTGTGGGTGTCTATTTTTATTCAGGATTAGCTGGCTTTATCCATCCTCCTTAGCCACCCCCACACCCTGCCAGCTGTCACCTTGATTCTCTCTCCCTGGAAAGCTAAAAACAGTTCTGTATTTTGTCACTTGTTACTTCCCTCCATCCCCATATATAATGCACAAACAAATCACATACATTTTTTTTTTAAGACTTATTAACTATTTTTTAATCTATCAATAAAAAACAATGATAATAAAGGGAAAAGTGGGTAGGTTCAGAAAGGGAAAGAGGAGAAAGAGGAGGGATGGGGTCCACAACTTTGACACAATCATATGTCAGGATATACCTGACACAGAAGAGTTCAAGTAAACCAAGCAATATTATATGTAAAGTGCATTGAATGCTAATAATCTAAGACATCATACAACAAAGATAAAAGTTTTTGCTAGGTTGTATTATGTGTTTAATTTTTAAGTTCAATATTGAGGGAAAACATTTATTCTATTTTTTTTATTGATATGTATGCAATAAAAGATTAAATACAAAGCAAAGTCCTACTCTAATGGTCAGTAAAACCTCCTAAATAATAAAGATAGCCTACCTTTAGAGATGAGCGAATTTACAGTAAATTCGATTCGTCACGAACTTCTCGGCTTGGCAGTTGATGACTTATCCTGCGTAAATTAGTTCAGCCTTCAGGTGCTCCGGTGGGCTGGAAAAGGTGGATACAGTCCTAGGAAAGAGTCTCCTAGGACTGTATCCACCTTTTCCAGCCCACCGGAGCACCTGAAAGCTGAACTAATTTATGCAGGAAAAGACATCAACTGCCGAGCCGAGAAGTTCGTGACGAATCGAATTTACTGTAAGTTCGCTCATCGATGTTCTTATGATAGACCTAGATAAACATGGCCTAAACACACAGGGGCAATTTACTTTTACTAAGCCTTTTTGGATGGAAATGGAAAAAAAAATACAGCTACTCTCAATTTAAAATGAAACATTTGTCTTTCTTGGTAAGTGGCAGGGACATTCACACACATAGTCATAAAAGGGGGCTTGAGCTCCCGCCCTTTTTCTGCACCTGCCCTTTAATGCCCTCTTGACAGACATTTTATTGCATTTTGCTGTGATTTTAGTGAAATTGCAGTAAAATCACAGCAAAAACCCTGCAATATTGTGCAAATTGCAACAATGTGTTCGGGCTGCACAGAGCCCATAGAGCAGCACAAATCCTCTTACTGGGCCTTTAAGAGTCTGCAATGACATCCTCAAGTCCTGAAAGGTCCTGCACAAGTGTATAAAGGAGGAAGAGGTAATAGGGATATGGTGGTGGTGGGGTTGTAAGGTATAGCAATCAATAATGTGGGGGTGGGGAGGATATAGGGGGCATAGGGAGCTGTATAGGGGTATAGGGAGCAGTATCTAGGGGGGCAGTATGTAGAAAAGAGGGGCCTTTTTGATTGATTTGGGGTCTGTATCCTAAGATTAACCCTTTAAAGGGGTACTCTGCCAAAAAACATCTCATCTCCTATCCAACGGCTCAGGGCTGGCAGCGGCGTTGTCCGGAATACAGAAGCATGGCACTTCAATGCTCATGACGTTATGTCATGCCCCCTCCATTCATATCTCCTCCCACAGACAAAAAAGTTTTAATTTTTTTCATCCTTGCCTTTTAAAAGCCATTTTTTTCTATCTTTAGACCCATATTAGGGCTTTTTTTTTTTTTTTTGCAGGACCAATTGGACTTTTTAATGACACTTTTAATTTCACCCTAAAATGTATGGCGTAGCAATGAAAATATTATTAGTGGGGACACCTTTAAAAGAAAATGGCAATTTTGCCACTTTTGGGGGTTTCGTTTTTATGTAGTACACTATATGGTAAAAAATGACATGTTCTCTTCTTTATCCTGTGGGTAAATGTGATTAAAACGGTACCCATGTTTACATGCTTTACTATTATTGTACTGCTTTTAAAGGAAATCTGTCAACAGTGTCACCTGCACTAACCTTACGGTACCGACAGGTAGTGCAGGTGACACTGATGACAACTTAACTTACCTTGTCCCATTTCAGCAGGGGATCTCCGGTAATCTCCTCCATTAGCTTCAGCTCTGGGCCCGGCTTGGGGCACGAGCAGAGCTTAGTGACGTCACCACTGCTATTCTCTAGCAGCGTTTCGGGAGTCACAGCTTCCTTTTTCAATTGCAGGTGGACAGCATCCACCTGCAATTGAAAAAGGGAGCTGTGACTCCCGACACGCGTCTTGCTTTATATTTATTATTTTCTTTGATTTCTTATGCTGTAAGAATAAATTATTTATTTTTTCACCAATACCCACAACTTCAGGTTAATTCCTTGGGAGCACCATCGCAGCTTTTTTCCCTTATACCTCTGCATTACTCTACGGACTCTCCTCTGGGCTCCGTCCCTACGCTGCTGGCCTGCATACCAAGCTACCATCACCGGCAAGGAATACGCTACCCCCACCTGGGTACCCACCTACACCTGCTAAAGACCTACACCGCACCCGGCGCTACCTCCACTTTTTTCCTCCATTTATTATTCTCTAGCAGTGGAACCCAGCAGAGAGCAGCAGCGGCCTGGGTCATGGGCGGAGCTTAGTGACACCACCGCTGCTGCTCTCTGCTGGGTCCAGCAGCGGTAATGTCACTAAGCTCCGCCCATGCCTCATGCTCGGCCCGGAGCTGAAGCTAATGGAGGAGATTACCGGAGATCCCCTGCACGGAACAAGACAAGGTAATGGTACCGACAGGTTAGTGCAGGTGAAACTGGTGACAGATTTCCTTTAAAAAAAAACTTTTTAGACAAAAGGATGTTTAAACCCTTAACGACGCAGGACGTATATTTACGACCCCGCATCACATCGCATTAGTCCCGGCGCTCATCAACGGCCGGGACCCGCGGCTAATACCACACATCGTTGATCGCGGCAATGTGCGGTATTAACCCTTTAGAAGCGGCGGTCAAAGCTGACCGCCGCTTCTAAAGCGAAAGTGAAAGTATCCCGTCTAGTCAGTCGGGCTGTTCGGGACTGCCGCGGCGTCCCGAACAGCTTGCAGGACACCGGGAGGGCCCTTACCTGCCTCCTCGGTGTCCGATCGACGAATGACTGCTCCGTGCCTGAGATCCAGACAGGAGCAGTCAAGCGCCGATAACGCTGATCACAGGCGTGTTAATACACGCCAGTGATCAGCATAGGAGATCAGTGTGTGCAGTGTTATAGGTCCCTATGATTTTTTCCAGAAGTACGACAAAATCAAACCTATATAAGTAGGATATCATTTTAATCGTATGGACCTACAGAATAATGATAAGGTGTCATTTTTACCGAAATATGCACTGTGTAGAAACGGAAGCCCCCAAAATTTACAAAATGGCATTTTTTCTTCGATTTTGTCGCACAATGATTATTTTTTCCGTTTCCTCGTGAATGTTCGGGTAAAATGACTGATGTCACTGCAAAGTATAATTGGTGACGCAAAAAATAAGCCATAATATGGATTTTTAGGTGGAAAATTGAAAGGGTTATGATTTTTAAAAGGTAAGGAGGAAAAAACGAAAGTGCAAAAACGCTGAGTTCTTAAGGGGTTAAAATTGCCCTATATTCACCCCTACAACTTTCTTATTTTTCCACGTACAGGGCTGTATGATGTGACCAAAAATGTAATAAAATAGTCAGGGACGTGCACAAACATTTTGGGGGGCAGGGGCTTAAGTTAAAAAAAAAGGCACTTCTCATTATTTAAAAAAAAATGTTTGTAAAAACCTTACAAATGTTAACACCTTACAATTCCTGAGATAAGAACCTCAAGCAGTCATGTCACCTGAATGGGACCCCGCATCACCCCATGGAGGTCCAAATCAGCCCCCACAACGCACCAGCACCAATATTTTGCACTTTTAGATGCTATGATCAACTTTGATTGCAGCATTTAGGGTAGGGTAATGTTTCGGTGATGAACGGAGTGAGCCCCCTGCCTTGTGTCTGTGTGTCTGCTCATAGGAGCAAACCGCTGCAATGAGCACACACTCAGGGATCTATGCAGTTTATTCTCAGGCATCACGACCGCTCTCTGCCTAGCTCAGGGAGCCGAAGAACGACTGCGATGTCTGTGAGTAAACTGCACATGCAGTTTACTACAGTCGCACAGATACCTGAATGTGTGCTCATTGCAGCGGATTGCTGCTACAAGCAGACACATGGGCACAGGCAGGGGGCTCACTCTAGGGTCGGTCATCGGAGGATCCGCAGCACAAAATATGCTGCAGATCTGTTACAAGTGACCCTACCCTAAAAGTGTTAATGCTGGAAATTGGCGTGATCTCCGATGTTCGGCATTAGCGGTGTGTACTGGATACTGATATGAGCCAATACTCACCGACTTTGAAGCAAGCTCAGCTCCTGAGCTCGCATCAAAGTCTCTTAGGAGCACACAACATAAATGTATGTAGTGTGTTGTTAAGGAGTTGATTCAAAAAGCAGTGTCCAAACACTAAAAACTTTTAAAAACAATATATATACTGCAGTGGTGGGCACAATAGCATTACTGCACTCATCTGCGTCTATCTAAAAGAATATAAATATACATACAGTCCTGACTCCTAGGATTTCAAAATTCTGTCTGGGCTCTGGAAAGGACGGCGATGATGGGAAACGGGGAAGGAATCACCTCAGTAAAACAGCAAGCTCAATCAGGCTTTATCCTCTCCGCACACTGAGGTGGCACGACTGGCCGAATGACCACTGGCAGAGGGGATTTGGGTCCGAACCTGGCTGAAGCAGCTGCTATCATGGAAGGACACACGCACCTACCTGAAAGAGTAAAAAAAAATATATATATGTTTTTGCGGAAGCCTTGCTCTTTTACTTCAAATCCCTGGCCAAGTGCACACAGCCTCTTGCTTATAGCGTACCTCTAATGGTGTGGTAAATTTTCTGAAAAATGACCAACTGGAGCACTATGCACAATAGGAATTTTTTTAATTGACATGTATTTCAAATTTGGAGCTTAAAGCCTGGTAACAAGGTGTAGTTTTCCCCACCACATATCGCTATACAGAGCATCATGCTCGGCCTTGCACTAGAGTCTGTAACAAGAGCTGCTTTGGGAACAGAGTGGGAAGCTCAGTCTCATTTGTAACAGTGCACTGTCCTCTATAGTGTTTACCGCTTTTACAGAGTTTAGTGTCATCTGCAAAGATTGATACTTTACTATTCAACCCCTCTGCAAGGTCATTTATGAATATATTAAATAGGACAGGACCCAAGACGGACCCCTGTGGTACCCCACTAGTAACAGTCACCCAATCAGAATAAGTACCATTAATAACCACCCTCTGTTTCCTATCATTGAGCCAGTTACTTACCCACTTACACACATTCTCCCCCAGCCCAAAACTTCTCATTTTATGCACCAACCTTTTATGTGGAACCGTATCAAATGCTTTGGAAAAATCCAGATATACGACATCCAGCGATTGCCCCTGGTCCAGTCTGGAGCTCACCTCCTCATAAAAGCTGATCAGGTTAGTTTGACAGGATCGATCCCTCATAAATCCATGCTGATACGGAGTCATACATTTATTTTTATCAAGATATTCCAAAATAGCATCTCTTAGGAAACCCTCAAATAATTTACATACAACCAAGGTTAAACTAACAGGTCTATAATTCCCAGCGTCACTTTTGACCCCTTCTTAAATATTGGCACTACATTTGCCATGCGCCAGTCCTGGGGAACAGTCCCTGTCACTATAGAGTCCCTGAATATTAAAAATAGAGGTCTGTCTATTACATTACTTAATTCCTTTAGAACACAGGGGTGAATGCCATCTGGACCTGGTGATTTGTCTATTTAGATTTTTTGTAGGCGGCACTGTACTTCTTCCTGAGTTAGACAGGTGACATGTAAAGGGGAGTTTACCTTATCACACTGTATTTCCCCTGGCATTTCATTTTCCTCAGTGAATACAGTGGAGAAGAATTTGTTTAATATATTTGCTTTCTCCTGATCCCCATTTAGAATTTCTTCCTCATCATTTTTTAAAGGGCCAACACTTTCATTTTTGACCTTTTTGTTATTTATATAGTTAAAGAACATTTTGGGGTTAGTTTTACTCTCTTTGGCAATGAGTCTTTCTGTATTTATTTTTGAGGCTTTTATCTGTTTTTTACATATTTTACATTTTTCTCTATAGCTTTTTAATGCTTCTTCACTGCTGTCCTGTTTTAGTAATTTAAATGCTTTATTTTTGTCATTTATTGCCCCCTTACCATTTTTATTCATCCATATTGGTTTTCTTTTATTTCTGACCCTTTTATTCCCATAAGGTATATACATCTTACAGTGAAAATTTAAGATATTTTTAAAAGTCTCCCATTTAGTGTCAGTATTGTTCTTTTTTAGGACAATATCCCATTTTATATTGTTAAGGGCTTCTCTGAGTTGATCGAACTTTGCCTTCCTAAAGTTTATTGTTTTTGTGGCCCCTCGAGAGATTCCCTTATTGAAGAACAAGTTATAATGTATTATATTATGATCACTATTTCCCAGGTATCCTTTTACTTGCACATTAATTACTCTGTCAGGTACGTTGGTTAATATTAAGTCTAGTAGGGCATCCCCTCTGGTAGGGCCCTGCACCATTTGGGACAGATAATTGTCTTTAGTTACAGTCAGAAACCTGTTTCCTTTATGAGATTCACAGGTCTCAGTCTCCCAGTTTTTATCAGGACAGTTAAAGTCCCCCATTATTATCACATCATTTTTGATTTGCTGCCTTATTTGCCTCAATAATTGATCTTCTGGCTCTTCCATTATGTTTGGTGGCTTATAGCAAACCCCTATCAGAATTGTTTTGTTTTTGTCTCCATATATTTCTACCCATAATGACTCCACATTATAATTTCCCTCCCAAATATCCTCCAGCAGTGCGACCTTCAGACTGGACTTTACATAAAGACAGACTCCTCCCCCTTTCAGTTTTGTCCGATCTTTCCTGAATAGACTATAACCCTGTATGTTGACTGACCAGTCAAAGCTATCGTCCAACCAAGTCTCTGTTATACCGACTATGTCATAATCCTCCTCAGAAATTTTCAACTCCAGTTTGTCAGTTTTATTGGTCAGACTTCTGGCATTAGTCAACATGCACTTCAATGGTGTATGTTTTTTTTTCCTATGATCCCTATCCCTATTAACTATTCTAACCCCTCCCTCTGCTCCACCCCCAGGTACATTATTAAGTCCCCCCCCTCTATCTACACTATCTCCCCCCCTCTATGTTGTAGGTTTCCTCCCCCCCAGTCCCTAGTATAAACACTCCTCCACCCTTCTAGCCATCTTCTCCCCAAGCACAGCTGCACCCTCCCCATTGAGGTGCAGCCCGTCCCTAAGGTAGAGCCGGTAACCGACAGCGAAGTCAGCCCAGTTCTCCATGAGCCCAAACCCCTCCTTCCTACACCAGCTTCTGAGCCACTTGTTTACCTCCCTAATCTCCCGCTGCCTCTCTGGTGTGGCTCATGGTACAGGTAATATTTCAGAAAATACTACCTTGGAGGTCCTTGCCTTAAGCTTGCAGTCTAAGTCCCTGAAATCATTTTTAAGGACACTCCACCTACCTCTTACTTTGTCATTGGTGCCAATATGTACCATGACTGCTGGGTCTTCTCCAGCCCCACCCAGCAACCTGTCAACCCGATCCCAGATGTGCCGAACTCAAGCGCCAGGAAGACAACACACTGTTCGGCGATCCCGGACTTTGTGACAGATCGCCCTGTCTGTCCCCCTAATAATTGAGTCCCCCACTACCAGTACCTGTCTGGCCTGCCCTGCACTCCTCCCTCCCTCCTTACTGGAGCAGACACCCCCCTGGCGGTCAGAGGCAGAGTCCTTCTGCAGTACCGCTAGCTCTGAAATGACATCCCCTTCATCTGCCAACCAGGCAAACTTGTTGGGGTGTGTTAGTTCAGGACTAGCCTCCCTGACATTTTTTCCTCTACCACGTTTTCTATCTGTAACCCAGCTAACTGCCTGACTGTCCTGCACCTCCGTCCCACTATCCTTCCCCACCTCTACCCCAGAGAATACCTGCTCAGTGAGCAGGAGACTCCTCTCCGGGTTGTCAATGCATCTCAGTGTTGCCAGTTGCTCCTCTAGATCCAGGATCTGGGCTTCCAAATGAACAACTAGCACACATCTCGCACAACAATATGCACCCTCAAACTGCTGTTCAAGGATTGCATACATTGGGTCATACCCACCATCCGGGAACGGCCCCCTGAAGTCCAGTTTAAAAAAAAAAATAACTTACAGTTGGTCCGTCGGCTGACGAGTGTCTGCTGTGCTACCTACGGACTTGGGGAGGTGTGCTACCTATGGATGGGGGGGTGGGGAGGTGTGCTACCTACGGAGGTGGGGGGAGGTCTGCTACCTACAGGGGGAGGGAGGTCTGCTACCTACAGGGGGAGGGAGGTCTGCTACCTACAGGGGGAGGGAGGTCTGCTACCTATGAGGGGAGGGAGGTCTGCTACCTATGAGGGGAGGTCTGCTACCTACGAGGGGGGAGGTCTGATACCTACAAGGGGCGTTGTTCTGCTACCTACAAGGGAGAGGGTCTGCTACCTACAAGGGGGGGTCTGCTACCTACAAGGGAGGGTCTGCTACCTACAAGAGGGGGGGTCTGCTACCTACAAGGGGGGGGATCTGCTACCTACAAGGGGGGGGGATCTGCTACCTACAGGGGGGATCTGCTTGGAAAAGTGCCGAGCCTAAAATGTTTTTTTCCTGCAGGTTCTGCAGAAATAAGCGGTCGCTGTAAGAAATTATCATGACAGCCTAAGCTGAATGGAGTGCTGAAGGGGGGGGGGGGTGCTACCTATGGGGGGAGAGGTGTTCTACCTACGGGGGGGGGGGGGGACCAACAGCAAAATATTTGCCGCCAAGAGAAGGGGAGGTTAATTCTGACACTAAACAACAAAATTGCCCATAAGGCACAAAATTCCTACGAATCCCTACTTCTATAAAACATAACTTTTATTGTATAATTTATAACTTAACCAGGAGAATTATTAAAATCACTGTCAGTATCACTGTATTGATCCACTATCCTTCCCAATAAAATGATCCTACTGTTCTGATTAAGAACTAGTTTAGGGAAGGATATTCAGCACTCACTAGTGCTGACTAATAGGGCAAATTTATAATATTCGATCAAGCTAACTGCCAATATGGAGGGCAATTGCACCTGCAGTGTGCAATGTCTCTCATTTATTCTAACATATCAGTGGTTATGGATCGGAGCAAATACATTGGGGAGGCCAATCGTCAATTATCAGATGGGTTGACATATAAAAAACTTTCAAAAGACCCCACTAAGGAAATAACTGCACGGGTCAAGTATGTGTTGGATAGGGCCCTAGACTCTGCTATCATTGACAAATCACTGTATGACTTTCTATTGGTTGAGTCCCTGGTGGACCCCCCGGGAGGCCAATTGTTTCCGGGCGGGGTTCCATTACCAGTGGCTTGTCTATCTTTGCTGACCAAGTTTTAAGACCTTATGCAATGAGAACTAGGTCGTTTCTGAGGGACACATCCGATTTTCTCAAAAATATTGCTGACCTTGACATACCAGAGGGGGCCTTGTAGCCACCTTGGATGTTGTCAGCCTGTACACCTCCATCCCACATGATGGGGGTGTACAGGCTGTCAGATCCATGATAGACTCTGTTTTTTCACATGCACAGATTGAGTTCATAGTTGAGTTATTATATACTATTTTGCAGAACAATTATTTCTTATTTAATGATGTTTTCTACCTCCAGACCACCGGCACCGCCATGGGAATCAACGTGGCGCCCACGTATGCTAACGTGTACATGGCGGTGCTGGAGGAGACGTTCGTCTATGTGTCCCACCATTCAGACAATCTGTTGGGATGGTGGTGATACATAGACAACGTCTTCTTGGTCTGGAAGGGCAGTAGGGAGGAACTGGATTCCTTTCATCATTTTTTGAATTCCATTGATCCTCACATTCAATTTACTTTGACTGCATCACAAGAGTCTGTTAATTTTTTGGACACCTTGGTTTCTATTCACTCACAGCGTTTAGTCACCAGCCTTTATGTTAAACCGACAGATTCAAATTCTACTCTACATTTTAACAGCAACCATCCCCGCTCGATGGTCCGATCAGTGCCCACCAGTCAAATGATCAGGGCAAGACTGATCATCGAGCAGGAGGAAGAAATTGAACCAGCCTTGGATAAGATGGTAGCGAACTTCAGAAGACCTGGATACCTTCCACGCCTTTTGGAGGGTAGCAAGCAGAGAGTCATGAGAATGGATCGCAAAAAACGTATCTATGAGACAACACCTAAAAATTCACAGACCAGATTGGCCTTTGTGTCCACGTTTGGTGAACACTCGGGCCAATTGGCCGGGGTTGTTGACAAACATTGGAAATTACTGAAAGAAAGTTTTCCATTGGTCCCTGAGTTTGCGAGCCCGCCCCTGATGTCATATCGGAGGTCTCGCAACCTCAAGGACAGACTTATTAAATCGGATGTGTCCAGACAGATATCCTCACAAAGGTACCTGTCTGTTAAAAACAAGGGGTCTTTTCCATGTTGCCGCTGTGTCAACTGTCACCGATAGTCAGGGGGACAGAACGGGCAGCGGCGCCGATAGCTAGGGGGAGAGAAGGGCCGGCAGCAGGGCTCTAGACCCCAGGAAAGGCAGAGGGAGAGAAGCGGGCAGCGACGGCCTCTCTCCCCCTGCCTTTCCTGGGGGTATATCGGGGTATACACGCGCACACACGCACCCTCATTTTACCATGGATATTTGGGTAAAAAACTTTTTTTACCCAAATATCCTTGGTAAAATGAGGGTGCGTGTTATAGGCCGGTGCCTGGTATATTTTATTTTATTTATTTTTATTTTTATATTTTTTTATTTTGTTATTTATTTTCATCTCATTCTAACTTATCTATCTACTTTACCTACCTTCATCTACCATTTCTCTATCTTTATTACATTTTTTATATTATACTCTTTCCACTTATCATCAGGTGTTGCTAAGGGTGACGGCCACACATTATTTGCTGCACCTATTTACAGAGATGTCCCCCTGATCAGCGCGGCTGCGCAGAGAAGGGAATTTAGGAAGATGCGGACGAAGCGAGACTGAGTCATGTGATCATCACATGACTGGCCTCGCTTTCGGAACCACGACCTGCCCGACTCCCTGCATGACAACCAGAATTGTTTACTCGAACACCGGACGTGACGTGTGGTGATGAAACAGGTCATGTGACTGGGTGTTTCCATCTACCCACACGCCACACATCCTGGGACATGAATTAGCCATCATGGCGTTTTCCTTATATGGATATAGGGGTGAGTGCAGCAGACATACTCCGCCTACCTGATTGTTATTTTAAACTTTGCACATGTTTATTAATTATGATTGTTAATGTACTTTGGCGATTTCTATAATATTTTGCAGCCTTTGACCTGCATTTTTTATTTTTAATACACCGTTCACTGCTTCTCTTAAATTACAGTGGTAGTATTACCTTGTATCTTATGATGTTGTACACTTATATTTATGTATGCCTTAATGATTTGATTGCATGCTCATAATGTTTTAATCACTTGTATACCTTTATATACTTCCTGTTTGTCACTACTATGATGCTTTAGAAAGGCTGCATGGCAGCTGAAACGTTGCTCTGTATTAGTATGGAATAAAGCACTTTATTTTTGCACCTACCCTTGGAGTGCTGCAGATTACTACCCTGGATGTGTGACTGCCTGGACCGGGCTATATCGCTGCTGGCACCGCTCTTATTTATCTACCCCTTTGGAAGTGCTGCTCTGTTGGTATTTTGTAGATAAATAGATAGATATGAGATAGATAGATAGATAGATAGATAGATAGATATGAGATAGATAGGTAGATAGATAGATATGAGATAGATAGATAGATAGATAGATAGATAGATAGATATGAGATAGATAGATAGCTAGATATGAGATAGCTAGATATGAGATAGATAGATATGAGATAGATATGAGATAGATATGCGATAGATATGCGATAGATAGATAGATAGATATGAGATAGATAGATAGATATGAAATAGATAGATAGCTAGATATGAGATAGCTAGATATGAGATAGCTAGATAGATATGAGATAGATAGATATGAGATAGATAGATAGATATGAGATAGATAGATATGAGATAGATATGCGATAGATAGATAGCTAGATATGAGATAGCTATATATGAGATAGCTAGATAGATATGAGATACATATGAGATAGATAGATAGATAGATAGATAGATAGATAGATAGATAGATAGATATGAGATAGATAGATAGATATGCGATAGATAGATATGAGATAGATAGATAGATAGATAGATAGATAGATACAGACAAAGAATAAGTCAGCCAGCACTTTAGTTGATACCAAACTATTATATGGACCTGGCCTGCAGGTGCACGCTACTAGGCTAAGTATACAGCAACAGAAGAATGCAGCAGCACACTGCCAGCACAAGGATATAGGTGAAACATAAACATGCAGATAAAACATGGAGAGCTATACAGCTATGGTGTAATATATGCAAATGTGAAACTATGAGAAAGTAAGGCACTTAGTCATAGTTTCACATTTGCATCTATTACACCATAACTGTATAGCTCTCCATGTTTGATCTGCATGTTCATGTTTCACCTATATCCTTGTGCTGGCAGTGTACTGCTGTATTCTTCTGTTGCTGTATACTTAGCCTAGTAGCGTGCACCTGCAGGCCAGGTCCATATAATAGTTTGGTATCAACTAAAGTGCTGGCTGACTTATTTTTGTCTGTATTACACATACGGGGGAGTGGCTACCTCCATGTTGGCCTTGCACCCCATCCACCTCTATTAGGTGTGTATATAAGGTGTCTTGGATGTTCCAGATCCTGCCATGCTTACTGAACTGTTCACACAGAGGCATATTCACAGTGTAGTTCCTGAAAGGTTCTTTATCTACTCAGTACCCCTTGTACTGGTTCTCTGTCTTTTCAGTACCCCTGGTAATAGGTCCAATTTGGCTTAAGGCTTGTACTGGCCAGGAGAGCGTCTTGTCGGGTGTGGAAAAAATACATGCACACAAGATACCCTCTAAGTACGCTCTGTTTTACTATTTACCAACGTTTATATATATATATATATATATATATATATATATACCATAGTTGCACAATAGTTACAAGTCAGCAGAGCACAATAACAGGATGTACGTTCACAATAGTTACGAATCAGCAGTTGAGCGAAGCAAGAAGTACGGTACGTGACTTAAGGGAGTGTAACTGATGCCTTGCAGTTACAAAAAGCAGAATTAAGATATATCATACAAGATTACAGATCTGTATTTTTTATCAAGACTCTTGTATCCTTCAATCCCCTCTTAAAACCAGTTGTCACTTTAGACAACTTGGTTTTTCTTGTTTTCTATTTTCTTTTGAAAAATCTTTATGTAGGCAGTATAGCCTTCTGCCGAGTGGCAGTGTAGTAGAGGGACTTGGGTGTCTGATGAGGTGGAGAGGAGGATTTTAGTATCTGCAGCAGGTCTTGGCTTGCAGCGTTTCATACATAAGAAAATAAATTTTATTGACACATATACTATGAGGGCAATGACAGTAATGTGTATTATGAGCTGCAGAACACCCCCTATCCATCCTCCTATGCCCTTGAGCCAGGTAGCGGGATTCAATATTGAAAAGGTATCCCCCCCCCCACCACTTATCCTTGTTGATTTCATTGTCTTTGGCATATTTTTCCCTCAATTTTGGTACGATCTCAAGCTGGTGGTGCATCTGAATTGTTCCTGAAGTGTCTATGTAATGGCAACAAGTAGGACCTATGCAATAAGTCTTTAGGCATTTTTTTTAAAGTAACACCAGAAAGGTAACTGTCCTAATCTACCGCAGTAGCCCACATCTGGGTTATTCCATGTTCGTTCAGTAAGTTGGTATTCTAACGTGTCATTGCATGGTTTGTGTCCTGTTATATTATAGCAGTCTACGTCTTGAGTAGCCTGAGGAAAGAGGGTGTTATTTGGCCACCTTGGGTCATGTAAGTACCTTTCTATATGGCTGGGTTTAAGAAGATCAGTACTTGCGGATGTCCTGTTAAAACTAACTTTTATTCCTTCTGTGGAGATCACTCCTAGGTCTAGTATATGTGTGACCACTCGAGTTACCCAGGAACCCCCCTTGAAAGCCAACATTTTTTGTGCTCCTGGGCCTGGGCTGCTTATGTTTCCCTGCCACCATGGCTGCCCCTCTCATCCTACTATAGGAATACCCACTGAGGTGTTTCAGTTCTTTGCATATCGTGTCTCGTTGTCAGCAAGCATGTCAAAACAGTCTCCCTGAAATAATTCATATGAGGGCACAGGGATAGCAAAGTAGGGCATGCTTTGGGCAGACACAGGGGCATGGGTGCATATCCAACAATCCTTCGCAGTGAGGTTTTGTGCTAACATTATATGGTGTTTCAGGAACTTATTGTTTGGGTGTCTCTCTAATTCATTATGCAGAGTCACCGTGGGGTGAATCAAAGTCAATAAAGTCATTAATGCAAACATCATGAGAATTAATTTCTTCGACCATCTGCCAGAGCAAGGTCAGGGCATCAGCGGGTGCATCTTTCGGTAGGCTTTCAAGGTTTTCGGTAGGCTGTCTGCCCCCGTTATTACCTCCTTTGGGTGATGTTGGACGAGTTTGATCTTGTGAGGGCGATGAGTTCTGTAGCTTGTGCGGACTTATAGGGGATGGACTGGGCCTTGAGGATAATGTCAGGTAATTGAACAATAGCATAACCGGCATGGTAAACATTGTCATTGGGGCAGGTGCATGACCCATCTACAAAGACTTCTGGAGCATCAGGTATGGGCACTGAAGAGAGGTCGGGTCTGGGTGAGGCATCAGTGTGGATGACTTGCAAGCAGTCATGTATGTCCGGCATCACATCATCATGAATTTTCAGGCCAACTAGTGCGCAGGGCCAGATGTAGGGGAGGCATACACCATTTCAAGGATGGATTACTGAGGAGAATTGCCTCATATCCAGGGAGCCATTGTGGTTACATGTGTTGTGCATGTAGGCCTTTAAGGAGAGAGATAACATCATGAGAGGTGTACAAGGTAGTGTCATGTCCTAAAGTGAGGATGGTAGCTTGTTCAACAATCATAGCACAGGCAGCAAGAGCTCGCAGGCATGCCAGCGTCCCCTGTACGGAAACGGGCATCACCTTTGAGAAAAAAGGCACAAGGACGTAGTTTACCTCCATGAAACTGTGTCAGCACACCCGCCATGGTTTTACAATTGTCTCGTGCATACATGTGGAAAGGCAAATTGTAATCTGGGAGGCCTAGCCCTGGACTTGTCATTTAAAGCTTTGTACATTTATTAGGACCATTTGATTAGATCTGGTTTGCCTGATAGGGTAGCATCTATGAGCAGTCGGGAATCCACTGTCTGCAGTAGTTTATCATACCCAAGAAAGATTGCATTTCCTTCTGGGCGTGCGGGGTGATCAGGTCCGCTACAGACTGAACTCTAGATGTGCTCAACTCCCTTTTCCCTTTTGGCAGAACAAAACCCAGATATTCAACCTGTTCACAACACCATCTTCAAGGCAGGCCTTCTCAGAGAAACTATACAGTAACAAATCATCAACATATTGGAGGAGAACAGAACCCTGGGGGGTGTGCCATGATTTTAAAAAGGCTTGGAGGACAATGCTGAACACAGCTGGCGAATCAGCATACCCCTGGGGCATTCTACACCAGGTTAACTGTCCCTCAAAGGAAAAAGCAAAAAGGAGTCTGGTCTCTTTATCCACTGGGATCGAGAAGAAAGCATTCTTCAGATCGAGGACAGAAAAATGAGTTGCCTGTGCTGGGATTGATGACAACAGTTGAGTGACATCAGGAACTATAGGGGCAATAGGCACAATTAGTCTGTTGATGGCTCTCAGGTCTGGTACAAAACAGACAGTACCATCGGGTTTGGGGACCGGATTAATTGGAGTGCAGTAGGGAATGACAGTATGTTCTAAAACTCAAGTTTGTAGGAAATGTTTGATCATAGGGCGGATATCTTTGATTTTTTTTCCGGTGACAAGGGGTACTGTTTTTGGTAGACCGGGAGAATGTCTGGTTTGAGTCTTGCCTTGTATGGTGTACAGTCAATGTGTCCCACATCATGGTCTCCATGTGATTAGACAATGGGGTCTACCTCAGGTGGGACCTGGGCCGGGGACATAAAAGGATAATGCCCAGCAGGACAGTACCCTGCAGGTGTGACTATGGGTGTGAGGTCAGACGTGACATGTAACTTGGACGGGGATGCAGTGATATGTAATTTGAGTTTACATATGAGGTCTCTTCTCAGGACGTTTACAGGGCATTCAGGTATGATACGAAAGAAATGGAAGGTTAAATGGTCACCCTCGGGGCATTGTATATAGAGGTACTATGAACATACTCAATTTCAAACAGTAGACATATATATACGCATATATATATATATATATATATATACATGCACATACATATATATCCCCTGAAAAACAAAATTACACCAGATCCGAAGAAGAAGAAGAGGCTGTCATGCTCCCTGTAAACCCCACCTTACTCCTCCCAAACCTCTATGTCACCGGTCACCGCGCCTTTGAGTCTGGCTTCTTGTCTTTCCCCAGTTCTGGTCAGTCACCATGAAACATCTAGTATCACATGTGTTACTGACTGTGTTACTTTACATCAAGAGACATACAAGAAACATGTAACATGTAACAATACTGACATTTACAAATACTTAACGTACAACACACAGGGCCCACATTCTCACCAAAGATATAAAATAAAAGTGTACACAGCTCTCTCAAAAATTTGAAAAATAATTATCTCCAATGCGCATTGTTTATAATCCAGTAAACCATTAGCTTGATTTTAAATGCTTAAAGTAATGTTTATCAATTAAATAGTGATCACTTTTTATTTTATTTATTTTATCTTATTTTATTCTTCTTGGCCAAATTTCTTCTCTTATTACTCATGTAATATAATCAGACAATTAATCGCATTTCCTGATACATTTCATTTTTTGGCATCAACCCTGTGTTACTGTGAAGGCAAGAAATTAATGAAATATCCTCAAATAGTTCAATTTAATACCACATGAATATTTTTTCTTTTAACACCATTTTCATTACAACACAAACAGCTTCACAGGGAAAACATTCACTGGTCATTTTCTATACACTCCTGACTCATTAACACACCTCACACATATACAACATACTTTATATCATAAGAACCATCCTATAAACGCCATCATGTGACTACATACACAGGGTTTTCCTAGCGATTTACCATATCACTGCAGTCCATAGCACTGAACACTCATCTTCACTTCATTTATTCCTGCAGTTTCAGCTCTGCTCATCCTACATTCCTCACGCTGCTTCACATGCTTTCACCTTCACAAATCACCTGCTTCTCCACCAAAACGTTGAGTCTCTATTTCTGACAACAATCTCTAATCCTATCAAACAATTTACACAGCCCTGCATCATAACGCCAACATGCTGTGAACCTTTTCCAAAATTCAGTAACAGTTTCACCTAGTGTTTGTTTGCATGCCACAACAATGGGCAGTGATGATTTTTGTTTGAAAACTTGGTTAAGTTCCTCTTCTAATCCTCTCCATATACGCTCTCTACCCTTCACGAGATTACAAATGTAGTTGTTAGAGTGGGGGTCAGGTGGTATTTATCATTGGCCCCCTCCCTTGGGAATGGGCTGGAGTCCTTCATGAATTCTGACCAACCAGCTATATCATCTACCCACGGATTCACTAAGTCCCATCCTGAAGGGCTAACTCGGGCCACATAATCTTTACATGTTTCATCGGGAAGGGGAGGAGGATATGACTTAGATCATTTGGAACCCATGTTCTGTAATTGGTGCAAAACCTCAATCTCTGGAGTTGCTGTACTGAACCGTTAAGGCTCCGACAATTCCTCTCAACACAGTAGCGATTCTCTGATTTAATTGCACCATTCACTGAGCATGCACGGTATCTCTGAACAAATTGTCACTTGCTTTCACCACATCTCGGGTCAACAAGTTACCTCTAGCCGGGAGGGTGGGGCGTCTTACAGATGTTTTGAGAACCAGCAGATTATTACTATTATTATTATTATTATAATAACAGTTATATGCACCTTACTCTATACATTAAAGCAATGGTTAGTATACTCACGTGTCTTCTTAAGCTTAAGGGAAAAAAAAGGAAGTTACAAGTAAAACACTAAACAGAACTAAACAGAAATACAAGAAGTTTTTGTAAGCGTTAAGCCAAATTGAAACATGACAACCACCCTGGATTGTCAAATTACTCTTAGTTCCTCATTTCCCCTGTTCCCTGAGCAGAAGTCAAAATACTGTAATACTGTGTCCCAGACACAATATGAAAGTAACTGTTATACTTACTGGAATCGAGACGTGGCCAGTGCCCCCCGGGTCGACAATACCACACAAGGATATGGTTCTTACCGGTCCGGAGGATGACCCTCTCGACCCCGGACTGAGCCCCCAGCCTGAAAGGTTCTCTATCTACTCAGTACCCCTGGTACTGGTTCTCTGTCTTTTCAGTACCCCTGGTACTAGGTCCAATTTGGCTTAAGGCTTGTACTGGCCAGGAGAGCGTCTTGTCGGGTGTGGAAAAAATACATACACACAAGATACCCTCTAAGTACGCTCTGTTTTACTATTTACCACGTTCATATATATATATATATATATATATATATATATATATACCATAGTTGCACAATAGTTACAGTCAGCAGAGCACAATAACAGGATGTACGTGCACAAAAGTTTTGAATCAGCAGTTGAGCAAAGCAAGAAGTACGGTAAGTGACTTAAGGGAGAGTAACTGATGCCTTGCGGTTACAAAAAGCAGAATTAAGATATATCATGCAAGATTACAGATCTGTATTATTTTATCAAGACCCTTGTATCCTTCAGGGTCCGTCCCAATGAGGCCACCTTATCGCGGTGGGACGGTCCAAGCTATTTGACCGCCGGCGGAGACAAATTTGCGAGCTAAGTGCCTCACTTTCTCATAGTTTCACATTTGCATCTATTACACCATAGCTGTATAGCTCTCCATGTTTTATCTGCATGTTCATGTTTCACCTATATCCTTGTGCTGGCAGTGTGCTGCTGCATTCTTCTGTTGCTGTATATTTAGCCTAGTAGCGTGCACCTGCAGGCCAGGTCCATATAATAGTTTGGTATCAACTAAAGTGCTGGCTGGCTGACTTATTCTTTGTCTGTATTACACATACGGGGGAGTGGCTACCTCCATGTTGGCCTTGCACCCCACCCACCTCTATAAGGTGTGTATATAAGGTGTCTTGGATCTTCCAGATCCTGCCATGCATACTGAACTGTACACACAGAGGCATATTCACAGTGTAGGGTCCGTCCCAATGAGGCCACCTTATCGCGGTGGGACGGTCCAAGCTATTTGACCGCCGGCGGAGACAAATTTGCGAGCTAAGTGCCTCACTTTCTCATAGTTTCACATTTGCATCTATTACAGTAGGGGTGTTATGGGAGTGATAAGAGGTGCAGGGGGGGTGTTATGGGGGTGATAAGAGGTGCAGGGGGTGTGTTATGGGGGTGATGAGAGGTGCAGGGGGGGTGTTATGGGGGTGATAAGAGGTGCAGGGGGTGTTATGAGGGTGATAAGAGGTGCAGGGGGGGTGTTAGGAGGGTGATAAGAGGTGCAGGGGGGTGTTAAGGGGGTGATAAGAGGTGCAGTAGGGGTGTTATGGGGGTGTTAAGAGGTGCAGTAGGGGTGTTATGGGGGTGATAAGAGGTGCAGGGGTGTTATGGGGGTCATGAGAGGTGCAGGGGGGTGTTATGGGGGTCATGAGAGGTGCAGGGGGTGTTATGGGGGTGATAAGAGATGCAGGGAGGGGTGTTATGGTGGTGATGAGAGGTGCCCCCCCTGCACCTCTCCTCATCACCCCCCCATAACCCCCCCTGGTCATAGTAGTATTTTATTCAGGGTACAGTGTATGGCAGTATTATATTCAGGGTAGTGTGGGGCAGAATTTTATTTAGGGTACAGTGGGGGGCAGTATTTTATTTAGTGGGTACAGTGAATAGCAGTATTATATTCAGGGTACAGTGTGTGGCAGTATTATATTCAGGGTACAGTGTGGGGCAGTATTATATTTAGTGGGTACAGTGTATAGCAGTATCATATTCAGGGTACAGTGTATGGCAGTATTATATTCAGGGTACAGTGTATGGCAGTATTATGTTCAGGGTACAGTGTGTGTGTCACGATGCCGGCTGGCAGGAGGTGGATCCTCTGTGCCAGAGAGGGATTGGCGTGGACCGTGCTAGTGGACCGGTTCTAAGTCACTACTGGTGTTCACCAGAGCCCGCCGCAAAGCGGGATGGTCTTGCTGCGGCGGTAGTGACCAGGTCGTATCCACTAGCAACGGCTCAACCTCTCTGACTGCTGAAGATAGGCGCGGTACAAGGGAGTAGACAGAAGCAAGGTCGGACGTAGCAGAAGGTCGGGGCAGGCAGCAAGGATCGTAGTCAGGGGCAACGGCAGGAGGTCTGGAACACAGGCTAGGAACACACAAGGAAACGCTTTCACTGGCACGATGGCAACAAGATCCGGCGAGGGAGTGCAGGGGAAGTGAGGTATACATAGGGAGTGCACAGGTGAACACACTAATTGGAACCACTGCGCCAATCAGCGGCGCAGTGGCCCTTTAAATCGCAGAGACCCGGCGCGCGCGCGCCCTAGGGAGCGGGGCCGCGCGCGCCGGGACAGGACCGACGGAGAGCGAGTCAGGTACGGGAGCCGGGGTGCGCATCGCGAGCGGGCGCCACCCGCATCGCGAATCGCATCCCGGCTGGAGGCGGTATAGCAGCGCACCGGGTCAGTGGATCTGACCGGGGCGCTGCAGTAGCGAGAGTGTAGCGAGCGCTCCGGGGAGGAGCGGGGACCCGGAGCGCTCGGCGTAACAGTACCCCCCCCTTGGGTCTCCCCCTCTTCTTGGAGCCTGAGAACCTGAGGACCAGACTTTTGTCTAGGATATTGTCCTCAGGTTCCCAGGATCTCTCTTCAGGGCCACAGCCCTCCCAATCGACCAAAAAAAAGGTTTTCCCTCTGACCTTCTTGGAGGCCAGTATCTCCTTTACGGAGAAGATGTCCGAAGAGCCGGAAACAGGAGTGGGAGAAACAAGTTTGGGAGAGAAACGGTTGATGATGAGTGGTTTAAGAAGAGAAACGTGAAAGGCATTAGGAATACGAAGAGAAGGAGGAAGAAGAAGTTTGTAAGAGACAAGATTAATCTGGCACAAAATTTTGAAAGGACCAAGATAGCGTGGTCCCAATTTGTAGCTGGGAACACGGAAGCGGACATATTTAGCGGAGAGCCATACCTTGTCTCCGGGAGAAAAAATGGGGGGAGCTCTTCTTTTCTTCTCAGCAAACTTCTTCATGCGTGATGAAGCCTGTAAGAGAGAATTTTGGGTCTCTTTCCATATGGTGGAAAGATCACGAGTTATTTCATCCACAGCGGGCAAACCAGAGGGCAAGGGAGTAGGGAGGGGGGAAGAGGGTGACGGCCGTACACCACGAAAAATGGGGATTTGGAAGAAGATTCAGAGACTCTGAAGTTGTACGAGAATTCGGCCCATGGTAGAAGATCTGCCCAGTCATCCTGGCGGGAGGAAACAAAATGCCGTAAATAATCACCCAGGACCTGGTTAATTCTTTCTACTTGCCCATTGGATTGAGGATGATAAGCAGAAGAAAAGTTTAATTTAATCTTGAGTTGTTTACAGAGAGCCCTCCAGAATTTTGACACGAATTGGACGCCTCTATCCGAGACGATCTGCGTGGGCAACCCGTGAAGACGAAAAATGTGTACAAAAAATTGTTTTGCCAACTGAGGCGCTGAAGGAAGACCAGGAAGAGGAATAAAATGTGCCATCTTGGAAAATCGATCAACGACCACCCAAACAACAGTGTTGCCACGGGATGGGGGTAAGTCTGTAATAAAGTCCATACCAATCAGAGACCAAGGCTGTTCGGGGACAGGCAGAGGATGAAGAAGACCAGCGGGCTTCTGGCGAGGAGTCTTATCCCGGGCACAGACAGTGCAGGCCCGCACAAAATCAACAACATCCGTCTCCAGAGTCGGCCACCAATAGAAACGAGAGATGAGTTGCACGGATTTCTTGATGCCCGCATGGCCTGCGAGATGGGAGGAGTGACCCCATTTGAGGATTCCGAGGCGTTGGCGTGGAGAGACGAAGGTCTTCCCTGGAGGAGTTTGCCTGATGGAGGCTGGAGAAGTGGAGATCAGGCAGTCAGGAGGAATGATGTGTTGCGGAGAGAGCTCTACTTCCGAGGCATCCGAGGAACGAGAGAGAGCATCGGCCCTAATGTTCTTATCGGCAGGGCGAAAGTGAATTTCAAAATTAAACCGGGCAAAGAACAGAGACCACCTGGCCTGGCGAGGATTCAGCCGTTGGGCAGACTGGAGATAGGAGAGATTCTTGTGATCGGTGTAAATAATAACTGGAAATTTTGATCCCTCCAGCAGATGCCTCCATTCCTCAAGTGCTAATTTAATGGCCAGTAGCTCTCGATCCCCGATGGAGTAGTTCCTCTCCGCCGGAGAGAAGGTCCTAGAAAAAAAACCACAAGTAACAGCATGCCCGGAAGAATTTTTTTGTAGAAGAACCGCTCCAGCTCCTACTGAGGAGGCATCAACCTCCAATAGGAAGGGTTTAAATGGGTCAGGTCTGGAGAGCACGGGAGCAGAAGAAAAGGCAGACTTGAGCCGTTTAAAGGCGTCTTCCGCTTGAGGAGGCCATGACTTAGGATTGGCATTCTTTTTGGTTAAAGCCACGATAGGAGCCACAATGGTGGAAAAATGTGGAATAAATTGTCTGTAATAATTGGCGAACCCCAAAAAACGTTGGATAGCACGGAGTCCGGAGGGGCGTGGCCAATCTAAGACGGCAGAGAGTTTGTCTGGATCCATTTGTAGTCCCTGGCCAGAGACCAAGTATCCTAGGAAAGGAAGAGATTGACATTCAAACAGACATTTCTCCATTTTGGCATAAAGTTGATTGTCACGAAGTCTCTGAAGAACCATGCGGACATGCTGGCGGTGTTCTTCTAGGTTGGCAGAAAAAATCAGAATATCGTCCAGATACACAACAACACAGGAATATAAGAGATCACGAAAAATTTCATTAACAAAGTCTTGGAAGACGGCAGGGGCGTTGCACAGGCCAAAGGGCATGACCAGATACTCAAAGTGTCCATCTCTAGTGTTAAATGCCGTTTTCCATTCATCCCCCTCCCTGATGCGGATGAGATTATAAGCACCTCTTAAGTCCAGTTTGGTAAAGATGTGGGCACCTTGGAGGCGATCAAAGAGTTCAGAGATAAGAGGTAAGGGGTAGCGGTTCTTCACCGTGATTTTATTAAGACCGCGGTAGTCAATGCAAGGACGTAGGGAGCCATCTTTTTTGGACACAAAGAAAAATCCAGCTCCGGCAGGAGAGGAGGATTTGCGGATAAAGCCCTTTTTTAAATTTTCCTGGATGTACTCAGACATAGCAAGAGTCTCTGGGGCGGACAGAGGATAAATTCTGCCCCGGGGTGGAGTAGTGCCCGGGAGGAGGTCAATAGGACAGTCATAAGGCCTGTGAGGAGGTAGAGTCTCAGCTTGTTTTTTGCAAAATACATCAGCAAAGTCCATATAGGCCTTAGGGAGACCGGTTACAGGGGGAACCACAGGGTCACGGCAGGGAGTACTGGGAACCGGTTTAAGGCAGTCCTTGAAACAAGAGGTACCCCAGCTCTTGATCTCCCCTGTGGACCAATCCAGGGTTGGGGAATGGTGTTGAAGCCAGGGTAGTCCAAGGAGAATTTCGGAAGTGCAATTGGGGAGGACCAAAAACTAAATTTTTTCGTGATGGGGTCCGATGCACATTAGGAGGGGCTCCGTGCGGTAACGTATGGTACAGTCCAATCTTTCATTGTTAACACAATTGATGTAGAGGGGTCTGGCGAGACTGGTCACCGGGATGTTGAACCTGTTGATGAGAGAGGCCAAAATAAAATTTCCTGCAGATCCGGAATCCAAGAGGGCATAGTAGAGAAGGAGAAGGTAGAGGCAGATATCCGCACAGGCACAGTAAGACGTGGAGAAGCAGAGTTGACATCAAGGACTGTCTCACCATTGTGCGGAGTCAGCGTACGTCTTTCCAGGCGGGGAGGACGGATAGGACAATCCTTCAGGAAGTGTTCGGTACCGGCACAGTACAGGCAGAGATTCTCCATGCGGCGTCGTGTCCTCTCTTGAGGTGTCAGGCGAGACCGGTCAACTTGCATAGCCTCCACGGCGGGAGGCACAGGAACGGATTGCAGAGGACCAGAGGAGAGAGGAGCCGGGGAGAAAAAACACCTCGTGCGAACAAAGTCCATATCCTGGCGGAGCTCCTGACGCCTTTCGGAAAAACGCATGTCAATGCGAGTGGCTAGATGAATGAGTTCATGTAGGTTAGCAAGGATTTCTTGTGCGGCCAGAACATCTTTAATGTTGCTGGATAGGCCTTTTTTAAAGGTCGCGCAGAGGGCCTCATTATTCCAGGATAGTTCTGAAGCAAGAGTACGGAATTGTACGGCGTACTCGCCAACGGAAGAATTACCCTGGACCAGGTTCAGCAAGGCAGTCTCAGCAGAAGAGGCTCGGGCAGGTTCCTCAAAGACACTTCGAATTTCCGAGAAGAAGGAGTGTACAGAGGCAGTGACGGGGTCATTGCGGTCCCAGAGCGGTGTGGCCCATGACAGAGCTTTTCCAGACAGAAGGCTGACTACGAAAGCCACCTTAGACCTTTCAGAAGGAAACTGGTCCGACATCATCTCCAAGTGCAGGGAACATTGTGAAAGAAAGCCACGGCAAAACTTAGAGTCCCCATCAAATTTATCCGGCAAGGATAGTCGTAGGCCTGAAGCGGCCACTCGCTGCGGAGGAGGTGCAGGAGCTGGCGGAGGAGATGATTGCTGAAGCTGTGGTAGTAGCTGCTGTAGCATCACGGTCAGTTGAGACAGCTGGTGGCCTTGTTGTGCTATCTGTTGTGACTGCTGGGCGACCACCGTGGTGAGGTCGGCGACAACTGGCAGAGGAACTTCAGCGGGATCCATGGCTGGATCTACTGTCACGATGCCGGCTGGCAGGAGGTGGATCCTCTGTGCCAGAGAGGGATTGGCGTGGACCGTGCTAGTGGACCGGTTCTAAGTCACTACTGGTGTTCACCAGAGCCCGCCGCAAAGCGGGATGGTCTTGCTGCGGCGGTAGTGACCAGGTCGTATCCACTAGCAATGGCTCAACCTCTCTGACTGCTGAAGATAGGCGCGGTACAAGGGAGTAGACAGAAGCAAGGTCGGACGTAGCAGAAGGTCGGGGCAGGCAGCAAGGATCGTAGTCAGGGGCAACGGCAGGAGGTCTGGAACACAGGCTAGGAACACACAAGGAAACGCTTTCACTGGCACGATGGCAACAAGATCCGGCGAGGGAGTGCAGGGGAAGTGAGGTATACATAGGGAGTGCACAGGTGAACACACTAATTGGAACCACTGCGCCAATCAGCGGCGCAGTGGCCCTTTAAATCGCAGAGACCCGGCGCGCGCGCGCCCTAGGGAGCGGGGCCGCGCGCGCCGGGACAGGACCGACGGAGAGCGAGTCAGGTACGGGAGCCGGGGTGCGCATCGCGAGCGGGCGCCACCCGCATCGCGAATCGCATCCCGGCTGGAGGCGGTATCGCAGCGCACCGGGTCAGTGGATCTGACCGGGGCTCTGCAGTAGCGAGAGTGTAGCGAGCGCTCCGGGGAGGAGCGGGGACCCGGAGCGCTCGGCGTAACAGTGTGGCAGTATTATATTCAGGGTACAGTGTGTGGCAGTATTATATTCAGGGTACAGTGTGGGGCAGGATTATATTTAGTGGGTACAGTGTGTAGCAGTATTATATTCAGGGTACAGTGGATAGTAGTTTTATATTCAGGGTACAGTGTGTGGCAGTATTATATTCAGGGTACAGTGTGTGGCAGGATTATATTTAGTGGGTTAAGTGTATAGCAGTATTATATTCAGGGTACAGTGTGGGGCAGTATTTTATTTAGGGTACAGTGTGGGGCAGTATTATATTCAGGGTACAGTGTGTGGCAGTATTATATTCAGGGTACAGTGTGGGGCAGTATTATATACAGGGTACAGTGTAGGGCAGTATTGTATTCAGGGTAGAGTGTGTGGCAGTATTATATTTAGTTGGTACAGTGTGTGGCAGTATTATATTCAGGGTACAGTGTGTGGCAGTATTAATTTTAGTTGGTACAGTGTGTGGCAGTATTATATTCAGGGTACAGTGTATAGCAGTATTATGTTCAGGGTACAGTGTATGGCAGGATTATATTTAGTGGGTACAGTGCATGGCAGTATTGTATTCAGGGGTACAGTGTGTGGCAGTATTATATTCAGGGTACAGTGTATAGCATTATTATGTTCAGGGTACATTGTGTGGCAGGATTATATTTAGTGGGTACAGTGTATAGCAGTATTATATTCAGGGTACAGTGTGGGGCAGGATTATATTTAGGGTTCACTTTCTGGCAAGGTTATAATGATTACTGTCTTCATGCAGAGGATGAGGATATGCTGACAGTGAGGAGCCAATGATGTCTGGATGTCAGACTCTGCAGAGAAGATGGAGCTGGAGGAAGACCTGGTCTCTGGACCCGATGAAGAAGAAAAGATAACAGAGAAGATGTCACTCAAGGCAGAAGACGTCACTCAGGTCACTGATATCATTGTGTATTCTCTCATAGCTGTAGTCACTTGTAAGTTCTGCAGTGATGATGGGTAAAACTGTGTCTCTCCAGCTGTTGCAAAACTACAACTCCCAGCATGCCCGGACAGTCTTTAGCTGTCCGGAAGTTGTAGTTTTGCAACAGCTGGAGGCTCCCTGGTTGGGGAACACTGCCTTAATGGATTAATGATAAATTAGCGGGGAGATTACCTACTGGTCACATTACAAGAAATTTTTTTGAAAAATCGCGGCAAAATTGGCGCAGATTTTTCGAAATCGCGGTAAAAACCGCACCATTTATGCCGCAATTTTTCCCAAAAATTGTTCTTGTAATGTGACCTGTGGACACCGGAGCAGGGAAAGTGACCCCCACTGGGCTGCTACCCCCCAGCCCCAGGTTATACTGCTAGTGAGAAGAGAGGAAGGACAGAGGACATAACTTACCCTCACAGCCGCTGTGCTCCTGGCAGGCCTGTCAGCTCTCGGCCTCCGTCCTCTTCCTGTGCTGGGGGCGGAGCCATGAATCAGATACCTTCACCCCTGCGCTACTGCCTGTCTCCCTAATGATACCGCAGCAGTGCAGGGATTGTAAAAAAAAAAAACAACTGTCCTGGATCCTCACCAGCTGCACCTCTCTCTCAAGGGGGCTCTTGGCCAGTGCCTGAGGGCCCATGTGTAGTGGTGGGCCCCTGTGCAGCTGAACATGCTGCACATGTGATTTGTCCGCCTCTGGTGCTTACACATCTTATCCCCAATCCAAAGGATAGGGGATAAGATGCCTGATCGCGGGAGTCCCGCAGCTGGGGATGCCTGTGATCATACACGCGGTACTCCGTTTGTAATAAGTCCCCGGAGCATGAGCATTGAGGGGTGGAGCGTGACGTCACACACCACCGGCCCTGCGGTCGACCGTAATCAGACATGCTCCGGGGACTGATTACAAACGGGGTGCCGCGTGCATGATCACTGGTGTCCCCAGCTGCGGAACTCCCACGATCAGGCATCTTATCCGGAGTACCCCTTTAAATGGGTCCAGGATTTCTAAAAAAAAAAAAACAAACAGCACCACACCTGTCTCCTGGTTGTTTGTGAAATTGCAGATCAATTCCATTAAAGTAAAAGGAGCCAAGTTGTAACACCCCACACAAAAGGAGAACAAGTGTGGTGCTGCTTTTAGAAGAAATTTGCTCTGATTTTCTATTGCTGGATAACCCCTTTAATACGCATGACAAGCTGTTATGGGAACTGGGATGCTACAGGAGCAGCACTGAGCCAGCACACGCACCATATAGATTTCTTCATGTCTCCATTCTCTTTATCTGTACCATGTATTCCAAATGATTAGTAATTTGATTTATACGTTATGATGAATGGGATTGGTCAAGCAGTTGCAGTTTAGGATATGATGAGCACACGTTATCTGTGGAAGTGGGCATGTCTCCTCAAACCTTGCGTAACACTGGATCATGTTATGGTAAAAGATATTGCAACTACACAATTCCTATTGCATAAATAATTACTTGTGAACGTATATTGATCTGGAAATAAAAGTTAAGGATGTGAAATTGTCCACGAACTATCAATGTGCTCCAAAACTTTTTTTGGTTTGTTTTTCTTGTGTCACACTTTGTTGATGGTACCATTTTGTTGTACATACTACATAGATAAATAATGCGCTATACATTTTATAGTATGAGTCATTGCAGCTATACCAATTAAAGCATCTACATTTTTTTATTTATTTTTTAGTCCACTAAGGGGTTTTGATATTTATTTTATCCTTACATAATATACTGCAATACTTTTAATTGCTATGTATTAAACCGGTCAGTGCCAGGACTCTGGCAGGGCTTAATTATCTCACAAATAGAATACCTGGAGAACTTCTAATCTCTATGACAGTGACGTCTAAAGGGTTAAGCAACTTTGACTGAAGCGCACTTGGCTGTGGCAGCAGAGTGTCAGCTGTAATATACAGTGCTATGTGTTAACTACAAGGAATTAAAGAGCTTTGAAAGTAGACTTGGCTATTTACAGATGGCTGTTTCTGGTTTAAGTGATAACCCACATTGCCCCAAAGACCGCACTAGTTGTATCTCTAAAAATAGAATTGGTATCTTATGTAAGAAAAGTTTCTACTTATTTTTTTATTTTTTTTTGTGGCCCAAAAAAATGCCAGAAAAAAACGCCACAGCTTTTTCCTGTGCTTGGTGTTTTTTTCTTGCGTTTTTTGCCTTTGAGTGGAAATTGCATTTTTGGCCCCTTTGACGTTTTTCTAAATTTGTTGGGTACCAAATAAATAAATAAATATTGGAATATTGGATGCAGTAGTGATGGGAACAAATTTTTTTTTTATAATGAAATTTTAATTCATTTTTAATAAAGTATGTGTGTGTGTTTCACTTTTTCCCCTCTATTTTTAATATTTTTTTAAGGTAGTACTACTACTCCCAGCATGGAACAGACTGTTCAATGATGGGAGTAGCAGTACCTGTAACTAATAGACATATCACCCCAGGTGTTACTCCTGTAACCTGATGCGATCGTCCATAATATAGCAGAGATGCTGAGCGGCTCTATACACCTGGGCCGGAAAAAGCGTCCGCAGTGATGTGCAACTAGTAGCCTTCAGTGGTGTGCCCCGCGTCTGAGAACTGTGCGGGCTCTAATCTCCCCGCTATGGATTTGTAATCCTTCGTACTTTCACAGCTGTATGTTGCAAGAATAAATCTCTTTTACACTCATTTACATCTTTTAATCTCATTTACACTACAGTCCGGGTGATTGCAACTTCTTTCTGTCTTGATACATTATTTTATGTGGGCTCTATACAACGCTTGCATCTCTGCACTATACTCCGGGCTGGCCAGTGATATGAATAGAAATTCACATCACTCATTCATATCTTCCATCCAGAGTGGGGATTGGCTGGGTGGTTGCAGCCGTTCCCCGTTCTCAGAGGGAAAAATGAATGAGTGATGTTCTATTCATATCACTGGCCGGCCGCAGTGTAGTGCAGGGATGTAAGCGCTATAGAGAGCCGCTCCGCATCTCTGCAATGGATAGGGCGTTCGCATCGGGTGTCAGGAGTGACACCCGCTGGAATCTGTCCCTTACTGCAGGCACACTCTGCTCCATGCTGGGAGCTGTAGTACCTGCATTAATAGACAGATCACAGCAAGCGTAACTTCTGACACCTGTTGCGATCTCTCTATTAATGCAGGTAGTACAGCTCCCAGCATGGAGGAGCGTGTGCTCCATGTTGGGAGCAGTAGTACCTGCAGTTAAGGAAAGATCACAGTGAATGTCACTCCAGACACCCGCTGTGATCCTCCTGTATAATGTATAGATGCAGCAGCTGCTCGTCTATGGTCCCCTGCACTGAAGTATGGAACCATCTGGCCAATCACAGCTCTCTGCAGGAAATATGAATAGGTGTATGTATATATATATATATATATATATATATATATACAGCAGTGCAGGGGACCATAGAAGAGAGGCTGGCTGCATCTTTAAATCATACAGAAGGATCGCAACGGACTCGGGGCGATCTGTCAATTAGTACATGTACTACTACTCCCATCATGGAACAGTGTGTTCCATGCTGGGAGTGGTAGTACTACCTAAAAAATGTATTAAAAAAAGAAAAAATAAAGCTAAACACACACACACACACACACACACACACACTACGGATTGGCGTAGACCGTGTCGGTGGACTGGTTCTAGGGTTGCTACTGGTTTTCACCAGAGCCCTCCGCAAAGCGGGATGGTCTTGCTGCGGCGGTAGCAACCAGGTCGTATCCACCGGCAACGGCTCAACCTTGCTGACTGCTGAGAAGGCGTGGGACAGAAGGACTAGGCAGAGGCAAGGTCAGACGTAGCAGAGGGTCGGGGCAGGCGGCAAGGTTCGTAGTCAAAGTGGATAGCAGAAGATCTGGAACACAGGCTTTGGACAACACTAACGCTTTCACTGGCACAAGGCAACAAGATCCGGCAAGGAAGTGCAGGGGAAGTGAGGTAATATGGACAGGGAGCAGGTGGAAGCTAATTAGGCTGATTGGGCCAGGCACCAATCATTGGTGCACTTGCCCTTTTAAATCTTAGAGAGCTGGCGTGCGCGCGCCCTAAGGAGCGGAGCCGCGCACGCCAGGACGTGACAGCCGGGGACCGGGACAGGTGAGTGACTTGGGATGCGATTCGCGAGCGGGCGCGTCCCGCTATGTGAATCGCATCCCCGCCGGCAATGTCAGTGCAGCGCTCCCGGTCAGCGGGTCTGACCGGGGCGCTGCAGAGAGAGGAACGCCGCGAGCGCTCCGGGGAGGAGCAGGGACCCGGAGCGCTCGGCGTAACAGTACCCCCCCCCCCCTTAGGTCTCCCCCTCTTTTTGTCGGGATGTTTCTTCATCCGGGATGAGGCCTGTATGAGGGATTTTTGAGTCTCTTTTCAGATGGTGGAGAAGTCCCGGGAAACCTCATCAACAGCGGGCAAACCGGAAGGCGTGGGAGTGGGGAGGGGGGGAATAGGGTGAAGCGGGGCACGGGGCAAAGTGTTACCAGGACGGGGGCTATGAGGAGGAGACACAGCATAGTCCTGATAGGCCTTGGGGAGACCAGGTAAAGGAGGAGACACTGAGGTTTGACTGACGGGACTGGGAGCAGACGTGAGGCATTTTTTATGGCAAGAAGCACCCCAGCTCTTGATCTCCCAGGTGGTCCAATCAAGGGTAGGAGAGTGGCGTTGGAGCCATGGCAGACCAAGGAGGACTTCAGAGGTGCAGTTGGGCAAAACAAAAAGTTCAATTTTTTCATGATGCCGTCCAATGCTCATGAGCAGGGGTTCTGTGCGGTAACGCACAGTGCAGTCCAATTTCACTCCGTTGACCAAGGAAATGTAGAGCGGCTTGACGAGATGGGTCACCGGGATGCAGAACTTATTCACCACAGAGGCCAGAATAAAATTTCCAGAAGAACCAGTGTTACGCCGAGCGCTCCGGGTCCCCGCTCCTCCCCGGAGCGCTCGCTTCACTCTCCCCGCGGCAGCGCTCCGGTCACGTCCTCTGACCCGGGGCGCTGCGATTCCGCTGCCAGCCGGGATGCGATTCGCGATGCGGGTAGCGCCCGCTCGCGATGCGCACCCCGGCTCCCCTACCTGACTCGCTCTCCGTCTGTTCTGTCCCGGCGCGCGCGGCCCCGCTCCCTAGGGCGCGCGCGCGCCGGGTCTCTGCGATTTAAAGGGCCACTGCGCCGCTGATTGGCGCAGTGGTCCCAATTAGTGTGTTCACCTGTGCACTTCCCTATATCACCTCACTTCCCCTGCACTCCCTTGCCGGATCTTGTTGCCTTAGTGCCAGTGAAAGCGTTCCTTGTGTGTTCCTTGCCTGTGTTTCCAGACCTTCTGCCGTTGCCCCTGACTACGATCCTTGCTGCCTGCCCCGACCTTCTGCTACGTCCGACCTTGCTTTTGCCTACTCCCTTGTACCGCGCCTATCTTCAGCAGCCAGAGAGGTGAGCCGTTGCTAGTGGATACGACCTGGTCACTACCGCCGCAGCAAGACCATCCCGCTTTGCGGCGGGCTCTGGTGAAAACCAGTAGTGGCTTAGAACCGGTCCACTAGCACGGTCCACGCCAATCCCTCTCTGGCACAGAGGATCCACTACCTGCCAGCCGGCATCGTGACAGTAGATCCGGCCATGGATCCCGCTGAAGTTCCTCTGCCAGTTGTCGCTGACCTCACCACGGTGGTCGCCCAGCAGTCACAACAGATAGCGCAACAAGGCCAACAGCTGTCTCAACTGACCGTTATGCTACAACAGTTACTACCACAGCTTCAGCAGTCATCTCCTCCGCCAGCTCCTGCACCTCCTCCGCAGCGAGTGGCCGCTCCTGGGATACGCTTATCCTTGCCGGATAAATTTGATGGGGACTCTAAGTTTTGCCGTGGCTTTCTTTCCCAATGTTCCCTGCATCTGGAGATGATGTCGGACCTGTTTCCCACTGAAAGGTCTAAGGTGGCTTTCGTAGTCAGCCTTCTGTCCGGAAAAGCCCTGTCATGGGCCACACCGCTCTGGGACCGCAATGACCCCGTCACTGCCTCTGTACACTCCTTCTTCTCGGAAATCCGAAGTGTCTTTGAGGAACCTGCCCGAGCCTCTTCTGCTGAGACTGCCCTGTTGAACCTGGTCCAGGGTAATTCTTCCGTTGGCGAGTATGCCGTACAATTCCGTACTCTTGCTTCAGAATTGTCCTGGAATAATGAGGCCCTCTGCGCGACCTTCAAAAAAGGCCTATCCAGCAACATTAAAGATGTTCTGGCCGCACGAGAAATTCCTGCTAATCTACATGAACTTATTCACCTAGCCACTCGCATTGACATGCGTTTTTCCGAAAGGCGTCAGGAACTCCGCCAAGATATGGACTCTGTTCGCACGAGGCGTTTCTCCTCCTCGGCTCCTCTCTCCTCTGGTCCCCTGCAATCTGTTCCTGTGCCTCCCGCCGTGGAGGCTATGCAGGTCGACCGGTCTCGCCTGACACCTCAAGAGAGGACACGACGCCGTATGGAGAACCTCTGCCTGTACTGTGCTAGTACCGAACACTTCCTAAGAGATTGTCCTATCCGTCCTCCCCGCCTGGAAAGACGTACGCTGACTCCGCACAAAGGTGAGACAGTCCTTGATGTCTACTCTGCTTCTCCACGTCTTACTGTGCCTGTGCGGATGTCTGCCTCTGCCTTCTCCTTCTCTACAGTGGCCTTCTTGGACTCAGGATCTGCAGGAAATTTTATTTTGGCCTCTCTCGTCAACAGGTTCAACATCCCGGTGACCAGTCTCGCCAGACCCCTCTACATCAATTGTGTAAATAATGAAAGATTGGACTGTACCATACGTTTCCGCACGGAGCCCCTTCTTATGAGCATCGGATCTCATCATGAGAGGATTGAACTTTTGGTCCTCCCCAATTGCACCTCGGAAATTCTCCTTGGACTTCCCTGGCTTCAACTTCATTCCCCTACCCTGGATTGGTCCACTGGGGAGATCAAGAGTTGGGGGTCCTCTTGTTCCAAGAACTGTCTAAAACCGGTTCCCAGTAACCCTTGCCGTAACTCTGTGGTTCCTCCAGTAACCGGTCTCCCTAAGGCCTATATGGACTTCGCGGATGTTTTCTGCAAAAAACAAGCTGAGACTCTACCTCCTCACAGGCCTTATGATTGCCCTATCGACCTCCTCCCGGGCACTACTCCACCCCGGGGCAGAATTTATCCTCTCTCTGCCCCAGAGACTCTTGCCATGTCCGAATACGTCCAGGAGAATCTAAAAAAGGGCTTTATCCGTAAATCCTCCTCTCCTGCCGGAGCCGGATTTTTCTTTGTGTCCAAAAAAGATGGCTCCCTACGTCCTTGCATTGACTACCGCGGTCTTAATAAAATCACGGTTAAGAACCGCTACCCCTTACCCCTCATCTCTGAACTCTTTGATCGCCTCCAAGGTGCCCACATCTTCACTAAATTGGACTTAAGAGGTGCCTATAACCTCATCCGCATCAGAGAGGGGGACGAGTGGAAAACGGCATTTAACACCAGAGATGGACACTTTGAGTATCTGGTCATGCCCTTTGGACTGTGCAACGCCCCTGCCGTCTTCCAAGACTTTGTCAATGAAATTTTTCGTGATCTGTTATACTCCTGTGTTGTTGTATATCTGGACGATATCCTAATTTTTTCTGCCAATCTAGAAGAACACCGCCAGCATGTCCGTATGGTTCTTCAGAGACTTCGTGACAACCAACTCTATGCCAAAATTGAGAAATGTCTGTTTGAATGCCAATCTCTTCCTTTTCTAGGATATTTGGTCTCTGGCCAGGGACTACAGATGGATCCAGACAAACTCTCTGCCGTCTTAGATTGGCCACGCCCCTCCGGACTCCGTGCTATCCAACGCTTTTTGGGGTTCGCCAATTATTACAGGCAATTTATTCCACATTTTTCTACCATTGTGGCTCCTATCGTGGCTTTAACCAAAAAAAATGCTGATCCCAAGTCCTGGCCTCCTCAAGCAGAAGACGCCTTTAAACGACTCAAGTCTGCCTTTTCTTCGGCTCCCGTCCTCTCCAGACCTGACCCTTCCAAACCCTTCCTATTGGAGGTTGATGCCTCCTCAGTGGGAGCTGGAGCTGTTCTTCTACAAAAAAATTCTTCCGGGCATGCTGTCACTTGTGGTTTTTTCTCTAGGACCTTCTCTCCAGCGGAGAGGAACTACTCCATCGGGGATCGAGAGCTTCTAGCCATTAAATTAGCACTTGAGGAATGGAGGCATCTGCTGGAGGGATCAAGTTCTCCTGTTATTATCTACACCGACCACAAGAACCTCTCCTACCTCCAGTCTGCCCAACGGCTGAATCCTCGCCAGGCCCGGTGGTCTCTGTTCTTTGCCCGATTTAATTTTGAGATTCACTTTCGTCCTGCCGATAAGAACATTAGGGCCGATGCTCTCTCTCGTTCCTCGGATGCCTCAGAAGTTGAACTCTCTCCGCAACACATCATTCCACCTGACTGCCTGATCTCCACTTCTCCTGCCTCCATCAGGCAGACTCCTCCAGGAAAGACCTTTGTTTCTCCTCGCCAACGCCTCGGAATCCTCAAATGGGGTCACTCCTCCCATCTCGCAGGTCATGCGGGTATCAAGAAATCTGTGCAACTCATCTCCCGCTTCTATTGGTGGCCGACTCTGGAGACGGATGTTGTGGACTTTGTGCGAGCCTGCACTATCTGTGCCCGGGATAAGACTCCTCGCCAGAAGCCCGCTGGTTTTCTTCATCCTCTGCCTGTCCCCGAACAGCCTTGGTCTCTGATTGGTATGGATTTTATTACTGATTTACCCCCTTCCCGTGGCAACACTGTTATTTGGGTGGTCGTTGATCGATTCTCCAAAATGGCACATTTCATCCCTCTTCCTGGTCTTCCTTCTGCGCCTCAGTTGGCTAAACAATTTTTTGTACACATTTTTCGTCTTCACGGGTTGCCTACGCAGATTGTCTCGGATAGAGGCGTCCAATTCGTGTCTAAATTCTGGAGGGCTCTCTGTAAACAACTCAAGATTAAATTAAATTTTTCTTCTGCATATCATCCCCAGTCCAATGGACAAGTAGAAAGGATTAACCAGATCTTGGGTGATTATTTGCGACATTTTGTTTCCTCCCGCCAGGATGACTGGGCAGATCTCCTCCCATGGGCCGAATTCTCGTATAACTTCAGGGTCTCTGAGTCTTCCTCCAAATCCCCATTTTTCGTGGTGTACGGCCGTCACCCTCTTCCCCCCCTCCCTACTCCCTTGCCCTCTGGTCTGCCCGCTGTGGATGAAATTTCTCGTGACCTTTCCATCATATGGAGAGAGACCCAAAATTCTCTCTTACAGGCTTCATCACGCATGAAGAAGTTCGCGGATAAGAAAAGAAGAGCTCCCCCCGTTTTTTCCCCTGGAGACAAGGTATGGCTCTCCGCTAAATATGTCCGCTTCCGTGTCCCTAGCTACAAGTTGGGACCACGCTATCTTGGTCCTTTCAAAATTTTGTGTCAAATTAATCCTGTCTCTTATAAACTTCTTCTTCCTCCCTCTCTTCGTATCCCTAATGCCTTTCACGTCTCTCTTCTCAAACCACTCATCCTCAACCGTTTTTCTCCCAAATCTGTTCCTCCCACTCCTGTTTCTGGCTCCTCGGACATCTTCTCGGTCAAAGAAATTTTAGCTGCCAAAAAGGTCAGAGGGAAAAATTTTTTTTTAGTGGACTGGGAGGGTTGTGGTCCTGAAGAGAGATCCTGGGAACCTGAGGACAACATCCTAGACAAAAGTCTGCTCCTCAGGTTCTCAGGCTCTAAGAAGAGGGGGAGACCCAAGGGGGGGGTACTGTTACGCCGAGCGCTCCGGGTCCCCGCTCCTCCCCGGAGCGCTCGCTTCACTCTCCCCGCGGCAGCGCTCCGGTCACGTCCTCTGACCCGGGGCGCTGCGATTCCGCTGCCAGCCGGGATGCGATTCGCGATGCGGGTAGCGCCCGCTCGCGATGCGCACCCCGGCTCCCCTACCTGACTCGCTCTCCGTCTGTTCTGTCCCGGCGCGCGCGGCCCCGCTCCCTAGGGCGCGCGCGCGCCGGGTCTCTGCGATTTAAAGGGCCACTGCGCCGCTGATTGGCGCAGTGGTCCCAATTAGTGTGTTCACCTGTGCACTTCCCTATATCACCTCACTTCCCCTGCACTCCCTTGCCGGATCTTGTTGCCTTAGTGCCAGTGAAAGCGTTCCTTGTGTGTTCCTTGCCTGTGTTTCCAGACCTTCTGCCGTTGCCCCTGACTACGATCCTTGCTGCCTGCCCCGACCTTCTGCTACGTCCGACCTTGCTTTTGCCTACTCCCTTGTACCGCGCCTATCTTCAGCAGCCAGAGAGGTGAGCCGTTGCTAGTGGATACGACCTGGTCACTACCGCCGCAGCAAGACCATCCCGCTTTGCGGCGGGCTCTGGTGAAAACCAGTAGTGGCTTAGAACCGGTCCACTAGCACGGTCCACGCCAATCCCTCTCTGGCACAGAGGATCCACTACCTGCCAGCCGGCATCGTGACAACCAGAAGAGTCCAAGAAGGCCGCGGCTGAGAAGGAGGAGTTGGCAGAAGGAGAAATCCGCACGGGCACAGTGAGACGTGGAGAAGCAGACTTCGTACCAAGAGACGCCACACCCACGTGAGCTGGGTGCGTGCGTACGTTTCCCAGACGTGGAGGGCGAATAGGGCAATCCACCAAGAAGTGTTCGGTACTAGCACAGTACAGACATAAATTTTTATCCCTACAGCGAGTCCTCTCTTCATGGGTCAGGCAAAACCGATCCACTTGCATAGCCTCCTCGGCGGGAGGCACAGGGGTAGATTGCAAAGGATACTGTGAGAGAGGTGCCCAGAGATCAAGGTCTTTTTCCTGGCGGAGCTCCTGGTGTCTTTCAGAAAAACGCATGTCAATGCGGGTGGCCAAATGGATAAGTTCTTGCAGGTTGGCAGGAATCTCTCGTGCGGCCAGCACATCCTTGATGTTACTGGATAGGCCTTTTTTAAAGGTCGCGCAGAGAGCCTCGTTATTCCAAGATAATTCGGAAGCGAGAGTATGAAATTGCATGGCGTACTCGCCTACTGAAGAATTACCCTGGACCAGGTTCAGCAGGGCAGTCTCGGCAGAAGAAGCTCGGGCTGGTTCCTCGAAGACACTACGGACTTCAGCGAAGAAGGACTGGACAGTGGCTGTGGCAGGATCAATGCGGTCCCAGAGCGGTGTGGCCCAAGACAAGGCCTTTCCAGACAGAAGACTCACTACGAACGCCACTTTAGACCGTTCTGTAGGAAATTGGTCCGACAACATCTCCATATGTAGGGAACATTGAGACAAGAAGCCACGGCAGAGTCTAGAGTCCCCATCAAATTTGTCCGGCAGGGACAAGCGGAGGCTAGGAGCGGCCACTCGCTGCGGAGGAGGTGCAGGAGCTGACGGAGGAAATGGTTGCTGCTGTAGCAGTGGCAGAAGTTGCTGTAACGTGGCGGTCAACTGCGACAGCTGCTGTCCTTGTTGGTCAATTTGCTGCGATTGCTGGGCGACCACCGTGGGTAGGTCAGCGAGACTTGGCAGCGGCACCTCAGCGGGATCCATGGCCGGATCTACTGTTAGGATTTGGCTAGCTGGATGTGGATCCTCTGTGTCAGCGAGGGATTGGCGTAGACCGTGTCGGTGGACCGGTTCTAGGGTTGCTACTGGGTTTCACCAGAGCCCGCCGCAAAGCGGGATGGTCTTGCTGCGGCGGTAGCAACCAGGTCGTATCCACCGGCAACGGCTCAACCTCGCTGACTGCTGAGAAGGCGTGGGACAGAAGGACTAGGCAGAGGCAAGGTCAGACGTAGCAGAAGGTCGGGGCAGGCGGCAAGGTTCGTAGTCAAAGTGGATAGCAGAAGATCTGGAACACAGGCTTTGGACAACACTAACGCTTTCACTGGCACAAGGCAACAAGATCCGGCAAGGAAGTGCAGTGGAAGTGAGGTAATATGGACAGGGAGCAGGTGGAAGCTAATTATGCTGATTGGGCCAGGCACCAATCATTGGTACACTGGCCCTTTAAACCTTAGAGAGCTGGCGCGCGCGCCCTAAGGAGCGGAGCCGCGCATGCCAGGACGTGACAGCCGGGGACCGGGACAGGTGAGTGACTTGGGATGCGATTCGCGAGCAGGCGCGTCCCACTATGCGAATCGCATCCCCGCCGGCAATGTCAGTGCAGCGCTCCCGGTCAGCGGGTCTGACCGGGGCGCTGCAGAGAGAGGAACGCCGCGAGCGCTCCGGGGAGGAGCAGGGACCCGGAGCGCTCGGCGTAACAATTACATTTTTATTATTGTCGGCTATATTTTTAGTGCCCTGCCCGCACACATAAATTGATCCCTGTTTTAAAAATTTATAAAAATCTTGTTATAAAAAAGATAAATTTCTTTAGATACAAATTTTTTCATCACTACTGTATCTTTTTTATTTATTTTCTTTAATGGTACCCTACAAATTTCATCAGAAAAGGTATCTCCATCACTTTTTTGGATTGCTAAAGTCCAAAAAAGAATAAAAACCACCTGAAAAAACGCCAAAGTTAAAACCCATATGTTGTTTTTCTTGGCGTTTTTTTACTCCCATAGACATCTATGAAAGAAAAAAGCCACGATTTCAGGTAAAAAAAACGCCATAGGCTCAACATGCTGCAACTTTGCAAAACCGCCAAGGAGCTAAAAAAGAGTGATATAACGCCAAAAGGATAAGCCTTTTCTTATTTTCACTCCCTATAACTTTTTTTTATTTTTCTGTTTACCGGGCTCAATTGTTGCACCTTTATCTCTAGTTTCAATCGTTACCACTTTTGTGTATATGTGACTTTTTGATTACATTTTATAATTTTTTTTGTAGGATGTGATGTGAACGAAAATCAGTTTTTTTTTACATTTACGCTGTTCACCGTACAAGATTATTAACATTAAAGGAAAACTGTCAGATATTTTTCCCCGCACTATCCCCAGTACTGGTGGATAGTGCGGGAGACGCTGATTAATACGAGCCCTACCTTACCCGGATCCGCCCGGCCGTTCACCCGTAATTGTAGTTTCATTCTATGTGTATATCTTGCTGTAACTGGCACGGGCGGGGCTTCTGCAGGTTAACTGGCACTGACATCAGCGCCGCTTATGAATATTCATCCCCCCTCCCTCCAGTTCTCCCGGGCTTCTGCAGGTTAACTGGCACTGACGTCAGCGCCGCTTATGAATATTCATCCCCCCTCCCTCCAGTTCTCCCTCTCTTCGCCGCTCCTAACTGAAGGGAGGGGGGGATGAATATTCATAAGTGGAGCTGACATCAGTGCCAGTTAACCAGCAGAAGCCCCGCCCGTGCCAGTTACAGCAAGATATACACATAGAATAAAAGTACAATTGGGGGCGAATGGCCAGGCAGATCCGGTTAAGGTAGGGCTCATTTTAATCAGCGTCTCCCGCACTATCCACCAGTACTGTGGATAGTGCGGAAGACAATATCTGACAGTTTTCCTTTAATAGATCAGACATTGCCGCACACAGAAATATCCAGTATGTTAATTTATTTTTTACTTTTTTTTTTTTTGTAAAATGGGAAAAGAGGGGAATTTTTTTTTTTTATTGGGGGGGGGGGGCTTATTCCCTTTTCTAGTTTTTTTTTTTTCCTTTTTTTTTTTATATATTTGTTTAGTCCCCACAGGAGACTAAGGCTAAGTTTCCACTTTTTTTTTCTGGCAGTCTTTGGAATACTGCCATTGCAGTTTTTGAGCCAAAGTCAGAAGTGGATCCATAAGGGAGGAGAAGTGTAAGTCCTTCCTTTATATGTCCTATTCCTTTTGAATACATTTCTGGCTTTGGCTCAAAAACTGCAGTGGCAGATATCCAAAAACTGCCAGAAAAAAAACCAAGTGGAAACTTATCCTAAACAAGAGTTTCTGTTGCTTGTTGCGGCGTCCACCTCACGGAGTCTGGTGCGAACGGGGTGGAGTCCCGGTATACTTGTATATGTTTCCCGAATTTACATCATCTTGTTGGGCCAAATTTGGGACTTTTTATCCTTTTGTGCAAAAATTTGCTACTATTCTAGACAACAAAAAAAAAACTAAGCCATGTCCGGACTGGTGTACATTTGCCACTTCTGCAAAAACCTGAATTCTTGAAAAGCCGCAGTTGATCAATCCCTACCAATGCAAAACGCTGACCTTGACACGCTACACATTCAAGTACTTTTTTTTTAAGAGTTTAAAACACTTTTTACCACGAAAAAAAACTGTGTAAAACAAATGATAAATCCCCCCATTAAGTTTTTTCTATATATATATATATATATATATATATATATATATATATATATAGGAATAGTGAAGGGAATAAAAAAGCAGTCACCAAAAACAGCGCGCTCCTAATACTGACACCTAAGCATTAACCAGAGCGTCCTGAAGGTGGCGCTTATGAGCCTGTGGTGAAGGATGTCTGCAGTACTCTATGTTTTCGGTCGCATTTCTGTGTCCTTGGACTCTATGGTGTCCGGAAGTGCTTCTACGTCAGTGTGATACACGTGCTTCCGGCGCCGGTTCCCTAGGTGAGTGTGCATGTCCTCCAGGTTTACGGCTGTGTGAGACATCTCCTTATTCCGTTTCAGCCATTAGTGCGCTGTACTGCCGTAACCTGGAAGCCGTCAGGACAAGTGTATGACATTGCAAGTCTGGCTTCCTGTAATACTGTGTTTCCCAACCAGGGTGCCTGCAGCTGTTGCAAAACTACAACTCCCATCATGCCTGGACAGCCGAAGGCTGTCCAGGCATGCTGGGAGTTGTAGTTTTGCAACAGCTGCAGGCACCCTGGTTATTAAACACTGCTGTAATACAATAAAAAGAGCAGGGTCTGTATGGTGCCAGCTTTCTTACATGGCCAACTGGTATGAGGATACTGTATATGTGAATAAAGTCTTTGGCTGTCTGGGCATGGTGGAAGTTGGTTTTACAACAGCTGTAGGCGCCCTGTTTGGGAAACACTGGTTTAGGGGGATCAAGGTTACACAAAAGTTGTGGCCATAGGAATACCATTGAATCACTTTTTACTGCTATACATGGTGAACTATAGCTACAGCTGTTAAAAAAAGAATTGGAATATTGTTCAATATGAACATTAGCTTATTAGATTTTCATGAGTAATTCTAATCAGCATATTGAGATGACTGGCTGCAATGCTTAGTCCTATCGCTAGGTGTCAGTATACCCATAGACTGTTATGAATTTTGGAAATTAAAATATGTTGCCTTCCTTTTAGATAAGCCTTTCTTAGAATACGTTCACACATACGTGATCGACTGCAGCTGATTTTAATACTCCTTGAAGTCAAATCTGCAGCAAAAATAAATAAATGGACCCTAAGGCAATAGCTGAATGTCCGCACGAACATTCCACAGCAGCTGAGTCCCATTGATTTCAATGGGATTCTGCTCCTCTGTTCACACAGCAGAATTTGCAGCAAGCTGCTGCCGAAATCCTGATTATGCTGTCCGCAAAAACATTGAACCTGTTCAATGTTTTTGCTGATTCAGCAAGGAAAAACCTTGCCAGCTATGAGACAGCGCATCTCCGAGCGGTCCTAGCGCCGGCATGATCTGATGGTGTTCCGCTGTTTGTGGAATGTCTATGTTAACATTCCACTGTGTGACCATAGCCTAAGGGTCTATTCACACATACCGTATCCTGCACGCTTTTCATGCTGGCTGGACTGAAAACGGGCCTCAAAACGGGATTCGGGGCAAAAATGAGCCGACCGGAGTCACTATCTTACTGCGGTAGGCTCATTCAAATGAATGAGATGCAGGCTATGTCCGGCTGGGATAAGGGAGTGCCCGGTTTTTACATATTCAAGCCGGATCCGGTCACCATTTGAAGAAACCTTAGTGTGAATGCACCCCAAATTTGGCTTAAATGAGGCAAGCAGAAGATGATGATTTCATGTGTTCTAGATTTAAATGGGCACTGTCAGATACAAAAACTTTATATGTTGTACATCTTGGCAAAACATTAACCTTTATAATATACTTTATAAGAAAATGTTATTTCCTCTTATAGAAATCATGGCTTTGTCTATGCCTGTGCTTCAGCTTGGACAAAGTCCAGTAAGTGAGGGTGGGCAAGCACTCTCCTGTCTTATAGGACAGGAGAGAGCACAGAGGAGTCCTATCAGACAGGAGAGAGCACAGAGGAGTCCTATCGGACAGGAAAGAGCACAGAGGAGTGCTATCAGACAGGAGAGAGCACAGAGGAGCCCTATCGGACAGGAAAGAGCACAGAGGAGTCCTATCGGACAGGAGAGAGAGCACAGAGGAGTCATCGGACAGGAGAGAGAGCACAGAGGAGCCCTATCGGACAGGAGAGAGAGCACAGAGGAGCCCTATCGGACAGGAGAGAGAGCACAGAGGAGCCCTATCGGACAGGAGAGAGAGCACAGAGGAGCCCTATCGGACAGGAGAGAGAGCACAGAGGAGCCCTATCGGACAGGAGAGAGAGCACAGAGGAGCCCTATCGGACAGGAGAGAGAGCACAGAGGAGCCCTATCGGACAGGAGAGAGAGCACAGAGGAGCCCTATCGGACAGGAGAGAGAGCACAGAGGAGCCCTATCGGACAGGAGAGAGAGCACAGAGGAGCCCTATCGGACAGGAGAGAGAGCACAGAGGAGCCCTATCGGACAGGAGAGAGAGCACAGAGGAGCCCTATCGGACAGGAGAGAGAGCACAGAGGAGCCCTATCGGACAGGAGAGAGAGCACAGAGCAGTCCTATCGGACAGGAGAGAGAGCACAGAGGAGCCCTATCGGACAGGGGAGAGAGCACAGAGGAGCCCTATCGGACAGGGGAGAGAGCACAGAGGAGCCCTATCGGACAGGGGAGAGAGCACAGAGCAGTCCTATCGGACAGGGGAGAGAGCACAGAGCAGTCCTATCGGACAGGAGAGAGAGCACAGAGGAGTCCTATCGGACAGGAGAGAGAGCACAGAGGAGTCCTATCAGATAGGAGAGAGCACAGAGGAGTGCTAGCCCACCCTCATTTACTGGACTTTGTCCATGCCTATGCTTCAGCTTGGACAAAGCCATGATTGTATAAGCCATGATTTATATTAAAAGGAAATAACATTTTCTTATGAAGTATAATAGAAAGGTTAATGTTTTGCCAAGGTGAACAACACATACATTTTTTTTTTGTATCTAAGAGCACCCATTTAAGCTTTTGTGCTGCTCTGTTGGTTCGATCCATTATTGTAGGTTGTGAAGGTAATTTTTTTTCGATCCACAGTTAGCTTTTTTTTTTTTCCTCAACAACCAGCACAATTTTCCAGTTACTGTGCCATAGTTTTTATCCAAATGCATATTGATATTTTGATAACTTTTTATTAAAGGAGAACTCCAGCAAAAATCTACTGAATGAAAATCAATGAAATTAACTGGCTCTCAGTGAGGAGCCCGTGCAGATGGCACACGCTCCATTCATTTCTATAGGAGCGCCGAAAAGACTTTAGTACAGCACTTGGACATCACAGATGCTCCCATAGAAATGAATTAAGCTCGTGCCAGTAAACGACATGCTCCTCACTGAGAGCGCCAGGGTCCTGTCCCGGAGATCGCGAGGGCTCCCAGTGGTCAGTTACTTATCCCCTAACTTTTGCTGGAGTTCTCCTTTAAAGTAGAGTTACTACATGTGCCTCCTGCGCAGGAGCAGGGGGCCAGGTAACTGTCCTCTATCCCCCAACCCTCGCTCTGCCCTACCACATATAGCAGTGCCCACAGCACCGACTGCAGTGCAAGGTGCTCTCTTCAGGTCGCTTCCTGACAGTCTCTCACACTCCTGATGGCAGCTTCTCCTGCAGGCTGGTAGGGCACATAGTCACTGTGGCAAGGCCACACCCTCCGCTACTGTTCCTCTCTGGCCACACTGCAGCCTTCTGCATTCAGTAGGCACCACAAAAGTGTCTAAATGAGAGGAAGAATGGGGAGAGCTACTGTCGGCCACCGCCTGAGGCAGCACAGAGAATGTACTTTTCTGCACAGGTGGCCCAGCGCTACGTTAAAAGGGATACATCAGCTGCTAGGTGTATTTGACTGCTATACGCCCCTGGTGCTACAGCTGACAAACACCTAGGCGACAGGGTGAAATTCTCAGTTGCCATGGCAACCTGATGGCTGTTTTTTTTTTTCTAACCCTGGCTATGAGACAGTTGGAAGTTAGAGAAGAACAATGCCTTGAATGAAGAAGCAATCCCATGAATGGGCAGCAAGGCGGGCTGAAGAATCTGAAAAATCTTTTAGATGCTGTAATCACTACTGATCACAACATCTAAAACAGTTGTGGAGCTTTGGTGACACTCATCAGAGCATCCACATCGCAGGCAAAAGGGCCTGATGAGTGAAGATGGTGGCCGGAGGTCTCTCAACCTTCTCCATGCTGCTTTCTGGGATCTCTTTGTATAGTTTGCCATCAGGCAGGATGTACAAGTAGATCACCAATATTACTGATCAATGCTATGGCATTGCATAGAACTGAACAGTAGTAACAATCAAAAGATTGCATCTAATAGTCACCTTCAAAATAAGCCCCTTCCTTAAAGGAGTACTCCACTGGAAAACTTTTTTTTTTTTTTTATCAACTGGTGCAAGAAAGTTAAACAGATTTCGAAGTTACTTCTATTTTAAAATCTTAATCCTTACAGTACTTATTAGCTGCTGTATACTACAGAGGAAGTTCTTTTCTTTTTGAATTTCCTCTTTGCTGACACCTCTGTCCATGTCAGGGACAACAAAAATAAGGACAGTGAATGTAAATGTACGTTCTGATGCGGTAGTACTTAATGCACCAGGTTTTACATTTACGTCCTGTACATGACTCGAGCACTGGACGGGTTTCTATCAGCAGCCAGAGACCCGCAAGTAATGGCAGACATCAGCGATTGCGCTGATGTCCACCATTAACCCCTCAGATGCCGTGATCAATACAGGTCACGACATCTGCGGCAATGCGGGCGTTATATTGGATGATCAGATCCGATCATACAGAATGCCGGCTGGAGGTCCCCTCACCTGCCTTTGCTGCTCTCCCGGGGTCATCCCCTCTGTTCTGACATTGAGCAGACCTGAGCAGAAGATCGCCAATAATACTGGTCAGGGCTATGCCTATGAATAGCACTGAAGAGTATTGGCAATCAAATGATTGTTATAAATTGTCTCCTAAGGGGACATAAAAAGTTTAAAAGGAAAAAAAAATTGGAAAAATCCCCATCCCCCAATAAAAATTTAAATTGCCCCTTTTTCCCAATTTACTCCTAAAAAAGCATAAAAAATTAACAAAATATTTGGTATCGCCGTGTGTGTAAATGCCCAAACTATCAAAATGTAATTGTAATGATCCCGTATGGTGAACGGCGTAAACTTAAAAAAAAGATAAAGTACAAAATTGCTGCTTTTTGGACATTCCCCCCAAAAATAACAAAAAGCCACTAAAAAGGGATATAGGGTGATTTTAAACATACTTATTTTATAAAAAATAAAAGTTTGACTTTTTTTTTTAAACAATATTAGAAAAGTATGTAATCATGGGTATCATTTTAATCGTATTGACCCCAGAATAAAGACATGTAATTTTTACTGTGAAGTGTACAGTGTGAAAACTAAACCCTTCAAAAGTAGTAAAATTGCGTTTTTCATTTACATTTTCTCGCACAATTAAAAAAAAAAATTTTTGTTCGCCGTACATTTTATGGTAAAATGGGCGATGTCATTACAAAGTAAAATTGGTCGCGCAAAAAAACAAGCCCTCATATGGATCTGTGCATGGAAATATAAAAGAGTTAAGGATTTTAGAAGGCGAGGAGGAAAAAAGGAAAATAAAATTGGCCTGGTCCTTAACCACACCAGGACTAAGGGCGTACAGGTATGCCCTCGCGTCCAGGGACTTTAGGACCGAGGGCGAACCTGTACGTTTCCGTCTACCGCTGCTAACCGGGTGGTCGACAGAACGGGAAGCCTGCTGAAATCGTCCAGCAGGCATCCCGTGCCAATACCTGAGACCGGCAGGGTCCTGAGACCGGCAATTTGCGGCGGGATCGGGGCCCCAGAACCGGCGGCGGCAGGACTACAGAGCAGCAGTGTTTCCGCACGAGTGTGCCTCCAGCTGTTGCAAAACTATAACTCCCAGCATGCACTGACACACCATGCATGCTGGCAGTTGTAGTTTTGCAACAGCTGAAGGCACACTGATGCGGTAACACAGAGTTAGGTAGCAGACCCTTACTCAGTGTTTCCCAAGCAGTGTGCCTCCAGCTTTTGCAAAACTACAACTGCCAGCATGCACTTACTGCCGAAGGGCATGCTGGGAGTTGTAGTTATGCAACAGCAGGAGGCACACCACTGCAACTCCCAGCATTCCTTGTGGCTACTGTTCCATAACTACAACTCCCAGCATGCACGGTCAACAAAAGGGCAGTGGGAGTTGTAGTGGTGTGCCTCCAGCTATTGCATAACTACAACTCTCAGCATGCCCTTTGGCAGTAAGTGCATCCTGGGAGTTGTAGTTTTGCAATAGCTGGAGGCACACTGCTTGGGAAACAGAGTTAGGATCTATTACCTAACTTAGTGTTTCCTCATCAGTGTGCCTTCAGCTGTTGCAAAACTACAACTCCCAGCATGCATGGTCTGTCAGTGCATGCTGGGTGTTGTAGTTTTGCAACAGATGGAGGTTTGTGCACCGCCTCCATGTGAATGTACAGGGTACATTCACACGGCGGGGGTTTACAGTGAATTTCCCAATGCAAGTTTGAGCTTTGGAAAATTTTCCGCCGCAGCTCAAACTCCCAGCAGGAAACTCGCTGTTAACACTACACCAAATAAATAGTAAAACACCAAATATACAAACACCCTTACACGGTTACCTCCCCCTAAAAATGAAAAACGTCTCATATATCACTGTTTCCAAAACTGAGCCTCCAGCTATTGCAAAACAACACCACCCAGCATTGCTGGATAGCCACTTACTGTCCAGGCATGCCTGGAGTTTTGCAACAGTTGGATGCACCCTTTGGGAAACACTGCCGTAGGGTATTTTTTGATAGCGGAGGCAAACGCTATGCTTGCATCTGGGTCCGCACCCATGCAAATGCCTAATTTAGGCCTCAAATGCGCATGGCACACTCTCACTTCGGGGCCCTGTTGTATTTCAAGGCAACAGTTTAGTGCCACATATGGGGTTTTTCTGTACTTGGGAGAAATTGTTACAAATTTGGGGGGCATTTTCTCCTTTTACCCCTTATGAAAAGGGAAACTTGGGGTCTACAACAGCATGTTAGTGTAAAAAAAAATATTTTTTACACTAAAATGCTGGTGTTACCCCATACTTTTCATTTTCACAAGAGGTAAAAGGAGAAAAAGACCCCCACAATTTGTAACGCAACAGAAATACCCCATATGTGGAAGTAAAGTGCACTGCGCGTGCACAACAGGGATCAGGAGTGAGAGCGCACCATGTACATTTGAGGAGATTTGCACAGGGGACTAAATTGGTAATTTGCACAGGGGTGGCTGATTACAGTTACAGAGGTTCTGACACAAAAGCAAAAAATCTACAACCACATGTGACCCCATTTTGGAAACTACGCCCCTCAAGGAACTTAATAAGGGGTTTAGTAAGCCTTAACACCCCACAGGTGTTTGACCTAATTCTGTTAACCCCTTAAGGACCAGGCATTTTTCGGTTTTTGCTCTTTCGTTTTTTCCTCCTTACATTTAAAAAATTAGAACTCTTTAAATTTTGCACCTAAAAATCTGTATTATGGCTTATTTTTTGCGCCACCAATTTTACTTTGTAATGATATCAGTCATTTTACCCAAAAATCTACGGCGAAACTGGATAAAAAATAATTGTGCAACAAAATTGGAAAAATACAGCCATTTTGTAAATTTTGGGGGCTTCCGTTTCTACGTAGTAAATTTATCGTTAAAAATGACACCTTATTTTTATTCTCGAGGTCCATACGGTTAAAATGATACCCTTCTTATATAGGTTTGATTTTGTATTACTTCAGAAAAAAATCATAACTACATGCAGGAAAATTTATACGTTTAAAATTGTCATCTTCTGACCCCTATAACTTTTATTTTTCCGTGTTCAGGGCACTATGAGGGCTAATTTTTTGCGCCGTGATCTGAAGTTTTTGTCGGTACCATTTTTGCATTCATCTGACTTTTTGATCGCTTTTTATTCATCTTTTCATGATATAAAAAGTGACCAAAAATACACTATTTTGGACTTTGGAATTTTTTTGCGTGTACGCCATTGACCGTGCGGTTTAATTAGCGGTATATTTTTTAAATTCGGACATTTCGGCACGCGGCGATATCACATATGTTTATTTTTGTATTTACACTGTTTTTTTTTTTTTATTATTGGAAATGCCGGGTGATTCAAACTTTTATTAGGGGAAGGGATAATTCAAAGGGTTAATCTAATTTTTCACTTTCAAGTCCAAATTTTGCGAAAATTCGTCAAACACCTGTGGGGTGTAAAGGCTCCCTGTACCCCTTGTTATTTTCCTTGAGACGTGTAGTTTCCCAAATAGTGTGCCATGTGTTTTTTTTCTTTTCTTTTGCTGTTCTGGCACCATGGGGGCTTCCTAAATGTGACATGCCCCCCAAAAACCATTTCAGCAAAATTCGCTTTCCAAAAGCCCAATGTCACTTCCCTTCTGAGCCACCTAGTGTGCTTGCAGAGCACTTTACATCCACATATGAAGGATTCCCTTGCTTGAGAGAAATTGGGTTACAAATTTTGAGGGGCTTTTTCTCCTTTTACCCCTTGTAAAAATGAAGAAAAAAAATAGGGCTACAAGAAAAATAAAAATAAAATGGAGATTTAGATTTTTCCACTCCACTTTGCTGCTATTCCTGTGAAACACATAAAGGGTTAACAAACTTTCTGAATGTCATCTTGAATACTTTGAGGGGTGCAGTTTTCATAATAGGGTCCATTATGGGGGATTTCTAAAATGAAGACCCTCAAATTCACTTCAAAACTGAACTGGTCCCTGAAAAATTAAGATTTTGAAATTTTTGTGAAAAATTAGAAAATTGCTGCTAAACTATGAACCCTCTAATGTCTTCAAGAAGTAAAAACATGTCCACTATATGATGCAAATATAAAGTAGACATATTGTATATGTGAATCAATATGTAATTTATTTGGAATATCCATTTTCTTAATAAGCAGAGAGCTTCCAAGTTAGAAAAATGAGAAATGTTCATATTTTTCATGAAATTTTTGAATTTTTCACCAAGAAATGATGCAAGTATCGACGAAAATTTACCACTAACATAAAGTAGACATATTGTATATGTGAATCAATATATCATTTATTTGGCATGTTCATTTTCTTTACAAGCAGAGAGCTTCAAAGTTAGAAAAATGCAAAATGTTCATATTTACCACTAACATAAAGTAGTGTCCTGAGACTTGGCGTACTACAGTGTACATTTATACATTCAGGTCATGAACATAAAGTGAGCACGAGAGCTGCACTTCATGCACACGCTAATGGTGGGTATCAGAGATTCCGCTGATGTCTGCCATTAACCTTTTTAGATGCTGTGAACAAAACTTATTAGGGCACCTAACACCGTTTCAGGCTATGTGAGATTCATTGGACTTTCTGCAGCACAATTATACTATGCAATGTTTTAGCACTAGCAACAGCAATCAAAAAATTCCTATAAATATAATACATTTTAAAAAATATAAATAAAACACTCTCCCAATAAAAATGAAATCCCCCCCCCCTATTTTACAAATAAGAAATGTAAAAAAAATAATAATTTTGGAGTACAGTAACCCCCCCCCCCCCGACATGCGATGGCCCCGACATATGATAAAATCGACATACAATGCTTTTATATGTCGAGGCCATCACATTAACTGCTATCCGACAGCGCAAAATGCCTAAGCTGCTGTCGGATAGCAGTTTAAGCATCCCTGTCAGGTTCGCTTACCCATTCCCGCTGCTCCTGGTCCACTTCGAGATCCTCCGGTGTCTTCCGCATCTTGTCCAGGGTCGGGGCCTCACTTTCCGGCGTCGTTATTACGTCACTACGCACGCCGTGCCGGCACAGCAGCGTAATAACGTCACCAGAAAGCAAGGCCCGAACCCTGCAGAAGATGCGGAAGAAGTCGGAGGATCGCGAAGAAGACACCGGAGCAGCGGGACAGCATCGGGAGCCCCTGGGACAGCATCGGGAGCGGTGAGGACCTGGTCCGGAGCGGCGGGGACAGGTGAGTACAGCTTCCTATACTTTACATTGCTCGGATCCCTCAACATACGATGGATTCGACAAACGATGGGTAGTTTGGAACGAATTACCATCGTATGTTGAGGGACCACTGTATTAGGTATTTACTATTGAACCTGTTGCGATACATGTCATTGATGTATGTGGTCAGCAGACCTGCATGTCATGTTTACTGAATACGGTCCTGCAGCATTCAAGACTGTATAAATGCATAGAATTGCTTTTTACAATACACGACATGGGCACCTATTTCTGTTTGATAGATACTGTGCAATATTTCTACTAGCATTTAATTGTACAGCTTAAGGTGAATGAAAATAAAAATTTGCAGCAAATTGCGTGCAGTCCTAACATCATTTTATTTTATAATAGTCTGCATCTAGTACTTGTTTCTCTACCTTCTCTAGGAACGTGTATACATGCACCATATAAATCACTAACTCCAATATCATGGATCCTTTAAGAGCTCAACAGCTGGCAGCAGAACTTGAAGTTGAAATGATGGCAGATATGTATAACCGGTGAGAATTTTTTAAAACCATCTCAGTGCACAAAATGCTTGTACAAATGATAAATCCTGGTATCTGTTATGCCTAGTATGGCATTGCAGTGATTTTTCAAGTTAGCAGCATGTTAACAGAATGTGTGTAATTAGTGCTGGGCGGTATACTGGTTCATACCGAATACCGAAATTTTTGTCCTGCAAGATATGAATTTTTTCCATACCGTAATACCGGTTGGGCCCCTCCCCCTCAGGAACGAATGATCAACCCAGTGATGCGCTGTCTCCACATCGGGGAACTAATCACATGTCACCCGCAAGCGCTGCCCTCCTCGTCCTCCTGTCTGTTGCGGGCCACCGGTGTTGGAACTCTGTACTGTATGCTGTATCCCTATGCCCAGGCTGCAAAAGATAAACAAAATATACTGTAGCTCACCTTCCCCCCCATTGGTCCGGTACCGGCCTCGCCTGCTTCCTGGGGACGGGAACGTCGGAGAGCCGTCAGGCTATCACCGGCCGCAGCAATGTTCCGCCTCTGCCGGTAATAGGTTGAGCACATGGTCATGTAAGAAGCCGGCTGCCCCTGCTGTTCTTGATGAGTGCAAAAGATTGCCCCTGTGTAGTGTAACCATGGTGACCGTACAGCTAAGAATACCTTTGTATGTGCAGGGAGGGACAAGGAGGTATGGCTGTTCGGTCTATGTTTGTTTGTGTGTGTGTATGTAGCAGAGTTGAGTGTGTTAGTGTGTGTGTGTGTGTGTGTGGCAGAGTTGTGTGTGTGTGGCAGAGTTGTGTGTGTGTGGCAGAGTTGTGTGTGTGTGGCAGAGTTGTGTGTGTGTGGCAGAGTTGTGTGTGTGAGGCAGAGTTGTGTGTGTGTGAGGCAGAGTTGTGTGTGTGTGAGGCAGAGTTGTGTGTGTGTGTGGCAGAGTTGTGTGTGTGTGTGTGGCAGAGTTGTGTGTGTGTGTGTGGCAGAGTTGTGTGTGTGTGTGTGTGTGGCAGAGTTGTGTGTGTGTGTGTGGCAGAGTTGTGTGTGTGTGTGTGTGGCAGAGTTGTGTGTGTGTGTGTGTGTGTGGCAGAGGTGTGTGTGTGTGTGGCAGAGTTGTGTGTGTGTGTGTGGCAGAGTTGTGTGTGTGTGTGTGGCAGAGTTGTGTGTGTGTGTGTGTGGCAGAGTTGTGTGTGTGTGTGTGGCAGAGTTGTGTGTGTGTGTGTGTGTGTGTGTGTGTAGCAGAGTTGTGTGTGTGTGTGTGTAGCAGAGTTGTGTGTGTGTGTGTGTAGCAGAGTTTGTGTGTGTGTGTGTGTAGCAGAGTTTGTGTGTGTGTGTGTAGCAGAGTTTGTGTGTGTGTGTGTAGCAGAGTTTGTGTGTGTGTGTGTAGCAGAGTTTGTGTGTGTGTAGCAGAGTTTGTGTGTGTGTAGCAGAGTTTGTGTGTGTGTAGCAGAGTTTGTGTGTGTGTAGCAGAGTTTGTGTGTGTGTAGCAGAGTTTGTGTGTGTGTAGCAGAGTTTGTGTGTGTGTGTAGCAGAGTTTGTGTGTGTGTGTAGCAGAGTTTGTGTGTGTAGCAGAGGTGTATGTGTGTGTATGTAGCAGAGTTGTGTGTGTATTTAGTCGAGTTTGTGTGTGTATGCAGCAGTGCTTAGTGTGTGTATGTAGGAGAGCTGAGTGTGTGTGTATGTATGCAGCAGAATTAAGTGTGTGATTGTGTGTATGTAGTAGAGTCAGCCTATCATCGGCGGCAGCGATGTTCCGCCTCGGCCGGTGATAGGTTGAGCGCGCTTCCTACATGACAGTGCGCTCAACCTATCATCGGCCGATGCGGGACAACGCTGCGGCTGGTGATAGGCTGACAGCTCTTCGGTGTTCCCGTCCCCAGGAAGCAGGTGAGGCCGGTACCGGACCAATGGGGGAAGGTGAGTTAAAGTTTATTTTGTTTATCTTTTGCAGCCCGGGCATAGGATACAGCGTACAGTGCAGAGGTCCAGCGCCGGCGGCTCGCAACAGACAGGAGGACGGGGAGGGCAGCGCTTGCGGGTGACATGTGAATAGTTCCAGTTACTAGTGGGATACCACAGGGGTCAGTACTGGGTCCACTTCTTTTTAATATGTTTATTAATGACCTTGTAGAGAGAATACAGAGTATAATTCTATATTTGCAGATTACACTAAACCAGGTAAGGGGATCACCACAGAGGAGAATAACTTAAAGGGGTATTCGAGGCAAAAACTTTTTTATATATAGCAGCTGGCTTCAGAAAGTTAAACAGATTTGTAAATTACTTCTATTAAAAAATCTTAGTCCTTCCAATAGTTATTAGCTTCTGAAGTTTCCTGTCTAACTGCTCAATGAGGATGTCACGTCCCGGGAGCTGTGCATGATGGGGAAAATTTCCCCATAGGAACTGCACAGCTCCCGGGATGTGAGTCATCATTGAGCAGTTAGACAGAAAACAACTCAACTTCAGAAGCTAATAACTATTGGAAGGATTAAGATTTTTTAATAGAAGTAATTTACAAATCTGTTTAACTTTCCGGAGCCAGTTGATATATAAAAAAAAGTTTTTTTCTGGAACACCCCTTTAATATTACAGAGGGATCTGGGGAAACTGTAGACTTGGGCACAGGCATGGCAAATTAAGTTTAATGTGGATAAATGTAAGGTGATGCACTTAGGCCGTAAAAACATGCACAATTATGTGCTAAATAATAAAACATTAGGTAAAATTTCTACCGAAAAGGACATGGGGTATTGGTTGACAGTAAGCTCAACTTTAGTGATCAGTGCCAGGCAGTGGCTGCCAAGGCTAACAAAGTCATGGGATGTATTAAGAGAAACATGAAGACTCAGGACAGAAACATAGTTTTGCCTCTTTATAAATGATTAGTCAGACCACACATGGAGTATTGTGTCCAGTTTTGTGCGCTTGTGTGTAGGAAGGACATGGCTGAACTGTAGATGGTGCAGAGGAGGGTGACAAAGATAATTGGTGGTATGGGAGGATTACAATACCAAGGCAGGTTATCAAGCTTGGGGTTACTTAATTTCGAGAAAAGTCGTCTTGGGGGCAATTTAATCTCAATGTTCAATTATATAAATGGGCATTACAGAGATCTTTCTAGTGATCTAGGCCGGTAACCATGACAAGGGGGCATCCTTTACATCTAGCGGAAAGAAGGTTTCTCCATTATAGGCAGCGATTCTTTACTGTAAGAGCAGTGAGACTGTGGAACACTCTGCCTCATGATGTTGTGATGTCTGACTAAACAAACAAGTTCAAGGGGGGGGGCGTCTGGATGTTTATATTACAGGCTATGGATGCTAGATTTACGAGGATAGGACATTAATACAGGGATTTATTCTGATTGCAATTGAAGTTGGGAAGGAATTCTACCTCACTTGGGGCAATTGGTATCAGCCTTATGGGTTTTTTTTTGCCTTCCTTTGGATCAACATAGTAGGGCTTTAGGTTGAACTTGATGGACTCTTGTCTTTTTTTCAACCTTATAAACTATGTAACCAAAAGTACTGCTTGGGACTCCAGTGTTCTGATAATTTGAACTAAGACTTTCTTTTTCATCTCAAAATAGGTAAACCATTTATTAGCAAATTTAGTATTATATGTCTCGATTAAATGTGTATATTTTTTGATGAAAAAAAATTCTCTATACTTCCTACCAGTAGGGATTCCTTCGCTAGTCCCCTCAGCTATTGCCTGCGTGTCTCTGTGCTAAGACAAATAATAGAAAGTGTTGGAAGGACAAGCAAGGCTCTGTGCATGCTTCAGCCTGCTCTGTGAGCTGGGGGCACGTCACACAGCCTTAGTTCAGTGCACAGCCAGTTTTTCACCTCCGTAAGCTGCATGCAGTGTAGGCAACATAAACAAGGGAAATAACAGCTATAAAAGGATGAAAACCAGAATTTAGAAACTTGCACAGGAGCATCAGCACCAGCCTGGAGCATTTATTTTCCCCTTAGCTAGTGACAGGTACGCTTGGTGTAAAATGCCATGCGGCAAAATTGGAGTACGCTTAAACGGTGCAAACTTATACTAGACATTCTAGAGAGACACCAGATATATCAATGAGCCTGGCCTGAGCTGCTGTGTTAAGTCTGGTGCATTTTAAGTATGTCTGTTTGCTCTGTCTTTAAAAAGTAGACAATTTTATAGTGTTAACCTGTATCTAAAATAATAAACAGGACTCCTCTACCTCCGCTCCCTTGGTGTCCTGGTATCACGCTCCAGTCTCAGCTGCTGTTGCTCAGCAAATCACTGATGTCCCGCTGGCAATAGGTTTAGCGGCAGTGTGATGCATTGACCACCAACGACCAGTGCCATGGCTCAATGCATTAGACTACCACTTAGTCTATGGCTCACTGAGGCAGGATATCGGTGATTTGCTGAGCCGCGGTGTGACACATTGTCCATTGATGGTGTCTAAAGATGCACCAGATTTATCAATCAGCCTGGCCTGAGCCGATGAAATAAGGCTAGCGCATTTTAAGTATTTCTGTCTGTACTGTTTTAAGAATTAGACAGTTTTATAAATTCCTCCCAGTGTCTGCATAAAGCGTACCTGTCATAGCATTTTTAGTCCAGTGGTTTGTGTTTTTAGTTCCATTAATCCTGTTCCGGGTCTGACTATTTGCCCTGCATAACTTCTGGCATTCCTATTCAGCCTGAGGGCCTGAACAGGAATGCTAAAAAGCACTTGGGTTTAAGGCTTCAGAGCAAGAACTAGTGTCCTGCTTGTATGCCTCCTGTCTAGTCTGCCAGGATGGAGTTAAGTAGATTGCTGCTTACTGTAAAAGCCAAGCAGCGGCAACCTAGTACTACCAGGGTGGGAAAGGCCATTTATTTTGCGATTCCCAGCCTAATATTACTAGCCTGCTACTGCCCCTCAACACCAGTAAAAAAAAAATAATTATTGATGTAAAAGCACCCTCTCTAACCTTATAGACCATTTTATTGGGGAAAAAAAAGCAACAAATACTCTTCTGCGTGTCAGAATCGAAAAAACAAAGAGAAAATAAAGAATATGTTAGGAAATGAAGGGGACTCTTACATGCGGCCACTGTTGTGAACTGCAGATGGTACCTGGACTTAAACAGTGGCAAGTCTAGACACATACTGTATTAAGCAACTGCACACGATAGCCGCAGCCGCTGGTGCAGCAGGGAAGAGTGCCCAAAAAGTGCCAAAAGGTTCTGCTACCACATTGCACATGCCCGGGTTGCCTGCATATAAAACAATAAACCTGACTTCCCTGCCATAGCTCCCTTGGTGTTCTGGTATTACGTTCCAGTTCTTTGTTGCTGTCTTCTTCCACGTTGACCACGGTCACACTTCGGCTCTCCAAATTACTAATGTCCTGTCTCGACCAGGAGCCTCAGTGGGATGCATTGATCACCGGTGGCCAATGCCGTGGCTCATTGAGTTGCCTGTGTCCCACCTTGGTCGGCAATATGCACAGAGCCGCAGTGTGACATGTTATCCAGAGGCAGTGCAGAAGATGACAGCAGCGGAGAACTCCAACATGCGTTTTCTGAAAATCAATGCATACACTGTGTGGGAACACGGCCTTAACACCCCTCCTTGTTCCTGGCTGGTATATTGTGCACTGCACCCTCAGATGATCTTTAGATGCTGCATTACAGATAAAGGTGCAAGGACATTGTCAGGAGTAGGAAGGGGTAAGGGTTAGTCCCTGTAAAGGAGCAGAATACGCATCATTCAGACTGAGCAGAAGAGGGTTGCTTTTGGGATTTGTTCATGCTCTGGACAGTTCCTGATACAGACAGATGTGGCAGCAGAGAGAGCAATATGGTCACAAAAAACAACAACTCAACTTCCTCTCGAGCATACAGCAGTTGATTATTGCTGAAATGCTTAAGATTTTTGAATAGAAGTATACATTTTTTTTTATAACTCTGTATAACTTTGACACCAGTTGACTTAAAAAATGTATTTTTTTTTTCCTTTGGAGTACCCCTTTACCACCTCCCTGGCAGACTAGAGAGGAGGCATACAATAATATGCCTCCTGCCTGCTCATATAAAGCTGGGCTGTCTAGTCCCGGGCGCCTGCTCAGGAGCAGATGATGTGCCAAATCTGCCGTTCTGAGCTGAGACTCCTGTTATTAAAATGACATGTGTCCGGGCTCCTGTACAGTTAACAGCAGTGTACTGCTCCTTACACTCCATTTCATTGTGCCCCATTTATTTTTTTTAAAGGAAGATGCTGAAGAGAGCCAAGCACTATACTCAAACAGCTCCATAGACAAATGAATAGAGCAGGAGTGTGTATACGTTGCTTCGTTCATAGTAAAGACCAAAGGCTCCATTTTGGAGATGGCAGGGGGTCCTATTGATATGGCATAAATAATTTTAAGTTTGAATAGTGTTTTATTAATATCAGAGGAAGGGTATGCAGTGATGTATATTGTTTTGATCAGATTGGGCAGGATAACCTTAGTGATGAAGTCAGTTAATACCACTTTATTTATTGTTGTCTCATTTTCTTCTAGCATGACAGGTGCTTGTCACAAAAAGTGTGTCCCCCCTCACTACAAGGAACCAGAACTGTCCAAGGGAGAGAGCGTGTGTCTTGACCGCTGTGTCTCAAAATATCTGGATATCCATGAACGGATGGGCAAGAAACTCACAGAACTTTCCATGCAGGATGAGGAGTTGATGAGGAAGATGCAGCAGGGTGTGGGACCTGCACAGTAATTTTTCCCATAACAGACTTAATAGTTCTCAGTTCTGCAGTATCTTTGATTTTCATGTTGCCCTGTCTGCACACAGGGCCATGTGTCTTTTATGTCTTTTCTAGTTGTACACATTGTGCAATGTATTAAATTTTTCTTACATTTGTTGGTTTATTATGAATCAGCAGAAAAAAAATAAAAGATTCTTGTGAAATGAAAGTGTGTTAAGCATGAAAGTGACTCATTGTGTCTCTGGGAATTGCCAGTTACTAGTATATAGAAAAAGTTAGAAAAATTTTAAATGACACAAAATAAGGCTATGTTTAAATAGCGTTATTTTTGTGTCATTTTTAATAATCATTAATACTTTATATTGAATGTAGTGAACAGTGAATGTCCTTTCCTCTATGGAGGTCAGCATTATACCTTTAGGTTCTAGTCAGTAAAAAGTAGAGTTTTACCTTTAGAGGAACAGAGAATAACAAAGAATTGCTAAAGTATTATCAGGAAAGCAAAGCAAGAATGTTGCTGAATTTTTTTATAAAAATGGAACAAAGCAAATTATTTGGCTAGGTTTACACTGAGGAACTCAGACGGCAATGTATTCTGTGCAGATTCCACCTAAAGAATGAACGACCTTCTTTTGGCGGTAGAATTTCCTGCTGCAATTCCGTAGTGGGGACTGTGTTGCGGAATCTCATTGAGGCATTAGGATTCTGCTGCACCAGAATTTCTGAAATTCTGCAATGTGAACCTAGCCTTAGAATTAAATTAGATCAGTATAATGTGGCATAATAACTGGAAGAAAGCAACAATAACTGTCCATGGAATATGACCGATATCTTCATTGACATAAATGGGGCTTAGCTGCAATACCACACACAAATTGTGCACAAGTGCCATACTCTCTAACCCTGCACAACTTTTTAAAGGAAACCTTGTAAACCATCATAATTCTATCTAATCTTTCAGAAGCCTGTTATAGAGCACGATAAGTTTAGCAGACTAATACAATATTTGTGGGAAAAGATACAGTACAATATGTACAGCATAGAATACGCTGCATATTCTCCTGTCAGCAGTCAGGCAGGGCTACCCACGTCACTCCTGTGTGTGCAATGAGGTTTGAAGGCGGGCCTGTGTGTTACTCATGTTGGTGCACTGGCCCTGCTTCCAAACATCCCTGCTGCAGGTAGCCCTGTGTGTCTGCTTAAAGGGGTACTCCCGTGGAAAACTTTTATTTTATTTTTTTTTTATATCAACTGGTGCCAGAAAGTTAAACAGATTTGTAAATCACTTCTATAAAAAAAAAATCTTAATCCTTCCAGTACTTTTTAGGGGCTGTATACTAAAGAGAAATCCAAAAAAGAAATGCATTTCCTCTGATGTCATGACCACAGTGCTCTCTGCTGTCCATTTAAGGAACTGTCCAGAGCTGGAGAAAATCTCCATAGCAAACATATGCTGCTCTGGACAGTTCCTAAAATGGACAGCAGAGAGCACTGTGGTCATGACATCAAAAGAAATGCATTACTTTTTTGGATTTCTCTTTAGTATACAGCCCCAAAAAAAGTACTGGAAGGATTAAGATTTTTTAATATAAGTGATTTACAAATCTGTTTAACTTTCTGGCACCAGTTGATTTAAAAAAAAAAAAGTTTTTCCATGGGAGTACCCCTTTAACCCCCTTAAGGACCGGGGTTTTTTCAGTTTTTGCATTTTCGTTTTTTGCCCCTTGCCTTTAAAAAAATCATAACTCTTTCAATTTTGCACCTAAAAATCCATATGATGGCATATTTTTTGCACCACCAATTCTACTTTGTAATGACGTCAGTCATTTTGCCCAAAAATCTACGGTGAAACGGAACAAAAAATCATTGTGCGACAAAATTGAAAAAAAAAACGCAGTTTTGTAACTTCTGGGGGCTTCCGTTTCTACGTAGTACATTTTTGGGTAAAAATGACACCTTATCTTTATTCTGTAGGTCCATATGATTAAAATGATACCCTACTTATATAGGTTTGATTTTGTCGGACTTCTGAAAAAATCATAACTACATGCAGGAAAATTAATACGTCTAAAATTGTCATCTTCTGACCCCTATAATTTTTTTATTTTTCCGTGTTTGGGGCGGTATGAGGGCTCATTTTTTGCGCCGTGATCTGAAGTTTTTAACGGTACCATTTTTGCATTGATAGGACTTATTGATCGCTTTTTATTCATTTTTAAATTATATAAAAAGTGACCAAAAATGCACTATTTTGGACTTTGGATTTTTTTGCACGCACGTCAATGACCGAGCGGTTTAATTAATGATATATTTTTAGAATTCGGACATTTCCGCACGCGGTGATACCATATATGTTAATTTTTATTTACACTCTTTTTTATTGGAAAAGGGGGGTGATTAAAACTTTTAATAGGGGAGGAGTTAAATGATCTTTATTCACTTTCTTTTTTCCCTTTTTTTTTGCAGTGTTATAGGTCCCTTAGGGACCTATAACACTGCACACACTGATCTTCATCATTGATCACTGGTTTCTCATAGGAAACCAGTGATCGACGATTCTGCCGCATGACTGCTCATGCCTGGATCTCAGGCACTGAGCAGTCATTCGGCGATCGGACAGCGAGGAGGCAGGTATGGGCTCTCCCGTTGTCCTGTAAGCTGTTCGGGATGCCGCGATTTCACCGCGGCTATCCCGAACAGCCCACTGGGCTAGCCGGCAACTTTCGCTTTTAGCTCAGCTCTGAGCCCGCGGCTAAAGGGTTAATAGCACGCGGCGCCACGATCGGCGCTGCGCGCTATTAGAGGCGGGTCCCGGCTTCACGATGACGCCGGGCCCGCCGTGATATGACGTGGGGTTACTGTGTAACCCCGCGTTATATCAGGAGAGCAGGACCAAGGACATACCGATACGTTCTTGGTCCTTAAGGGGTTAAAGAAGAATATGCAGCGGATTTTGTACACTGTGTATAAGCTTTGTGTGGCCCTAACCTTACTTGTATCTTATTGATACGTTTTTTTTCTAAGGGGTGTAGGGAATGATAGGATTCAGTCACTGGATGCTTACCCATGGAACCATCAGCGATATCAATAAGTTACACATTCTACTGAATCTTTTCCCACAAAGATATGTCAATCTACTCTGCTCTTTCTGCTCCATAACATTATGCTAAACAATTAGATAAGTTTCATGGTGACAGGTTCCCGTTAAATAGCAATAAAGTTCAGTAAATCATTATATTTTTAGCTATATAGCCTATATATTTGCAAATAAATTTCCCTTTACCTTCTATTCAGGTTAGTACTGAGTTGATGTTGAAGGTGTGTATAGAACACAACCTGGCTCAGTATTCAGTTTTAAACTGTGATAATTTTTTTTTTTCCCCCTATATAAATGGTGATTGGTGGAAGTGTTGTCCGGATTGTTACAACACTTAGCCCTTTAATGATAGCCATTTTGGCCTTAACCCCTTAACAACCAAGGACGTATATTTACGTTCTTGGCCAGCTCCCGCGATATAACGCGGGGTCACGCGGTGACCCCGTGTCATATCAGGTTGGTCCCGGCATGTATCTGAAGCCGGGACCTGGGGCTAATAGCGTGCGGCAGCGATTGCGGTGCCACCCGCTATTAACCATTTAGATGTGGCGTTCAAAGTTGAACGCCGTGTCTAAAAACGAAAGTGAAAGCTTCCCGGCTGCTCAATGGGGCGGATCGCGACCACTGCAGTGAAAATGCGGTGTCCCGATCAGCTGGGACACCAGCGACGGTCCTCTTACCTTCCTCCGGCGTGTCCCTTCGGCGATTGATTGCTCCAAGCCTGAGATGCAGGCTTGAGCAATCGACCGCCGATAACACTGATCAATGCAAAGCTATGGCTTTGCAGTGAACAGTGCTGGCAATCAGTGTGTGCAGTGTTATAGCCCCCTATGGGAGCTATAACACTGCAAAAAAAAAGTTAATAAATGTCATTTAGCCAGACTCATGAGGTACGTCCTTCCCTAGCTCGCCTGCTTCCCTATTCCTTCTTTTCTCTCTAACATTCATCTCACATTCTTGTTCTTGTTCTACTTTGATCCATCCCCCCCCCCCTTTTTCCTTTCTCTTCTCTCTCTTCTCTCTTGATCTATGTGACTGTGCTTATATCCTCCATAACTTGACGGCCCTTACCTACACCTGGACTACACCCTTATTGAGATTTACATTCCAGTTACTGTGTTTATTCTCATGTTCTCTCTGAATTGCACTGTTATATTGAATTGAATTAACCATTGTCATGCTGTAAGAAGCACCTCTATGATATTGAACTGGCCGTCCCATGAGCGTATCGAAGAGAGTCACTCATATCATCCTTTCTCCCTGTAAGATGCTCTTGTTGTTTTTAGTGTCTTGTCTGCTATTTTTGAAAATAAAAAATTTTACTTTAAAAAAAAAAAAAAATGTCATTTAACCCTTTCCCTAACAAAAGTCCAAATCACCCCCCTTTTCCCATAAAAAAAAAAACCATGTAAATAAAAATAAATATAAACGTGGTATCGCCGCGTGCGTAAATGTCCGATCTATAAAAAAATATATAATTAATTAAACCACATGGTCAATGGCGTACGCTCCAAAAAATTCCAAATTACAAAATAACGTATTTTTGGTCACTTTTTATATCATGAAAAAATGAATAAAAAGCAATCAAAACGTCCGATCAATACAAAAATGGTACTGCTAAAAACTTCAGATCACGCGGTAAAATAAAGTTATAGGAGTCAGAAGATGACAATTTTAAACGTATACATTTTTCTGCATGTAGTTATGATTTTTTACAGAAGTCCGACAAAATCAAACCTATATAAGTAGGGTATCATTTTAATCGTATGGACCTACAGAATAAAGATAAGGTGTCATTTTTACTGAAAAATGTACTGCGTAGAAACGTAAGCCCCCAAAAATTACAAAATGGCGTTTTTTTCTTCAATTTCATGGCCCAATTATTATTTTTTTCCGTTTCGCTGTAGATTTTTGGGTAAAATGGCTGATGTCACTGCAAAGTAGAATTGGTGGCACAAAAAATAAGCCATCATATGGATTTTTAGGTGCAAAATTTAAAGGGTTATGATTTCTAAAAGGTGAGGAGGAAAAAACGAAAGTGCAAAAAACTGAAAAACCCGTGGTCCTTAAGAGGTTAAGGACCAGGCCAATTTTATTTTTGCATTTTGATTTTCTTTCCTCCTCGCCTTCTAAAAATCAAAACTCTCTTATATTTCTATCCACAGACCAATATGAGGGCTTGTTTCTTTGCAAGGACATCACTCATTTTACCATAAAAGGTATGACAAAAACCATAAGTATTATTTGTGTGGGAAATTTGAAAAGAAAAATGCAATTTTGCAGATATTGGAAGGTTTTGTTTTCACGCTGTACACTTTACAGTAAAAATTGTTTTCTTTATAGATACTTTATTATTGTATTGCTTAAAAAAAAACTTAAATGGGCACTGTCAGATACAACTTTTATCAGATACAACAAACTTTTTTATATTTTGTACATCTTGGCAAAACATTAACCTTTCTGGCTGTCATCCTGGGGTCTCATTCTCTGGTCTGCTGAAGTAGATTGCCGATAATGCCTATGCATAGCACTGTTCAGTATCTGCAATCTAAGGATTACTATAGATAGTCCCCTATGGGGACATAAAAAGTGTAAAAAAAAAAAAGTTTAAAAAAATGTGAAAGCCCCTCCCCTATAAAAAAATTTAATGACCCCTTTTTCCTATTTAACCCCAAAAAGTGTTTACATATTTGATATTGCTGAGTGCGTAAATGTCCAAACTATCAATTTATAATGTTATTGATCCCGTATGGTAAATGGCGTAAACATACGTTACATATATACGCAAAAGTGGAACCAATAAAAAATACAGATCACGGCTCAAAAAATTAGCCCTCATACAGCCCTGTATACGAAAAAATGGGAAAGTTATAGGTGGTTAAAATAGTGATTTTAACCATACAAATTTTATTTTTTTTTTAAAAGCATATAATAGAAAATTATATAATCATGGGTATCATTTTAATCGTATTGACCCACAGAATAAAGAAAACGTAATTTTTACCATAGTGTATAGCGTGAAAACTAAACCTCCCAAAATTAGCAAAATTGTGGTTTTCTTTTTAATTTCCCCACACAAATAAAATGAGTGATGTCATTACAAAGGACAATTGGTTGCGCATAAAACAAAGTCCTCATTTGGGTCTGTGGATAAAAATGTAAGAGTTATGAAGTTCTCGGTCTGTGGCATCAGGTATGGTAACTGGTAACCGGTATGGCAAGAGCTGGAGAGCACTGGGAACAGCAAGCTACCTATTATGTTTTTGGACATTGTATAGCAAAAGCACACTTGGGGGTGGGGGGATGGTATTGCCTGTTTAACAATAATTTTAGCATATAAAGGTTGAGACAAACCAAATCTGTCACACTGGCATCTCTTTAAATGGGCACTGTCAGATCCAAGAAAAATGTTATATTATGTTACTGACAAAAATTAAAGACATTTTGTAATGTGGTTGTTAAAAACATGTTGTAAAAAAATGAATATCTAATAAAGAAAAAAGTTCTTAAAAATCCCACCACTGGGGCTCCCCATACCTTCAAGGACATGCGCACATTGCTCAGGTGGGGAGAGAGCACTGCGCATTTGAGGCAACTTGAAAACCCCCAATGCAAGTGACTCGGTGACTCATGACCCATTTTTGGAAAAAAATACCTCAAGAGGTGTTATCAGGGGTATTATGTTTTTGGGGTTTAAAATTTGGAAGACAATGTACTTTAAGCTAGTAAATTGGGGTCAAATTATGGGAAATTTAAAATGGGGTAAAAGGATTACAAATTTAGGACTCCATGCAAGTGTGGTACTCCTTGAAGCAATCTTTAATGCAGAGACCTGATTGATCGGGGAAGGTGTCGCACTGAATGGTGGTGTCCTTCCTTCCACTGTAGGTAGTTTGCTCCCTTTAGGTAGGACCCCCTGTGGGTAGCTTACCGCAGTTGGTAGGACCCCCTGTAGGTATTTTGCCCCCTGTAGGTAGGACCCCCATGGTTAGCTTATCCCAATAGGTAGGACCCCCCTGTAGGTATTTTGCCCCCTGTATCTAGTACCCCCTGTAGGTAGCTTACCCCCTGTACATAGGACCCCCTGTAGTTAGCTCACCACCTGTACATAGGAAAGGATGTCTTAGAGCCAAAAAAAAGGTCCAAAGGTGCACAACTAAATTAATAAATGGCATGGAGCATCTTAGTTATGGTCAAAATAATTATATTTGTTAAGTCTTGAGAAGAGGCATTTAAGGAGGGATAGGATCAACTTATACATATAAATGGGACATACATACAATATGGGGAATGGCTGATCAAAAGACCAGGAAGAAAAGAAAACATTTAATCTCCAGACACAACACGCCTTGTTTACCATAATAACTGAATTTATAGCACAATCTACCTCAGAAATTGATATTAGCAAAAACTTTTAGGGCTTTAAAACAGGCTTACAAATTCTTAGAACAAAATAACATTTATGCATAAACAGAAATATAGAATCACATCTTCTCCCCTTCATCTACCCATAGCCCTTCCCTTTATTAAACTGCTTCCCTCTTTGGCTGATCTTAATGGTCATGTGTCTGTTTTCAACCATACTATTTAACCCCCTTTAAGCACAATTATAAATTCCTCATAAATCTTAAAGGCATTAGAATGAGAGTGACATACATTTACCCTTCTTTGATAATGGCCTTATAGACTTGGCAAAGCATTCTGTGTATTCCATTTGGTTGACTGACTGGAAATTCTAAGTTTATGGGAATAATGGTGACATTATTTACATCTTTAGTAACTTAAATAGTTGTGAACTATAACATTGCTTTGTTTTTAGAAAGTGCTGATATTTTTCACAATTTCTTTTTCCGTAACAGTTGAGACATATCGATTACTCTTAATTTTGTTATTATTACTTCTTTTTTTCCTTTCCTATTACTCACATCTTTAACACTGAAGCCTCTTGTATGTCTCAGGTCTTTTCTCAGGCTGTTCTCTTCCTTAATTCCACGTGTTGGTATCCTCTGTTCAGTCCAGCACTTTTTCTTTTCTCTCTCCTCCCTTCCTAACCCTCCCACCCCCTATCACCATACCTTATAAAGTAGTGTAGTTGTTTCCTGTGTCTGTTACCCCCTCCTTTCTCGCACTCTGTAGAAGTAAAAATTGGACGTAGTAAATTCAACGTGTGCTACCTCAGGTAAGTCGAGCACTCTTCACATTGAACTCACAGAACTTAACTAGGACTTTTTCATTTCTTTTTCCTTTGTTAAGCTAGTTCTCTTTTTCTTATATAAATCTTAACATGTGGCAATTATCTAGCAGAACATTTAAGTTAAGAACTCTTGTATCTTGTGCTATATACAGCATAACTAATTGATTGTAAAAGCAGTCACTGTGTTAGTATGTTCCTTGCAAATAACTAAAAATGATACTAGTTTGTAGCTGATGAAATGATCTGCTGTGTTACACGTGTCACTTGGGCGCATGTGCTTGTGTGTGTATACACTGTTATCTTGCAGTAGTTGCTTTCATGAGAAACTTTCCTTTGGACATATGTAAAACGTGGTAAAGTCTCGAACTGAGAAGGTTGTATAAATGTTACATTAACATTATTCTATATATAACATGTATTAAAATGATTTGCTCACATACGTCGCATATGTGTATACAGCTGTGATTCTGTATATAGTTTTCAAAGGTGGGTTCATGCATTCAGTAGTGATCATTTTCTTTGCAGAACCTGTGTCTTTGGTGGGAGAAGGCAAGGGAGTGTGACATAGCCATGGTAGGAATGTGGGGGAGTTGAATATCTAGTTTCAGCCACATGGGGATAGTGTAACCCTTTCCATCTGTCACACTAATAATTACAAGTCTCTCGGTTTCTTCAGGTCAAGGAACTCTAAAAACACGTTGCTTAATGCTAACTAGTTCTTGTACTTAAAAAGTGCATATACAATAAATGTATAATACTTTGTGCTTGAAATTTGTTTATACGAATGTATGCAAAATGCTTTTTACCCTCGAAGTGAACAAGATAACAGATGCTAGAGAGTGGGCCTTTATGATGTGTGTGTGTGTTATGTCCAACTTACAGGGGGAGATTTATCAAAGTCCAGAGGAAAAGTTGCTGAATTGCCCATAGCAACCGATCAGATCACTTCTTTAATTTTTAAAAGCGCCTCTAAAAAATGAAAGAAGCAATCTGATTGGTTGCTATGGGCAACTCAGCAACTTTTTCTCTGGACAGGTCATCAGGATAAGGCCAGTTTCAAATCAACTTCAAAGGCTCAGAAGTCCATGAAAAATACTGGCCAAATGCAGCTTTATTTTATTAGTATAAGGGTATGTTCACACGTACAGGATACTGTGCAGATTTGATGCGCAGGATTTAATGCGCAGAATTTGAGCCGCATGAATTTCTGCTGCAGATTTCAATGTAAACTAAATGACTAAGCACAGCCTCTAATCTGCAGTTACAAATCCAGTGCATCAAATCTGCGCAGGATGTGAACATACCCTAATACTGGACACAGTCAATGGGGTCAGTCAATTGGCGCTGGTGTCCAGCATGTATGACGTCCGGCACCAGCATTATATTTTCTGTTCCTATGACAGAACACTAAACTGGAATTATGAGGGCAGGTATAAACCTAGCCTTATGTAGTCTCTAATTCATACCTCAGCTTCTTCAGAGGTAGCATTTGCACCTGGGCCCTGATAGACACCAGGATTATAACTGCCACATATTAATCTGAAGCCCTGTTACAGATTTCGCACTGGAGTGCAGGAGCTTCAGGTTTTTTCTTTCTTCTCTAGGCAGAAATCCCCTATTGGTTCATCACCTGGATAATAAATACATATTAATTATATAGGTTTGTTGGCATAAAGTATGTATTTTACTCTGTGTGCTTCTCTTTTGCTTTTCCATAGATTTTACAGTGTGTGTTGATGTAGTGTAGAAGGGACGTAAACGCTCTGTGTTAATAACATGCTGATACTTGCTTTAAATCCTTGTTATGTCATGAGTGATAAGAACTATTTCTCTTTAGATACATAACATAGATAACCGTAGTCACAAAGCATGATTGTGTCATGTGTCAATATTTATGACCTATAAGCAGACCCCTTCTTGCTCCCCTGTTCTTACACTGTACTTAAGAGATTTTAAATAGATTAGTGCAATTCACATGCACTAATACAAGTATTCTAGTAAAAGAGGGGACTGAACTGAGCCTTTTTTTCCTCAGAAGGATTCAGATCATAGATAGTTTGTTCTCAGAGTATTTTTAGAATTATGATTAGGTGGTCTCTGAATCAGACAACCCTTAAAAGAAATGTGTTATTAAAGAATCTCCTATTAGTGATACTGTCTTTAAAAACAACTTTTAACGTGTATATCATGTTAAAAGTTGTTGATCACATTGGATCTCACTCCTGAGACCCGCTGTGATTGTGAGCTATTAGCTGTGGAAGCTGGTCGAGCGATCCATACATTTCTTTGCATAGACTTCTAGTGCAATGCCGTCTGCTTCCCCAGCTAATAACTCACGATTGCAGCGGGTCTCAGCGGTTAGATCCGATGCAATAAATAGCTGTTGACATGTCTGACTGACAGTATTTTGACCAAGTTTTTATGTTAAAGAGTTTTTTTTTTCTTTTTGTTTTGGTTTTGCTGTCTGTTTTAAAATAATCATGAAATCTTGCAGTTTAAAAGCTAACACTTCCTGTTCTGTAGAGACATTTTTTAGCAGTCTTCTGTCAAAGTTCCATACCAACATAGTTTATAAGACTCAAAAAAAGTCATATGTGCATCAATTTCAGCCTTCCAGACTAGTAAAATTCTAACACCATGAGATAGAAGACCTTTTTTCTTTTAGGTCTAGGATTCCCACTTATTGTTACAGTCTTGGGTATAAATATATATATAGATCATTGGAGAGATCTTTGTATTGCCACTTGATATATTTATGCATAGTTATTAGGCCATCCTCAGACATCTTTTTTTTTTTTTTTAAACAAAATAACCCAAATTTTGGTTATCTTTCTGGGTACTGTAGTCCTCCCATTCCTTCTTTTTTTTTTTTATCCTTGTTGACCTACTCAAAACCCACTCCAGCTCCACTATGTCTTTCTTGTTCTTGTTCACTGGTGGCCAAAACTATATACAATATTCCATGTGTGGTCTGACTAGTGATTTGTATTGTAGTAGAACTATGTAATCGAAGAAAGGATTACAGTGCAATTTGAAAGTAGTATATAGATTGCACAGGATCAGGTTATTCACAATTGGTAATACCTCCTCCCCTCCCTGCACAATGAACTGCAATGGGGACGCACTTTGCGCCCAGTTTTGCGAACCTCTTTGTGGGTCGCTTTGAGGAGACATGTGTCTACAATCATCATCTTCATCGTATGGTACAGTTCTGCCTCTAATTTAGAAGAATTCCTGCAATATGTCATTAACAACAACTGGGGTCTTGAGTTTACCCAACACATTTTTGAAAACCATGCAGAATTTCTGGATCTCACCGTTTTCCATTCTGATGACAATAAAATTGGTTCTAAAACATTCTTCAAAAAAGTAGACAGCAATAGTTATCCACATTTTGAAAGTTTACATTATAAAAAATGGCTGTTAAACATTACCCTATGGACAATTCAAGTGAATCCGTTGAAACTGTACCCAACAATCAGATTACCATGAACAAAGTAAAACACTCAAAACCAGATTCAAAGCTAAAAAATATCTGTCTAGTCTTATCAAATTTGCTAGCAAAAGAGCTAGTCAAATCACACAAGCGCAATGCCTATCCAAATCTACTAACAACCATACTAATGGTAAGGAGTTACCCAACGCCAGATCCTGTAACTTTATCACAACGTTCTCTAACAATAGTAGTCAAATTAAATCTATCTTAAAAAAACATTGGGACATTCTGCTAAATGATCCCATCCTTCGTACCGTTCTCCCCTCAAAACCTCCGATAACATATAGACGAGTGAGATCCTTAAAAAACATACTCGCTCCAAGTAACCTCAGAAATGTAAACAAAAATGATTATACCTTCCTTCACAAAACTGGATGCTTTAGATGTAACCACTTACTACTACTCTTTTACACGCCATAATGGAATTTCAATCCGGCGTCACAGCAGACACCTTTCAGATCAAAACCCACATGACCTGCGATTCCCAATACGTAGTCTATCTACTTGAATGTGCCTGTGGCCTACAATATAGAGGCTGCACAATACATTGCCTCAGAAATTGCATTAATAAACACCGCAGTAACGTGAACTTAAAGTAACAACTACAGTGTCTCAAGACACGTATATACCCATCATAGAAATAATTTCTCAGACTTTTCCTTAACTGCCATCGAATCTATAGACAGGGCTATCCCACAGAGATTCAGTGTTTTGCAACAGCGTGAGAACTTTTGGATCTTCAAGCTACGCACTTTATACCCTTCAGGTCTCAATGAATACATTGAGAGTAATTTGTAGCGGTTATGTTTGCTCCTGATTTTTAGCTACGGTATTTCTTTTATGCCTATTATTCTTTTTATGCTCTTAGGGCATTCTTCTTTTTCATGTTTTTTAATGCCATTTTGTTCTGATTTAACATTGATTTTAGAATCTTTTAGTGACTCATGTTTAGAGTACATGCATGGCATATATATATATATATATATTAACATTTTTATCTGCTTATTTTATTTGTTTTTCTCTGTGAGCTTTACATGCCTCCCTATATGTATTTCTGTACCTACTATTGCATTCCAGATTTTCCTATTTATTTACTTATATTTCTTACGGAACTCAATATAGTCAGAGTCTCCGTGCAGTGGAGTGCAGTGGCAGCGCGAGCCCTGCGCTCTAAGCCTCATTTTTTATGTATACTGGATGCAATTGCCGGTCTTCTTCTGTTTTATCATTACTCATGCTGCTATATAAGAAAACCTCTTTTTCATTATTATGTTTTATGTGTGTGAGCACTCTTTTTTATCATCTATCTCCCCGAAGTCATATGTGCCATTTTATAACAGCTGGATTTGTTACATCTAATTAACTATGACCTTTACATTTGACCCCACCACCATTTTGTTATCAATCACATGCATAGAAAAACCCTGCTTATTTGTATTTATGTATTTATTTACCCTGTCAATCTGAAGAAGGGGTGTATCACCCCGAAATGTGTTATTGCTTTACATGAATAAAAGCTGCTGTTAGTTTATCCCTGTGACCTGGTCGTGCTATTTCATTTGGATACCGAAGCACCTGTAGTTAAGGTCTTTTCCTCATCCTCTCCTCCCTGCACAATAACCACTGTACAGGACACAAAGTATTTCTAGAAAACTCTCCCATAAAAGTCAATAGTCTCCAGTCTAGGGCTTGCTGTAAAGTATATATAAGTGCAGTACAGAGAGCTCAGGCAATATGTTCACCCCAATGTATAAAAATGTAATAAAAATGGAACAGATTAGAGAAAAAATATTTATCTACATTTCAGTACATGGCATAAAAAATGTATCTGACACATTTTTGTAAGATTGCTGCTGATGATCTTTTGTACAATTGCTTTTCATTTTGCTGTTTGAAATTAGATGATATATTTTCAGTTACTTATATAGTAAGAACTTATTCCACAGTGTTCTAAATGGGACCAAAGATCTTATCCCCTTGTTTTGGGAATTCATATACACTTAGGAATATTTACCAAAATGACCAAAATTTGAAAAATTCCACCACAGAAATATTGCAAGTTTTGACAATGCTCAATACCAGTTGTCTCTGGGGAACTGTGCAATTCTATGAAATTTGATGGAATTACCTCAACTATTTTTAGCCCATTCTTACATGGAAAACGGAATTATAAAAGTGACACCATAGCTATTAACTATTAATGCAACTGAACATTAGTAACTTTTTTTTAAAAGGAGTTCTTTCAGATGTGTCTCTCTTTTCCATTTTTTTTATAGTAGAGCAGTACATACTAACTTTTTAAGCAGAGTTCCAATAAAAAATGGGTACATAAATATGTTTTCCTTTATTAATAGCACATAAAAATTTATATACAGCCAACATGACAGCGGGAGTTAAACATCTGATGCATTTCTGTGTTACCCCTATTATAACAGACATTTTAGAAATGTTTATAATTAAGGGGATCAGCCAAAAATATGTCAAACACTTTACTTCAGCTGTCATGTTTGCTACAAATACATTATAATGCTCTATCAGTAAAAATAAGATTTCAATGGAATTCTACTTGGGCTGATAAACTCATCACTTGGTCCTTGTGCACGCAAATGGAGGTCCTCATAGTGGTGAGTGTATGTTGTTTGCATTATCCTTTATAAATTGTAAGCTCTGGCAAGCAGGGCGATATTAGTGTATAATATTGTAATGTCTGTTAAATGGGTACTCCACTGGAAAACTTTTTTTTTTTAATGAACTGGTGCCAGAAAGTTCTACAGATTTGTAAATTACTTCCATTTAGAAATCTCAACCCTTCCAGGACTTATCAGCTGCTGTATGTTCCAGAGGAAGTTCTTTTCTTTTTGAATTTCTTTTCTGTCTGACCACAGTGCTCTCTGCTGACATCTCTGTCAATTTTAGGAACTGTCCGGACAGTTACTAAAATGGACAGAGGTGTCAGCAGAGAGCACTGTGGTGCTCTGCAATTGCTGCAATACTACACACAATCTGAGGAGCGCTGTTTTTTTTTTTTTGAAGAAATCCAAAACCCTCCCCTAAATGCTGGATAAACCCTTTAACTGTCTTTATTTGTACCCTCAAAAGTGCTGTGGAATTTGTTGGTGCCATATAAATAAATATTGTTATTATTATTAATTGATTTGAGCATGCTTCATATCCGGTGGGTCCCAGTTGCTATGAGCAGCTGGGACCCACGGCTAATGCCGGACATAACCGATCAGACCAATGGCCAGCATTAACCCTTTAGATGCTGCAATCAAAGTTGATTACACCATCTAAAACGGAAAATCTGTCAGTAGTATCACTGCACTAAACCTGTCACAGGCTTGTAGTGTGGGTGATGATGATTAAAAAGGTGCACACATTGTCCAGATTTGCCCAGCCGTTTCGCCACAAATCGCG